>NC_084552.2:20447500-20780000 GCF_033978685.3 Nerophis lumbriciformis | reverse complement strand
ACAAACGAGGGATTTGCCTTGTTGGACTCTGCTCTCTCAGTTCAATGCAAGAAACAAACGAAAAACACAACAACTGTTGAGACGAGCGCCGTGTAGCAGTTACCACGGCAACAAAAATGCAACCACGCTTTAAGAAGGTTAAGAATATGCAACATATAAAAGCCTCCAATTCCAAATGAGGAATATTAGGCCTTAGCGGAGCGTTTTACGATTCCAAAACGCTCCATCCACCTGTCCAATGATTCCTACGTGCCGTTAAATGATGACTTGAGGGACTAAACTAGCATTTATGAGCAATAAAAACGCAACTCTCTCCCAGTAGTCTCTGCCATTTACCTGATGGACATCCTTTTCTCTGGTGTGATTCCTCTTCCATCGAAGGTCCGCCACAGCACAATAAACGCTGCCGTATTTAATTTCCCCAATGCTGACAGTTATGAGCGTTGCAGCTTCATTTTCTTGCAAGCGTCCAAAATGTTGGGATGAGAAGAAGATCCCGAAGGAGCTAAGTGGTCACACCTGTCATGGTGGAGGTGATTTAATTCCGAGATGAATGGGACCGTAATTGGCTGCTTGGCTCATGCGGCGCTTCTTGGTTTGGGCTTTGGCAAGCTGTGATTGGGCGGTCGAATGTGTGAAGCCTGCAGCCTGGCGGTGCTCTCTTTGAAAGTCTCTTCCAGAAAGGCGACTTACAGGATTTCAAGGGAAAAATTAAAGCAAAATCGAGATAAAAGTTAACCGTTCAGATCGTCAGCCTCGGGAATCCAATATTGATGAAGAGGACAAAGCTGTGGCGGTCTAATAACATCTTTTTAATACTCTGTCACCATCCGATATCTTTTGTGTCCCACATCCAAAGACATGCACCTGGGGATAGGTTGATTGGCAACACTAAATTGGCCCTAGTGTGTGAATGTGAGTGTGAATGTTGTCTGTCTATCTGTGTTGGCCCTGCGATGAGGTGGCGACTTGTCCAGGGTGTACGCTGCCTTCCGCCCGATTGTAGCTGAGATAGGCTCCAGCGCCCCCCGCGACCCCAAAGGGAATAAGCGTTAGATAATGGATGGATGGATGGATGTTACCATCCGATATCTTTTGTGTCCGAAGCATGTTGAGCCTTGTAAATGTACTGCAGATCCATTTTTATATATTTACTTGAGGCGCCACAGTTTACCAAAAGTGGTAAAAAATAAAGATTAAAAGAAAAATGTGCCGACTGCTGGCATGATAACAACCTTGGCACTACGTGTGAACCAGAGTCATTCACACAGTTTGGTGAACCTGCACCATCCAATCTTGGGCTTTGTCAAAGTGATCTTTAAACACTCTATTAACCTTTATAAACCTCCTGCTCGAACATGTGGTTGTGTTACTGTGATAACTGCAGAGTCAACATACCGGCTAGGTGCAACATTTCAAATATGGAATTTCAATTAAATTCCTTTGAAGAATTGAACTGTTTCAATTTGTTTCAAATCAGGGAAATTCTTTATAACCAAGTACCGTATTTTCCGGACTGTAAAGCGCACTTAAAACCTTTTTTTCCCCTCAAAACTCGACAGTGCGCCTAATGTATGGAATAATTCTGGTTTTGCTTACCAACCTCAAAACTATTTTATTTTGTACACGGTGAAATGATAAGTGTGACCAGTAGATGGCAGTCACACATGCGAGATACGTCTAGACTGCACTATGACTCAAGTAAACGACACCAACATTTTATATGTTCCATTGAAAATATAGAACATGGAGCTTTAAAAAAATCTATTAAAATGTTTTAGTACGACTTTGGTAAGCTATGAAGCCGTCCCGCTTGATGGATTGTACTGTGCTTCAACATACGAGTATTATTATGGTGTGTGTATAAGGTGAGACATATTGTCTGCCGTTTTGTTTCACAATATTATGCAAAAGCTAATTTTCTTACCTTCTGGTACCTGCTGATTTGTATTTGGGATCTGCATGAATCCTGAAAAATTGTGCGCGTCCGCCTTTGTAGTCCGTGTCTACACCAGTTGATAAACTTCGTCTTTTTCTCTATCTTCTTGTTATGGAACATTGATCCTCCGCTGTTGTTAATATAAAGTAATGTAAAGTTCTTACTTATATCTGTCAGTAAACTCGCCATGAAAGCGCTAAAACATACCGGTGTAGTAAGTTTACTAATTCACCCAAGGATTTATAGTTATCAGAGAATTCCGGTCGGACGATTTTTCACTGGACACATTTCTGGCGTTGTTGTTGCACTAGTGAGCCACGGATGAGGAGATGCTGCTCCGTTATTGATTTAAGTAAAGTCTGAATGTCATTAAAACAGTTAGCTCCATCTTTTGTCACTTCTTCCACTCCCGTCCTTGCACGCGACACCGCTACAACAAAGATGACGGGGAGAAGACGCTGTCCAAGGTGAGCCACAAAACGGCGCATCCTGAAGCAACTGTCAGAAAGCGGCTTGAAGATGATCTGTAAATCATAATCTATGCAACATTTTGACCAAAAAACAACATTACATGTTATGTAGACCACAAGGAAGTGTTTTCCATTTAGAAAAAAAAAAAAATATTATATACGACTCCTTTAATGCGCCCTATAATCCGGTGCGCCTTATATGTGAAAAAAGTTAGAAAATAGACCATTCATCGGCAGTGCGCCTTATGATCCGGAAAATACGGTAACTGGAACTGAAGACTCAACAAAGCCTATTGTAGGAAAACAGAAGACAATTGAATCCACAAGCACTTAGATGGGGTAAATGGTAAATGGGTTATACTTGTATAGCGCTTTTTCTACCTTCAAGGTACTCATAAGCGCTTTGACACTATTTCCACTTTCACCCATTCACACACTGATGGCGGGAGCTGCCATGCAAGGCGCTAACCAGGACCCATCAGGAGCAAGGGTGAAGTGTCTTGCTCAAGGACACAACGGACGTGACTAGGTTGGTAGAAGGTGGGGATCGAACCAGGACTCCTCAGTTTGCTGGCACGGCCACTCTCCCAACCGCGCCACGCCACCAATTTATGTGACTCTGAGGTGTACGACTGAAAAATTGGTCTAAAAAGTTAGCGCTGTAATATTAGCATGTGAGTATGCTAACAGTTAGCATATTTCACGTACCAGGTTACTGTATATGACTTTTACCATGAATTGATTAACGTGGACCCCGACTTAAACAAGTTGAAAAACTTATTGGGGTGTTACCATTTAGTGGTCAATTGTACAGAATATGTACTGTACTGTGCAATCTACTAATAAAAGCTTCAATCAATCAATCAAACTCTGTGGTAAATGGTTGCAAAATTAGGAAAAAATGTTAGCATGCTAATGCCTGATATGCTTCGCTTCAAGATGACCGCCACATGTCGGCACCTTCAATAAAAACCTCACCCAACACGGCTACCATTCAGATTCAGATTCAATCAAAGCCTCGGTGCGAACGCCATACTTGCCAACCCTCCCGGTTTTCCCGGGAGACTCCCGAATTTCAGTGCCCCTCCCGAAAATTTCCCGGGGCAACCATTCTCCCGAATTTCTCCCGATTGGGGGCGTGCCTTAAAGGCACTGCCTTTAGCGTCCTCTCTCACCTGAAAAGGAGACTATTATTTATGTCTCCGTTATCCATAGATTTATCTATAATCCATAAAGTAGGCAGGTACGGAGCTATTTCTCAGCGTGTGTTTATTCCAGCCGGCACGTTAATACACTGACAAACAACATCTGGATTCCCATCATGCATCGCTTCAAAACTACGGCAAGTAGCAATGTCCCAAAACATAACAGAGACGAAGCAGAAGAACGAAGAAGAGACATGGCGACGAGGAGTAAGAAGAAGAAGTACGCTTGCAAGTTCCAAAATGAGTGGAAAAACATAATTTCAGTTCATCCAGGACAGTTCGAAGGGGAAGGGATATGCTGCCTGCACATTTTGTAGATCAGTCTTCTCCATTGAACTCGGTGGCCGAATGGATGTACTCATTCATGAACGGATTATATATATATATATATATATATATATATATATATATATATATATATATATATATATATATATATATATATATATATAGAATCAGCAACTCCAAATCCGAGTCCATGGTTCTCGCCCGGAAAAGGGTGGAGTGCCATCTCCGGGTTGGGAGGAGACCCTACCCCAAGTGGAGGAGTTCAAGTACCTAGGAGTCTTGTTCACGAGTGAGGGAAGAGTGGATCGTGAGATCGTCAGGCGGATCGGTGCGGCGTCTTCAGTAATGCGGACGCTGTATCGATCCGTTGTGGTGAAGAAGGAGCTGAGCCGAAAGGCAAAGCTCTCAATTTACCGGTCGATCTACGTTCCCATCCTCACCTATGGTCATGAGCTTTGGGTTATGACCGAAAGGACAAGATCACGGGTACAAGCGGCCGAAATGAGTTTCCTCCGCCGGGTGGCGGGGCTCTCCCTTAGAGATAGGGTGAGAAGCTCTGCCATCCGGGGGGAGCTCAAAGTAAAGCCGCTGCTCCTCCACATCGAGAGGAGCCAGATGAGGTGGTTCGGCATCTGGTGGAGGTGTTTAGGGCACGTCCAACCGGTAGGAGGCCACGGGGAAGACCCAGGACACGTTGGGAAGACTATGTCTCCCGGCTGGCCTGGGAACGCCTCGGGATCCCCCGGGAAAAGCTGGACGAAGTGGCTGGGGAGAGGAAAGTCTGGGCTTCCCTGCTTAGGCTGCTCCCCACGCGACCCGACCTCGGATAACCGGAAGAAGATGGATGGATGTATATATATATATATATATATATATATATATATATATATATATCGATTCGAATTTGAATCGCGATTCTCACGTTGTGTGATTCAGAAGCGATTCTCATTTAAAAAAAATCTATTTTAATTTTAATTTTTTAATTTTAATTTTTTTTAATTTTTGTATTATTTTTTTGAATTAATCAATCCAACAAAACCATACACAGCAATACCATAACAATGCAATCCAATTCCAAAACCGACCCAGCAACACTCTATAATAAACAGAGCAATTGAGAGGAGACACAAACACGACACAGAACAAACCAAAAGTAGTGAAACAAAAATGAATATTATCAACAACAGTATCAATATTAGTTACAATTTCAACACAGCAGTGATTAAAAATTCCTCATTGACATTATCATTAGACATTTATAAAAATAAAAAAAGAACAATAGTGTCACAGTGGCTTACACTTGCATCGCATCTCATAAGCTTGACAACACACTGTGTCCAATATTTTCACAAAGATAAAATAAGTCATATTTTTGGTTCATTTAATAGTAAAAACAAATTTACATTATTGCAATCAGTTGATAAAACATTGTCCTTTACAATTATAAAAGCTTTTTACAAAAATCTACTACTCTTCTTGCATGTCAGCAGACTGGGGTAAATCCTGCTGAAATCCTATGTATTGAATGAATAGAGAATCCTTTTGAATCGGAAAATAAAATCATTTTTGAATCGAGAATCGTGTTGAATTGAAAAAAAAAAATCGATTTTGAATCGAATCGTGACCCCAAGAATCAATATTGAATCGAATCGTGGGACACCCAAAGATTCACAGCCCTAATATATATATATATATATATATATATATATATAAGAAATACTTGAAAATATATACCCCCCCCACACGCCTCAACACCCCAGTCCCCCCCCCCCATCTCCCGAATTCGGAGATCTCAAGTTTGGCAAGTATGACGAACGCCTCTCAGTATTCACACAATTACAGAAAGTATACCCTCTTCCTTGTCATTACCTTGCCTTGGTTCAGCCAATCAGTACGCCGGCAGCATCCACCCACGCTGCTACAAATAGAAGTAACAGTTGCATGTGGTCCGCTAATTGGACGCCACCGTACCTTTTCCAGGATAGTTGCCAAAGAAGAAAGTAATGTCGTTATTTGTGCCATACATACTTGCATATATCCAGTGAGTGTGTTGGTGGCCATGCTCCTGCCTTGACGTAAAAAGGCAATTTGTTCACGCTCCGCATGCCGAGCAGACAGTTCATTTGGCCCCCGGTTGTTGCACGGCGAGAAATTGTTTTCACATGTGAGCGCAAGTTTTTCTTGTCGCTTGTCTCACCGTGCCGGACACATCCCGACTGTAAATCATCCGCCATCCTCGCTTCATTTGAATAACGTCTCCCTGGCACGTGAACACCAACAGTCGGCTAACAGGAACACAAATCAAGACGGTGTGTACTGT
This sequence comes from Nerophis lumbriciformis, assembly GCF_033978685.3. Taxonomy (NCBI): domain Eukaryota; kingdom Metazoa; phylum Chordata; class Actinopteri; order Syngnathiformes; family Syngnathidae; genus Nerophis; species Nerophis lumbriciformis. Next base: position 20,773,778 of record NC_084552.2, on the reverse strand, counting down.
ACATTTTATTATAAGCAGCAGTCAGATGGCCAAGGGGCTCCCTTGTGTGTTAGTAGGGGGCAGCTGACACCAAAATGTTTCCAACCCTCATTTTGACATCATATTGAACGACTCAATCGAGCCTTTATGGGTATTCTAGTCATATGGAGATTAAACTGTTGCTTTAAATGAGACCTATGATGACTTTCCTCATTTCTGACTTACAAACAGATCCAAAGTGTCATATCAAAAGGCAGTTTCTTTCATGTTGGGTTTCTTTCAAACTCGTCACGTCACGAGTGACACTTCACCTTTCAAGGCATCATTTTCCAAAATGGAGGAGGCTAATTTCAATAATTTAAATTCGCATAAAGGAAGAAGATAAAGAGCTATTCAGTAGGATTTAAGGTCCAAGCTATTGAATATGCTAAAAAGAACAGTAAAAATGTTTCATTAATATAGCTGCGTGTGTCAAATATGAGTCATTAAATGACTCCCGCCTCATGGTGGTAGAGGGCGCTAGTGATCCTTCTTGTGACTACTCGGCTGCAGAAGAAGTGACAACAACAGTTTTCTAAACTGCACTTTCAATCGAAGCAGGAGGTAATAATTAAAGGAAGATCTCCATCGAGACAGAGAGACTTTTAAAACTGAAGAAAGATAAGGAAGACTTCTATAAGGGTTACCCACATATGCGGTCCTCTCCAAGGTTTCTCATAGTCATTCACATCGACGTCCCTTATGTGGGCTCTGTACCGAGGATGTCGTTGTGGCTTATGCAGTCCTTTGAGACTTTTGTGATTTAGGGCTATATAAATAAACATTGATTGATTGATTGATTGATAAACAAGTTATCGATGCTTTTGTTCAGAAGGAGCGGCGCATGGACTTCATTTATAAGTAAAGGTAAGACCATAATAAAGTTTTTTTTTTAAATGTGCTTTTCATGATGGTATCCTTACATCACACTCAAATTTATAAGCGCAGGCCTAAATTTACCGCATGCCTTTGGTAAGCGCCGGAGTGAGAAGAGGTTTTAAATTAATTACCGCCCCGGCGCTAATTCAAGAAAATACGGTATCCATCAAATTGCACACTGAAAACATGACACTATTTTCTTTTTAAGTATCTACCATAAGAAAATAACTGTGGTACCATTTTTACATTTACAGTAATACACTGCGAAAAGAGCAACCGTATTTTTTTAATGCATAAAAACCCCTAAAAAAACTGGCAGCTCAATCACCAGAATTTTGTAAATTTTATGGGTTTTTTGACCGCAAAATCCACAGATTTTTTTTTTCTTACAGTGTAGGTAAAATATAAATTTACTAATCAAATGTATAGGTGTGACAATATCATGCGGCTAATCCTTACACATGATTGTTTCTTTTATTAATGTTACAAGAGGGCAGCAAAAACTGCAACGTGGCCCTCAGTGAAAACGAGTTTGACACCCCTGCCGTAGGCGGTCCTGTTTGATACTAAGCGCAAGTACACTCGTGTGTGTGGATGCCGTCTGCTCCACATTTCCTGTAAGTGTTTTGCATTTTGTTTTGTTTTTGTCACAGCCTGTCCGGTCAGAGCACTTCCCAATAGCTCCTGCTTTTTGTTCGTTTGTTAATAAAACCCGTTTACCTCACGCTCCACCCTCGTTCATCTGCACCCTTAAAATCACAACGCACCGTTTATCAGCGCATGACAATTTTGGATGCCGAGTCTGAACGCTTTGTTTTGCAGTCTGGCTACGTTGTGACATCACAGCGAGGTGGACGTACTTGTTTGGACATTAAGTAAAGCTATGAGTCAGAGTAGGAGGCAGGCCTGTTACAAGTTATTTGAGTGCCTGGGGCTCCTAAAACTAAATACTGTTAACTGATTGAAGCACATCACACACTCATTTTTTTCCGTCCCAAACATTTTTAATTTGAAACAGGAATGTTTTGTATAAAATATTCCTGCCTTGTGTTAAGGCCGCATTAGGTTTGGACACCAAATGAGACAGTGAGGTGAACACAAAAATATACACTTTATTTTATATGAAGACAATATTTTACACTATCAGCCTGTAGTAATTAATAAAAAAGACATTAAAAAAGTGACACGGTGGCAGTAATTATAATCACACAAAAGAAAAAAAACAATGCAAATAACAACAAAATTATATTGAATCGCTATCAAAATAAATGATAAAAAACATACCAACCAAAGTAAATGTTACACTGCACTAGTGTTGTCCCGATAACAATATTTTGGTACCGGTACCAAAATGAATTTTGAGACTTTTCGCTACTTTTCGATAGTTTTCTAAATAAAGGGGACCACAAAAAATGGCATTATTGGCTTTATTTTAACAAAAAAATCTTACAGTACATTAAACATACGTTTTTTTATTGCAAGTTTGTCCTTAAATAAAATAGTGAACATACGAGACAACTTTTCTTTTATTAGTAAGCAAGCAAACAAAGGCTCCTAATTTAGTCTGCTGACATATACAGTAACATATTGTGTCATTTATCATTCTATTATTTTGTCAACATTATTAATCAGTGGTAGAAAATTTAACATTAATCTACTTGTTCATTTTCTGTTAATATCTGCTTACTTTCTCTTTTTAAAAGTTCTATCTACACTTCTGTTAAAATGTAATTATCACTTATTCTTCTGTTGTTTGATACTTTACATTAGTTTTGGATGATACCACAAATATAGGTATCAATCCAATACCAAGTAGTTACAGGATCATACATTGGTCATATTCAAAGTCCTCATGTGTCCAGGGACTTATTTCCTGAGTTTATAAACATAATATACATTTAAAAAAAAGGTACTTTTTAGAGGCGGTATGGTACCAAATTTGATTAATTAGTATCGCGGTACTATACTCATACCGGTATACCGTACAACCATACACTGCACTAAAAGATACTTAAAATTAGTCACATCCTTCACTTGACGCACTCAAGTAAACGTGGAGTTAGTGCTCTGTGTTCGGAGCACACCTGAACGCACCACGCAGCACAAGAGATGCCGTGAGGCCCTGCGCGGCTCCACCAGGCGCTATGAGGGTGTTGGCGTGCACAACACCGGTCCAATGTTGTCCCAAGACACACAGTGGACAAAGCACTAGACAAAGCGACATCTATTCATGTCGGCAGCCATTGTGGCGCCGCTGCAGATCGTGTGTCTAAACGAGGACTCGAGTCTTAATGGCATTAGAAAGATAAAACAAGCATTTTGGCGTCCCACCTGCCGTGAAGGCACACACCCACACACGCCGGGAGGAGGGCGAGAGTTGGAAATCACCATCGACTGGTTCCAACTGCAACTCCAGATCTAAGCAAGAAGTTTGTGTCCTAAAGCCCCAACAGAAAGGCCAACCTAGAGACCTCTTACCTTCGAGACAGGAGCCCCTGACATGCCACAGTGTGTTAGTTACTTTTGAACCGTGTTTCACTTTTCCAAGTGTGTCTTGGCGGCTGTGAGCGGCCCCCTTTGAGGGGGATTCCGAGAGTGTAAATGCCATTAATCCATTCCTCTTTGTCCATCATTCCATCGTTTGGATTAGAATGTTTCTGTGTACATGCATCACACCTTGAATCGGAATACTTTACTTTTGACATGCGCTGAACCTAACATAAATTGAAAGGTGTGTTATTTGTGCTATGGCGCCATCTTTTGGACAAGTTTGCTCACTGCAGCTGCTTAAGACGCGGTAGACTTTCACTGTAAACAAACAAGTGTCACGATGGGGCGGGGGGGGTCGCAGCTTGCTGCGGGGTCGTTCTCCCAGAAATGCAGACGGACTACCCGGACATGGCGTGCAGGTAAAAACATGATTTATTCTTAACAAAATCAAAGGAGTACAAAACAGAAAGCAAGCCGACAGAATAACGTGCCTGATTGCACTCGAAGCTAAACTAAAACTTAGCATAAACTATGGACGAGAAAAACTTGCTAACAGTAGCAGGAACAAACAAAGACTTACTTGTCAAGGCATGGAACGAGCAGAAAGAACAGAGGATTTGCATGAAACAAACAATGACGCCAGGCCGACTGACTGGCACAGGCAGGCTTAAATAATGCCTCTGATTAGTGCTCGGGTAGCAGGTGAGGGGCCGAACACTAATCAGAGACAGGTGAACATAATGGCAACCAAAACTAACTCAGGGAGGTGCACACACAGGAACTAAGGAGTCCAAAACTAACAGAACATTACACAAAACATGATCTAGACCACAGATCGTGACAACAACGCTTTGTGCATTTCTACTTGTCCGACGTTATCGCTGTATTTATTTATCATTTTGTCTTTCTGTTCACTACTTTTGTTTTACCTCTCTTTTTGAAATGGAGCTGTTCTGGGCTTTTTATGTTGTGATTGTGTACGGTTTGCGGCGCGGCTTCATGTTACGACATTCTGTGTATAGACTTAGACTTAGACTTAGACTTAGACTTCCTTTTGATTGTCATTCAAATTTGAACTTTGCAGCACAGATAAGAACGAAATTTCGTTACATAAGCTCATGGTAGTGCAGGATAAAAAAGCAATAAGGTGCATATATAAATAAATAAATATATATGAATAAAATATAAATATATATATAAAATAAATAAATATATATAAATAAATAAATAGATTACTGCACGGATAAATATATTGCACTTTTTCACATTCGTCCACGTTTATGGATGTATGTTATATTGTCTTTTTTATTCCAGCGAGTTAATCCATTTTGGGGGGAATTGAGGGGATAATTTAATTATGATGCGTTCAAGAGTCTTACGGCTTGAGGGAAGAAGCTGTTTCAGAACCTGGAGGTTGGAATTGGGGGTTAAATCACCAAAAATGATTCCCGGGCGCGGCCACCGCTGCTGCCCACTGCTCCCCTCACCTCCCAGGGGGTGATCAAGGGTGATGGGTTAAATGCAGAGAATAATTTCGCCACACCTAGTGTGTGTGTGACAATCATTGGTACTTTAACTTTAACTTTAACTTCTGCTTCGGAGGCTGCGGAAACTGTGTATGAGTGTATGTGTTTGAGGCTAGCAGTGAGCACTTGGAGTAGCTGTAATGTCCTGAATAAAACAGCTCGTTAAAACGACAACTGCTTATTTTTTTGTTACATCGACACTTGACACTCCAGACATTACTTTTGTTTTTGCTAGTCTCGTTTAAAGCAACAAACGCAACATCATATACACTACATCTGTACATGTTGAATGTGGGGAGGCAGCAGCAAGACAATCGCTTTGTTCCGAGACTATTTAATTTAGTCCTTTTCCTCCACCAAAGTATATCTGACATCAAAAACATCCGCAATAAGGATAACTTTAACCTGAATTTCGGAAGATGTGTTTTCATGGTTTATGCGAATGACTTTCGGCATAAACCACCCATCTCGATCGGAGGTGGGCGGGGTTGGGGGGGGCGGGGTTTGGTGGTAGCGGGGGGTGTATATTGTAGCGTCCCGGAAGAGTTAGTGCCGCAAGGGGTTCTGGGTATTTGTTCTGTTGTGTTTATGTTGTGTTACGGTGCGTATGTTCTCCCGAAATGTGTTTGTCATTCTTGTTTGGTGTGGGTTCACAGTGTGGCGCATATTTGTAACAGTGTTAAAGTTGTTTATACGGCCACCCTCAGTGTGACTTGTATGGCTGTTGATCAAGTATGCGTGCATTCACTTATGTGTGTGTAAAAGCGGAAAATATTATGTGACTGAGGCGGCACGCTGTTAGTATGGAGTAAAAGCGGACGTGACGACAGGTTGTAGAGGATGCTAAAGGCAGTGCCTTTAAGGCACGCTCTCAATATTGTTGTCCGGGTGGAAATCAGGAGAAATTTGGGAGAATGGTTGCCCCGGGAGATTTTCAGAAGGGGCACTGAAATTCGGGAGTCTCCCGGGAAAATCGGGAGGTTTGGCAAGTATGGGCACAGGGGTTAGTGCATGTGCCTCACAATACGAAGGTCCTGGGTTCGATCCTGGGCTCGGGATCTTTCTGTGTGGAGTTTGCATGTTTTCCCCGTGACTGCGTGGTTTCCCTCCGGGTACTCCGGCTTTCTCCCACCTCCAAAGACATGCACCTGGGGATAGGCAACACTAAATGTTCCCTAGTGTGTGAATGTGAGTGTGAATGTTGTCTGTCTGTGTTGGCCCTGTGATGAGGTGACGACTTGTCCAGGGTGTACCCCGCCTACCGCCCGAATGCAGCTGAGATAGGCTCCCAAAAAGGAACAAGCGGTAGAAAATGGATGTATTTTTTCCTTCTGGTCTCTACTTTTGTTTTACCTCTCTTTTTGAAATGGAGCTGTTCTGTGCTTTTTATGTTGTGATTATGTACGGGTTGCGGCGCATCTTCATGTTTCAACATTCTCCGCATAAACGTGCATAAATACGGATGATTCTTCACCGACGTGTGAAATCTATTAATGGCGATCAAAATTAATCGCTGGCATGCCGTGATAAGAACATAAATGTGTGAAAACACTGTTACAGTAAAACAACGGAAGGGTAAATGAGCTACCTGGCACAGTGGAACAGACAATCCCACTATTTGCCTTTGTGCCATCTGTTGGCTGCGGAAACAATGGCGAGTCGTTTGAATGAAGCCTTAAAGCGCGTTTGAATTATTGAGGTCTGCCGCGAATAAGATCTTCATCCAGCGCTTTTTTTTACTGGCTTCAACGTTGGCAGATGGAGTGGACGCTGACTAAAGTGAGCTCCAGAAGTAGCTTGCTGCCTTTTGTTTGTTTGGAGTGCAAAAACACAACCATCAGGGATTTTTAAATCTTGTCTTCCCTGCAGTTTTGTCCCTACAAAAGAGACAGCTTTAGTTCCCCCATCCCCTTCCCATCTTCCCTGTCGTGTCTGTTTTCAGCTTCACTGTCATGGCCGGGAGTCCTTCGCTCACGTTTCCCTGGAAACTTACACTGGAAACCTGGTGGGGTCTTCCAGTGTTTGGATTCTGGATGCCCCAAACAAACCCACCATTACCCCAGCACGTTTCACGTGATTGTGAATATTTTGTTTTAGATAGCAACTAGCAATGTTTGTAAAATGTTTTTAGCCTCTTTGGCAGGCCTGGGCAATTATTTTGCCTCGAGGGGCCAAATTTAGAGAAACAAATGTGTCTGGGGGCCGGTATATCTATTATGAACACTAATACAAAACCTCACAATAATGTCTGATTGAAAGCTAAAAACGTTATGACAGACCGCCTTAAAAAACGGAATGGAATTTTATGTTTTTTTACTGAATGAGACACCCAGAATGTACATGAAAATAAAGAATGTGGGATTTACAATATTAACTATGAACGATAAAACACTGAATATTGACAACATATGAACGTCACATCCCCTCTCGATCGACATATTTTACAATCAAGCGAAACGCAACAAAAATGGAACAAACACAGCCAAATATGAACGCAAAGGGTAACCCCCCCACCTGCAATTTGATACATCTGATACATCGCTAAGCTTTAGAACTTTGTTGTAAAAATCTCTTTCCGCGTCTGTCCCTGACACCCACATTTCAGGCTGGCCGCTCTTGAAACACTCTGTGGAAACGCTCCCCACCCACACTGCTTGGTGCCTCGTCTGAGCTGCTGTGACTTAGATGACCATAGTAACTAATTAGATTACCATAGTAACTAATTAGATTACCATAGTAACTAAAATATCATGCAAAAGCGCAGATTCCACCCATTGAAATACTTTGTACAGTTCAAGACTTACGGTCATTTGAAAACATCACTGCACATCATAATGGCAGCTACAGTTCCCATCTTAAAGATCTAAAAAAATGATTTGGGAATGTCCGGCGGGCCCGACTGAAAAGCTTAACGGACCGCGTGCGGCCCCCGGGCCTTAATTTGCCCAGGTCTGATCTTTGGGAACACACGTGCAACCACATTGCCCGTTGTATTGGGGTTTGCCGGATTCATACATTGGGGCCTTTGTTATATCTTTTTTTGGTAATGGTTTAGTTCATTTTGAACATACTTATCAAGATTACCTTAAAGCGGCCCTACATTTCTAACCTTCAGATTTATGTACAGTAAGGGCCTGATCTACATAGATCTAAATAAGAAGTGCTATTAGTGGGCATTTCGCAATTGATGACATGCAAAAGTAGACATGCACTATACAAGCTGGGTCAAACATGTGCTGTCTTGTTATGTTGTGCAATGTGCAGGACACGCCACCTTTTGGGCGATATATAATTGCAATGTAGTCAACGGAACCTATTTTGAGCATGCCAAACCCTAGGTGCATTATGGGAGGCGCTGGTGTGTCTGGAATGATCCAAAAATGTAATATATCTCCTATATATAAAAAAATAACGCAATTAAAAAAAACCACCAGCAGACACCTAAAAGCATCAATTGAATTTGTTTTTATCAGCCCCTTAAATTATCCAGCAGCTGTAAAATTATAAAATGATATTGCTGCATAGACGATATGTTTCTAATAGACCATATGTTTCAAATTTTTTTTATCTCACAGTCCAAATATGTTGACTAAGGTTATATGGTATACTACTAATGAATTAAAAACAGTACTATAATGCTTTTTTATTGACTTAATGTGCGCCGCGATGACAATGCTGGCATACAAGCGGCACATGTTAGTCAACACACACGCACACACACACACACACACACACACACACACACACACACACACACACACACACACACACACACACACACACACACACAGACACACACACACACACACACACGACAAGGCAAGGCAAGGCAACCTTTTTAATATATTTTATATATACATTTTTAAATTGGACCTGCTTTACAGGTTAAAAAGCATAGAGCAGAAAAACAAAACAAAAATAAACAAATAACATAAACAATGAATGAGATAAACCTGATAGTGCAAAAGCAATACGTTAAAAGGGTTCGAATAAAAAGTTAAAAAAAATAATTTTAAAAAATTGCAAAATAAAAATAATTAAATAATATAAGTGCGACAAATTGAGAAAAAAAACAAAAACAAAAACAAAACACACACACACACACACACACACACACGCACGCACACACACACACACACACACACACACACACACACACACACACACACACACACACACACACACACACACACACACACACACACACACACACACACACACACACACACACACACGCAAGGCAAGGCAAGGCAACTTTGTTTATATAGCACGTTTACAACAATTTTTAAATTGGACCAAAGTGCTTTACAGGTTAAAAAGCATAGAGCAAAAAACTAATCAAAAACAAACAAAGAACATAAACAATGAATAAGCTAAACAAGATAGTCAAAAACAATTTGAATAAAAAGTACAAACGTTTGTAAAAAAAAAATAAAAAAAATTGCAAAATAAAAATAATGAAATAATATAAGTGCGACAAATAAAAATAAAATAAAAAAACAACCCCCCCCCACACACACACACACACACACACACACACACACGCACACACACACACACACACACACACACACACACACACACACACACACACACACACACACACACACACAGCACTTGCAAGCAAAAACAGTGTGAAGACAGAAAATGGAGATTGGACTTATTTTGGCTTTAAAAGTAATGATAAGCCCAGGTCTACACCAGACCTGGGCAAATTAAGGCCCGGGGGCCGCATGCAGTCCGTTAAGCTTTTCAGTCTGGCCCGCCGGACATTCCCAAATAATTTTTTTTAGATCTTTAAGATGGAAACTGTAGCTGCCATTATGATGTGCAGTGATGTTTTCAAATGACCGTAAGTCTTGAACTATACAAAGTATTTCAATGGTTGGAATCTGCGCTTTTGCATGATATACTAGTTACTATGGTAATCTAATTAGTTACTATGGCAATCTAAGTCACAGCAGCTCAGACGAGGCACCAAGCAGTGTAGGTGGGGAGCGTTTCCACAGAGTGTTTCCAGAGCGGCCAGCCTGAAATGAGGTGTCAGGGATCGATGCCGAAGGAGATTTTTACAACAAAATTCTAAAGCTTAGTGATACATCAGATATATCAGATTGTAGGTTTTTTTGTTGCATTTCGCTTGATTATAAAATATGTCGATGGAGAGGGGGTGTGACGTTCATATGTTGACAATATTCAGTGTTTTATCGTTCATAGTAAATATTGTAAATCACACATTCTTTGTTTTCATGTACATTCTCGGTGTCTCATTCAATATAAAAATGTAAAATTTCATTCTGTTTTTTTTAAGGATGGACATTAGCCGCTAGCTAGCTCGCCATGTTTTAAAGCACCTCTTCCCGAGGGCGTTTTCAGCCTCACCTTTATCATTAGTTTTTAAGCCAAAATGCGTCCATTCTCCCTTTTCTGTCTACACACTGCGTCTGCTTGTAAGTACTCTGTGATTGTGCGCCGCCGAACATGCTCGTCTGGTCGTAAGACCAACAATGTGATGACTACGAGGGGGCGGGGGGTGGGAGACCGGTACTTTTTAGAGGAGGTGTAGTACCGAATATGATTCCCGTATTTTTCGGAGTATAAGTCGCACTGGAGTATAAGTCGCACCTGCCGAAAATGCATAATAAAGAAGGAAAAAAACATACTGGAGTATAAGTCGCATTTTTTGGGGAAATTTATTTGATAAAACCCAACACCAAGAATAGACATTTGAAAGGCAATTTAAAATAAATAAAGAATAGTAAACAACAGGCTGAATAAGTGTACGTTATATGAGGCATAAATAACCAACTGAGAACGTGCCTGGTATGTTAACGTAACATATTATGGTAAGAGTCATTCAAATAACTATAACATATAGAACATGCTATACGTTTACCAAACGATCTGTCGCTCCTAATCGCTAAATCCCATGACATATTATACGTCTAGTCTCTTAGGTGAATGAGCTAAATAATATTATTTTATATTTTACGGTAATGTGTTAATAATTTCACACATAAGTCGCTCCTGAGTGTAAGTCGCACCCCTGGCCAAACTATGAAAAAAACTGCGACTTATAGTCCGAAAAATACGGTAATTAGTATCGCGGTACTATACCAATACCGGTATACCATACAACCCTAGATTGCACATGTTTTGACACATGCAAAGCTTTAGTAGATTAGGTCTCAGATGTTTAAAATGTTGCACTACTCTTGTTCTATAAAATGTTGCAGTCGGTGTGTTTTTAGGTTTATGTCATGCCTAAATTCCGGAAACGGTTGAACTTTAGTAAATTCCCACAAGATCCTTTTGAGTTTCTCACGTCACTTTGAAAAGAATCCAAGGAGAAGAAGAGGAGGCAGGATGTCTTCTGTCGGAGGTTTGATGAGCTGATGATGTTGCATGGCCTGTATGTGAATATGCTGCTTGTGTGAGGGGGTGGTGTGAAGTGACTGCGCCATAAGAGAAGTGCAAAGCCTTTTTTCCCTCCTCCTCCGTCTTAGAGTCCCTAAAGGAGTTGTCGAATGCAGCCCAGTGGGGTTTCTCCACAACAATTTCTAGAGATTGCATCGTCTTCCCCCTTGGCGCCAAAGCCGCTTCCACGTTCTCCCATCACAGTCCCTCACCTGAAGCGCTCCGCTCAGCAGGGACGCGGGTATTTTTGATTTCCGGCTTAAGCCAATTGCTGTAGCGGCAACAGAAATCTGGCGTGCGAGTCAACAGGAAATGGGTTTAAAGACAAAACACATATTAAAGGGACTGTGTGCAACTTGCTTAAAAGTACAAACCCCGTTTCCATATGAGTTGGGAAATTGTGTTAGATGTAAATACAAACGGACTACAATGATTTGCAAATAATTTTCAACCCATATTCAGTTGAATATGCTACAAAGACAACATATTTGATGTTCAAACTTTTTTGCAAATAATCATTAACTTTAGAATTTGATGCCAGCAACACGTGACAAAGAAGTTGGGAAAGGTGGCAATAAATACTGATAAAGTTGAGGAATGCTCATCAAACACTTATTTGGAACATCCCACAGGTGAACAGGCAAATTGGGAACAGGTGGGTGCCATGATTGGGTATAAAAGTAGATTCCATGAAATGCTCAGTCATTCACAAACAAGGATGGGGCGAGGGTCACCACTTTGTCAACAAATGCGTGAGCAAATTGTTGAACAGTTTAAGGAAAACCTTTCCCAACCAGCTATTGCAAGGAATTTAGGGATTTCACCATCTACGGTCCGTAATATCATCAAAGGGTTCAGAGAATCTGGAGAAATCACTGCACGTAAGCAGCTAAGCCCGTGACCTTTGTCCCTCAGGCTGTACTGCATCAACAAGCAACATCAGTGTGTAAAGGATATCACCACATGGGCTCAGGACCACTTCAGAAACCCACTGTCAGAAACTACAGTTGGTCGCTACATCTGTAAGTGCAAGTTAAAACTCTCCTATGTAAGGCGAAAACCGTTTATCAACAACACCCAGAAACGCCGTCGGCTTCGCTGGGCCTGAGCTCATCTAAGATGGACTGATACAAAGTGGAAAAGTGTTCTGTTGTCTGACGAGTCCACATTTCAAATTGTTTTTGGAAACTGTGGACGTGGTGTCCTCCGGACCAAAGAGGAAAAGAACCATCCGGATTGTTATAGGCGCAAAGTTGAAAAACCAGCATCTGTGATGGTATGGGGGTGTATTAGTGCCCAAGACATGGGTAACTTACACATCTGTGGACATGACGTCCACAGTTTCCAAAAACAATTTGAAATGTGGACTCGCCAGACCACAGAACACTTTTCCACTTTGCATCAGTCCATCTTAGATGAGCTCGGGCCCAGCGAAGCCGGCGGCGTTTCTGGGTGTTGTTGATAAATGGTTTTCGCTTTGCATATTAGAGTTTTAACTTGCACTTACATATGTAGCGACGAACTGTAGTCACTGACAGTGGGTTTCTGAAGTGTTCCTGAGCCCATGTGGTAATATCCTTTACACACTGATGTCGCTTTTTGATGGAGTACCGCCTGGGGGATTGAAGGTCCGTAATATCATCGCTTACGTGAGGTCCGTAATATCATCGCTTACGTGCAGTGATTTCTCCAGATTCTCTGAACCTTTTGATGATATTATAGACCGTAGACGGTGAAATCCCTAAATTCCTTGCAATAGCTCATAGAGAAATGTTGTTCTTAAACTGTTCGACAATTTGCTCACACATTTGTTGACGAAGTGGTGACCCTCACCCCATCCTTGTTTGTGAATGACTGAGCATTTCATGGAAGATGCTCTAATACCCAATCATGGCACCCACCTGTTCCCAATTAGTCTGTTGACCTGTGGGATGTTCCAAATAAGTGTTTGATGAGCATTCCTCTACTTTCTCAGTTCTTTTTGACACTTGTTTCAGCTTTTTTGAAACATGTTGCAGGCATCCAATTCCAAATGAGCTAATATTTGCAAAACAATAACAAAGTTTTCCAGTTCGAATGTTGAATATCTTGTCTTTGCAGTCTATTCAATTGAATATAGGTTGAAAAGGATTTGCAAAATCTTTATTCACGATTTACACAACGGGCCAACTTCACTGGTTTTGGGTTTTGTATATGTTTAAAAGTCTATATTTTTAACAATTACTGTTTATATCAAATACAAATTTCTCGTCAGTCCGGCAATCAGGCTTGTCATTCACCGCCGTCTTGTACACAGCCAGAGCGCGTGCACACGCACAAAAGCAGTGCAAAAGAAGCAGCTATGTATTAAGCTTGCGTACGCACAAACACCTGCTCTACGCCCATTAAATTTGGTCTAATTAGCCTGAACGACCACCTCCGTGTGTCGCCATAGTAACCACAGCCTGTTGAAACGTGCGTACGTGAAGCATAAAGTTGGTGTGAGGCACCGCAAATTTCCACGCTCATTTTACTCTTGATACATCTTGCAGTCATGTTTTTATGATCAATAATGGCTATAATTAGTAGTTAAACTTTGCTAATTTGTTATAATTAGCTGACACTTGTGTGTGCATGTGTGTTACATACAGGCATATTTTACGCCACGGGCGTAGTTCACCTTTAAAACCTTGAAGAACTAAACAAACTTTGTGGATTTTTGGAACTCTTCTGTTTTTTTTTTTACTATTTTCTTGTTGCACTTTTCTTGCACACAGATCATGACCATAATTACAGATCTGTTTGCTGACACCACCGCCTTCGTGAATTTTTTTTTTTTTACAGTTGACATAATTGCTAGCAAGACAAGCTAACTGTTGCTAATGTAGGAACCTCAGAGCCGCTGGTTAGCAGCATTTGTAATGGGCAGAAAATGCCGAAGAGGAATACCGTATTTTCCGGACTATAAGGCGCACTTAAAATTATTATTTTTTCTCAAAACTTGACAGTGCGCCTTATAACCCGGTGCGCATAATGTACAGAATAATTCTGGTTTTGCTTACCAACCTCGAAGCAAATTTATTTGGTACATGGTGTAATGATGTGTGACCGGTAGATGGCAGTCAAACATACGAGAAATTACTCAAATAATCAACACCAACATTTTATATGTTCCATTGAAAATATAGAACATTACACACAGCGCTCAAAAATCTATCCAAATGTTTTAGTACGACTTTGGTAAGCTGTGAAGCCTCACCGCTTGATGGATTGTACTGCGCTTTAACATACGAGTATTATTAGGGTGTGTGTATAAGGTAAGACATACAAACCACGTTTCCATATGAGTTGGGAAATTGTGTTAGATGTAAATATAAACGGAATACAATGATTTGCAAATCCTTTTCAACCCATATTCAATTGAATGCACTACAAAGACAAGATATTTGATGTACAAACTCATAAACTTTTTTTTTTTTTTTTCAAATAATAATTAACTTAGAATTTCATGGCTGCAACACGTGCCAAAGTAGTTGGGAAAGGGCATGTTCACCACTGTGTTACATGGCCTTTCCTTTTAACAACACTCAGTAAACATTTGGGACTTAAGGAGACACATTTTTTAAGCTTCTCAGGTGGAATTCTTTCCCATTCTTGCTTGATGTACAGCTTAAGTTGTTCAACAGTCCGGGGGTCTCTGTTGTGGTATTTTAGGCTTCATAATGCACCACACATTTTCAATGGGAGACAGATGTGGACTACAGGCAGGCCAGTCTAGTACCCACACTCTTTTACTATGAAGCCACGTTGATGTAACACGTGGTTTGGCATTGTCTTGCTGAAATAAGCAGGGGCGTCCATGGTAACGTTGCTTGGATGGCAACATATGTTGCTCCAAAACCTGTATGTACCTTTCAGCATTAATGGCGCCTTCACAGATGTGTAAGTTACCCATGTCTTGGGCACTAATACACCCCCATACCATCACAGATGCTGGCTTTTCAACTTTGCGCCTATAACAATCCGGATGGTTCTTTTCCTCTTTGGTCCGGAGGACACGACGTCCACAGTTTCCAAAAACAATTTGAAATGTGGACTCGTCGGACCACAGTACACTTTTCCACTTTGTATCAGTCCATCTTAGATGGCTCAGGCCCAGCGAAGCCGACGGCGTTTCTGGGTGTTGTTGATAAACGGTTTTCACCTTGCATAGGAGAGTTTTAACTTGCACTTACAGATGTAGCGACCAACTGTAGTTACTGACAGTGGGTTTCTGAAGTGTTCCTGAGCCCATGTGGTGATATCCTTTACACACTGATGTCGCTTGTTGATGCAGTACAGCCTGAGGGATCGAAGGTCACGGGCTTAGCTGCTTACGTGCAGTGATTTCTCCAGATTCTCTGAACCCTTTGATGATATTACGGACCGTAGATGGTGAAATCCCTAAATTCCTTGCAATAGCTGGTTGAGAAAGGTTTTTCTTAAACTGTTCAACAATTTGCTCACGCATTTGTTGACAAAGTGGTGACCCTCGCCCCATCCTTGTTTGTGAATGACTGAGCATTTCATGGAATCTACTTTTATACCCAATCATGGCACCCACCTGTTCCCAATTTGCCTGTTCACCTGTGGGATGTTCCAAATAAGTGTTTGATGAGCATTCCTCAACTTTATCAGTATTTATTGCCACCTTTCCCAACTTCTTTGTCACGTGTTGCTGGCATCAAATTCTAAAGTTAATGATTATTTGAAAAAAAAAAAAAGTTTATCAGTTTGAACATCAAATATGTTGTCTTTGTAGCATATTCAACTGAATATGGGTTGAAAAGGATTTGCAAATCATTGTATTCCGTTTATATTTACGTCTAACACAATTTCCCAACTCATATGGAAACGGGGTTTGTAAAAGTGCGACTGTCATTGAGTAAAATTCCAACTTTTATCATAATATTGCACCAATGTTCAGTTTTTCTTGTGAAATTTTGACTTGCGTTGAGTAAAATTACAACTTTTATTATAATACTGCCAAAATTCTAAGTTTTTCTTGTGAAATTGTGACCTTTTTCTTGTGAAATTCCAACTCATTTTTCACAACAAGCTTTTTTATATTTTTATAGTATGTTTATATTATTAATGTTGAAAATACAAATCTTTATATAATCTAGAAAGGGTGGTCCTAAAGAGGTAGGCATTTTTCGGAGGTCTCAAGAAGGTATCAAATACAAGAATGTGTGTGTGTGTGTGTGTGTGTGTGTGTGTGTGTGTGTGTGTGTGTGTGTGTGTGTGTGTGTGTTTGTGCGTGCGTGCGTGTGTCAAATGTGGCCCCTCATACCCGAACCATGACCTTGTTGTCATTAAAAAATGTCATCAGGAAGGAGGTCTTGATGTCGCTGCTGCATTTCGGGGAAAATGTGAGCGTGTGTTTGGCTTCAATTGTGCACAAAGCCGGCGGTTGTTTTGCAAATGTTGTGTATGACCCCCCCCACCCACCTTGTAGAGAGGATTATCTCTCTATCGTCAAGGCTCCTTAAATTTGATCCTAATCTTTATTCCTATCTGGGGGGATTTTTCTTGCAGCGGCTTCGTTTGAAGATCTTTCCCCAACAGTAGGAATATCTCACATGCGCTTCTCCACCCTTCGCCGCTCTCTGCTTTGTCAAACACGTCACATTGCTGAACCCCTGTTGGGAATTCCGCAAGCGAAGGACATATACTTTTGTGGGTCAGCTCGGCTCCAATTAGCTCACACAAGACAACAACGAGCACCACCTCCACGACTGCAATTAGGATTTTAATGGTGCGGATCTAATAGGATCCAAGACAAAATAATACAAATGATAACAAGAAGACAATGCATTTACTGGGGAGCGGAAGCTGAGCTTTAATGCTGTACGGAAGTCGTGGAGTTTTGGGAAAATGTGTAAATTGTATGCTGCAAATGTAAGTTTTGACGTTCTGAATGAGCAAAATGTTTTGACAATGAAATAGCCGGCGGCGTTTCTGGGTGTTGTTGATAAATGGCTTTCGCTTTGCATAGTAGAGTTTTAACCTGCACCTACAGATGTAGCGACAAACTGTAGTTAATGACAATAGTTTTCTAAAGTGTTCTTGAGCCCATGTGGTGATATCCTTTACACACTGGTGTCGCTTTTTGATGCGGTACCGCCTGAGGGATCCACGGTTACAGGCATTCAATGTTGGTTTTCGGCCTTGCGGTGATTTCTCCAGATTCTCTGAAACTTTTGATGATATTACGGACCGGAGATGGTGAAATCCCTAAATTCCTTGCAATAGCTCGTTGAGAAATGTTGTTCTTAAACTGTTCGACAATTTGCTCACGCATTTGTTCACAAAGTGGTGACCCTCGCCCCATCCTTGTTTGTGAATGACTGAGCATTTCATGGAAGCTGCCTTTGTACCCAATCATGGAACCTACCTTTTCCTAATCAGCCTGTTCACCTGTGGGATGTTCCAAATAAGTGTTTAATGAGCATTCCTCTACTTTCTCAGTTTTTGTTGCCACTTGTGCCAGCTTTTTTGAAAAATTTTGCAGGCATCAAATTCCAAATGAGCTAATATTTGCAAAAAACAACAATGTTTACCAGTTTGAAGGTTAAGTATCCTGTCTTTGCAGTCTATTCAATTGAATATAAGTTGAAAAGGATTTGCAAATCGTTGTATTCTGTTTTTATTTACGATTTACACAACGTGCCAACTTCACTGGTTTTCGGTTTTGTAGATGGGATTCCATCTAATATAGTGAAAATATTGTCCGATTACAAGAAAATGTGACAACTATATGAACAAGAGTGAACCTTTTTGAGCAGAGAGTAATCATGAGTTTGATTGTCCAAACATCCTGAATGAGCTGAATGTTTTGATTCTGGAATGGTTTGAATGGTTTTAGAGATGTGAAACTTGTCAATTTTCTAAAATTATTTTCAATAAGAATTACTGTCATGAAAAATTTTGAATTTTGTAATATTGATAAGCCATAGCTTGAATGTACTTAATAAACGCTATGGGGTTAGCCATGTCTGATAATTTATATATCAATGATGAAATCTTAACATTGCAACACATGCCAATACGGCCGGGTTAGCTTACTAAAGTGCAATTTTAAATTTCACGCGAATTATCCTGCTGAAAACGTCCCGGTATGATGACGCCGGCACGTGACGTCACGGATTGTAGAGGACATTTTGGGACAGCATGGTGGCCAGCTATTAAGTCGTCTGTTTTCATCGCAAAATTCCACAGTATTCTGGACATCTGTGTTGGTGAATCTTTTGCAATTTGTTCGATGAACAATGGAGACAGCAAAGAAGAAAGCTGTAGGTGTGAAGCGGTGTATTGCGGGCGGCTGCAGCAACACAAACACAGCCGGTGTTTCATTGTTTTCATTCCCGAAAGATGACAGTCAAGCTTTACCATTGGCCTGTGGAGAACTGGGACAACAGAGACTCTTACCAGGAGGACTTTGAGTTGGATGCGCAGACGCGGTACCGTGAGTACGCATGCAGCTGCGGCTTCCAAACATTTGATCGCTTGCCCGTACGTGCGTGCCGCTATGTGCATGTCACGTACGTAACTTTGGGGACTTTGGGGATATATGTGCTGTATGAACTTTGGGGAGGTGAACGGTACTTTGGGCTGTGGGATTGAGTGTGTTGTGCAGGTGTTTGAGTTGTATTGGCGGCTTATATGGACGGGAGGGGGGAGGTGTTTGTTATGCGGGATTAATTTGTGGCATATTAAATATAAGCCTGGTTGTGTTGTGGCTAATAGAGTATATATATGTCTTGTGTTTATTTACTGTTTTCGTCATTCCCAGCTGAATATCAGGTCCCACCCGCCTCTCACAGCATCTTCCCTATCTGAATAGCTCCCACTGCCCTCTAGTCCTTCACTCTCACTTTCCTCATCCACAAATCTTTCATCCTCGCTCAAATTAATGGGGAAATCGTCGCTTTCTCGGTCCGAATCGCTCTCGCTGCTGGTGGCCATGATTGTAAACAATGTGCAAATGTGAGGAGCTCCACAACCTGTGACGTCACACTACTCGTCTGCTACTTCCGGTACAGGCAAGGCTTTTTTATCAGCGACCAAAAGTTGCGAACTTTTTCGTCAATGTTTTCTACTAAATCCTTTCAGCAAAAATATGGCAATATTGCGAAATGAACAAGTATGACACATAGAATGGACCTGCTATCCCCGTTTAAATAAGAAAATCGCATTTCAGTAGGCCTTTAAGTTCAAAAGGAAAAAGTGGAATTAAAAAATGAGTGTACTTTTTTTTTTTTAATATGTGGAACATTGTTAGTCTGAATGAGCTGAATGCTTCGGAATTAGAATAATTTAATTGAATGGTTGGATAAATGTGAGAAGTGTGGAACTTCTGATGGGAATTTAGTTGCAGGGGATATGGAAGGGGAGTCAAACTATTTTTTTTCCAAATGTGCCTTTTTTCTGGTTTGACAATCAAGTTACTTCAGTCACTCACAATGAATGTCTTGAAGAGTTTTCACATTTTGAATGGGATGAGAATAGTGGAAATATGGAGTGAATTTAAAAGTGAATGAAGAAGTGTTTTTTGTGTCATTTCAGTGACTCCACACCCAAGTGGAGTGTAAGCAGCCTCAGGTTGGTGGTTGATTGGGTGGGAGCCCACATCATTATTGTTGCCAGAATAGGTATATTACCACAATACCTTCCAGACGAATTAGAAAATACTTTTTTTTATTCCCCATTAACGCCCAGCTAACGTTTCTAAGCTTTGCCAGACTCATCCTTTTTTTGACAGACTTCCACTTACTTTTTTCAATTTAGGCGGACCCTCTGTCAAAGTAAAAATTGTCACCTTGACAATTGGAGTTTTCCTATGAATACATGATTGGCCAGGGTGGGTGTGAGTGTGGGGGTCCCTTCCATGAACACTTTTCTACCACTGTTGCCTGTCTTTGTGTGCCAATTAAAAAGGGCCTACATATGCTTCAAGGGCGTCCTGTGTTTTTGTTAGACATTAATAAAAAATAGCATAAAGTCTATATTTTTGCTAGTTTTGTTTACATATTTGTTGTTAAGCTACTCAAACTAATGTTAAATGGGTGAAATGTGGTGGAGGTTCGTCTGACCTATTTTTTTAACTTTAAAGTATTGCGCTCTTATCGATGTTCGTACAGGTTGCTCATTAAGAGAATAATAATAATAATAATTCACTTGATGTAAAACTCGTTTTCAAATACCGAATTTTCTGGACCATAGGGCGCACCGGATTAAAAGACGCACTGCCGATGAATGGTCTATTCAGGTCTTTTTTCATACAAAGGCGCATTAAAGGCCTACTGAAATGCGATTTTCTTATTCAAACGGGGATAGCAGGTCCATTCTATGTGTCATACTTGTTAAGATTTCATCATTGATATATAAACTATCAGACTGCGTGGTCGGGGTTTCAGTAGGCCTTTAAAGGGGTCATATTATGATTTTTTTTTTCTAAATGTAAAACACTCCCTTGTGGTCTACATAACATGTAATGGTGGTTCTTTGGTCAAAATGTTGCATAGATTATGTTTTACAGATCATCTTCAAGTCGCTCTCTGATTGTCGCTTCAGGATGCGCTGTTATTATTTACGTGGCTCACATTCGGCAGCGTCTTCCCCCCGTCATCTTTGTTGTAGCGGTGTAGCGTGCAAGGACGGGGGTGGAAGAAGTGTCAAAAGATGGAGCTAACGGTTTTAATGACATTCAGACTTTACTTAAATCAATAACGGAGCAGCATCTCCTCATCCGTGGCTCACGAGTGCAATAACAACCGTCCGACCGGAACTCTCTAATAACTAAAGTTCCTTGGGTGAATAATGTAAACTCACTACACTGGTATGTTTTAGCGCTTTCATGGCAAGTTTACTGACATATATAAGTAAGAACTTTAAACTACTTTATATTAGAAATGGCAACAGTGGAGGGTGAATGTCCCATAACAAAGAGATAGAGAAAAATAAGACTACAAAGGTGGACGCGCACAAATTTTCAGGACTTATGCAGATCCCAAATACAGATCAGCAGGTACCAGAAGGAAAGAAAAGTTGCTTTTGCCAGATAATGTCTTACCTTATACACACACCATAATAATACTCGTATGTAGAAGCACAGTACAATCCACCAAGCGGTGCGGCTTCATAGCTTACCATAGTCGTACTAAAATATTTTGATAGATTTAGCGCTGTGTGTAATGTTGTATATTTTCAATTGAACATATAACATGTTGATGTTGTTTACTTGAGTCATATTGCCATCATATTGCAGTCTACACGTATCTCTTTTGTGTGACTGCCATCTACTGGTCACACTTATCATTACACCATCTACCAAATAAAATAGCTTCGAGGCCGGTAAGCAAAACCAAAATGATTCCGTACATTAGGCGCACCGGGTTATAAGGAGCACTGTCGAGGATTTTAAATGCGCCTTATAGTCCGAAAAATACGGTATTGTGCTCTCATCAAATGTTAGACGTCGACATTTAGACTTAGACAAATTTTAATGATCCACAAGGGAAATTGTTTAACACAGTAGCTCAGTTACAATGATGGAAAGTGTAAGGATGGAAAGGACAATGCAGGTATAAATAGACTAATATAGCGATAAAAAATCTAACATATATACGAATATATACATAATATGTGTACAGAATAATATATATACAGATATATTATATTATGTCTATAACATGTATACAATATATTCCAATGACCATGTACAATATTTCAGTATATACAGTAATACATGTTCATACAGGTTGCTCATTAAGAGTATAATAATAATAATTCACATGATGTAAAACTTGTTTTCAACCACTTGTTAATCCCATGTAATTGTTTTATGCATGTATAAAACCAAACACCATTTGTGGTCTTACCATGATTTTATGAAAGGGGACCTGGGCCCTCATGTAACAAGCTTGCGTACGCACAAAAACCCGCCCTACGCCCTTTTCAAGGCAAAATTGAGATGTATCAAGACTGGGAATGTGTGCCGCCTCGTTTATCCATCCCTTCTACAGGCTGTGGACACATGAGCGACACGCACAAGTGATGCTGGGTAACAGTTCACATGAAAAATGGCCAACTTTTACAGAGACATATGAGCAATTACCCTCGGCAACATTTGATACCAGCGATGTAAAAAAGATCGAGGCAAGGACACAGAATTATTTTTTTCGCCAAAGCATTTAACGCTTCATATTCATATGAATATTTGTGAGGACATGCAGTACAGCACGGTGGAACAGGGGTTAGTGCATGTGCCTCACAATACGAAGGTCCTGAGTTCAATCCCGGGCTCGGGATCTTTCTGTGTGGGGTTTGCATGTTCTCCCCGTGACTGCGTGGGTTCCCTCCGGGTACTCCGGCTTCCTCCCACCTCCAAAGACATGCACCTGGGGATAGGTTGATTGGCAACACTAAATTGGCCCTAGTGTGTGAATGTGAGTGTGAATGTTGTCTGTCTATCTGTGTTGGCCCTGTGATGAGGTGGCGACTTGTCCAGGGTGTACCCCGCCTTCCGCCCGAATGCAGCTGAGATAGGCTCCAGCAGCCCCCGCGACTCCAAAAGGTACAAGCGGTAGAAAATGGATGGATTCAATGCGTTTTCTTTATTTTCATATTTACATTGTAGATTGTCACTGAAGGCATCAAAACTATGACACCTGTGAAGTGGAAACCCTTTCAGGAGACTACCTTTTTGAAGCTCAACGAGAGAATGCCAAGAGTGTGCAAAGCAGTAATCAGAGTAAAGGGTGGCTATTTTGAAGAAACTAGAATATAAAACATGTTTTCAGTTATTTCACCATTTTTGTGTTAAGTACATAACTCCACATGTGTTCATTCATAGTTTTGATGCCTTCAGTGACAATCTACAATGTAAATAGTCATGAAAATAAAGAAAATGCATTGAATCAGAAGGTGTGTCCAAACCTTTGGCCTGTACTGTATATATATATATATATATATATATTTATTATTGTGTGTGTGTATATGTTTACAATATTATACATAGTATACTGATTTGTATAGCCAAGTGTGTAATGCACTTTTAAAAATCTGCCTACTTTCTTCTGAGCAGCCTGTTCATGTCTTTAAAGAGGGAATCTCTCAGGTCTGGTAACCTTGGTAACTTCTGGGTATCTGATTGCATCATTTTTACTTTACATCGTTTTCCCAATGCAGGTCTTTTCTGGTGTTGTTTTTTTTAAATGATTATTTTGAATGCTCCTGGCTAATTGGCCTCAATTGGCTAAATGGACTGTTGGAGCAAGTCTTGTTACACACAGACTGAACTCTTCCTTTGAGGGGAGAAGATACATTATAGCCTATAATTGCCATCCTGGGGGCCTTTTCAAACATTAGCGGGCACAATAAGTGGGAATAACAATAACCGCCTCCTCTTTGCTTCCACATCTGTCCGGGCGCGGTGATGCAGATAATGGTGTGTAACCTGGCACGTTTGGGAGGACGGATGGAGGTGGGGGGACAGAGACGGGCGGAGAAGGCTCTTGGCAAAAAGCAAACACAGGATGAGAGGTTTACTAATCTGATAACAGCTGCTGGGCACACTGACTCTTCACATTGTTCCTTCATGTACACCGTACATAAGCCGCAGATATATATCGGTACAACAATATTTACATGACTTGTATTATTTCCAAATGGTTTCTGTAACAAGGCAGTAAAACGGCTGATCCAACAAAACATAAGTTACCGTCATGGACCCACTAGCTGTGGAAGCTAGCTCTCCAATCAGCTATAACCTCACTGTGATGTTTTGGTGAATTTACGAAACTGAAACAATACAAAAAGAAGGCCATAGTAAGTTAACATTACTAACACAGAGACTTGTAAATGTGTTAGCATATTCGCTAATGCTTATGCTGAATATACATGAAAACACTCCTACAGACATCACACATTTAGCACGTATGAATTGTTTTACAAACCCCGTTTCCATATGAGTTGGGAAATTGTGTTAGATGTAAATATAAACGGAATACAATGATTTGCAAATCATTTTCAACCCAAATTCAGTTGAATATGCTACAAAGACAACATGTTTGATGTTCAAACTGATAAACGTTTTTTTTTTTGCAAATAATCATTAACTTTAGAATTTGATGCCAGCAACATGTGACAAAGAAGTTGGGAAAGGTGGCAATAAATACTGATAAAGTTGAGGAATGCTCATCAAACACTTATTTGGAACATTCCACAGGTGAACAGGCAAATTGGGAACAGGTGGGTGCCATGATTGGGTATAAAAGTAGATTCCATGAAATGCTCAGTCATTCACAAACAAGGATGGGGCGAGCGTCACCACTTTGTCAACAAATGCGTGAACAAATTGTTGAACAGTTTAAGAAAAACCTTTCTCAACCAGCTATTGCAAGGAATTCAAGGATTTCACCATCTACGGTCCGTAATATCATCAAAGGGTTCAGAGAATCTGGAGAAATCACTGCACATAAGCAGCTAAGCCCGTGACCTTCGATCCCTCAGGCTGTACTGCATCAACAGGCGACATCAGTGTGTAAAGGATATCACCACATGAGCTCAGGAACATTTCAGAAACCCACTGTCAGTAACTACAGTTGGTCGCTACATCTGTAAGTGCAAATTAAAACTCTCCTATGCAAAGCGAAAACTGTTTATCAACAACACCCAGAAACGCCGTCGGCTTCGCTGGGCCTGAGCTCATCTAAGATGAACTGATACAAAGTGGAAAAGTGTTCTGTGGTCTGACGAGTCCACATTTCAAATTGTTTTTGGAAACTGTGAACGTCGTGTCCTCCGGACCAAAGAGGAAAAGAACCATCTGGATTGTTACAGGCGCAAAGTTGAAAAGCCAGCATCTGTGATGGTATGGGGGTGTATTAGTGCCCAAGACATGGGTAACTTACACATCTGTGAAGGCGCCATTAATGCTGAAAGGTACATACAGGTTTTGGAGCAACATATGTTGCCATCCAAGCCACGTTACCATGGACGCCCCTGCTTATTTCAGCAAGACAATGCAAAGCCAAGTGTTACATCAACGTGGCTTCATAGTAAAAGAGTGCGGGTACTAGACTGGCCTGCCTGTAGTCCAGACCTGTCTCCCATTGAAAATGTGTGGCGCATTATGAAGCCTAAAATACCACAACGGAGACCCCCGGACTGTTGAACAACTTAAGCTGTACATCAAGCAAGAATGGGAAAGAATTCCACCTGAGAAGCTTAAAAAATGTGTCTCCTCAGTTCCCAAACGTTTACTGAGCGTTGTTAAAAGGAAAGGCCATACAACACAGTGGTGAACATGCCTTTTCCCAACTACTTTGGCACGTGTTGCAGCCATGAAATTCTAAGTTAATTATTATTTGCAAAAAAAAAAAAAAAAGTTTATGAGTTTGAACATCAAATATCTTGTCTTTGTAGTGCATTCAATTGAATATGGATTGAAAATGATTTGCAAATCATTGTATTCCGTTTATATTTACATCTAACACAATTTCCCAACTCATATGGAAACGGGGTTTGTAGTTATATTTTAAAACTTCCAAACGTTGCGTGGAGCGATGAATGAAGAATCCTTTCGAGCAGAAACGCTATGGACGATTTGCACCCTGGAGTTGAGCATTGCTCGCATCGCCCGCAGGGCGACTCCAGGTCTGTAGACACACCAACACGACATCTTGGTAATGCGGCATATGCATACACTCCCCTAGCCCCTCCCCACGTCTTTGCCGCTGCTTCACCCTGCGTGGTATGATGGACAAAGGAGCTGCGCTCTAGTGACTGCTAGCTTCGGGCCGGGTTCCTGCCTCCTCCCCTCCTGTTGCAAGTCTTATGGTTTCTGTGTAAAATGTTTACGTGTGCTTATTGGTTATCAAGTTTTTTTTTCGAGCCCAGTCTGAGATTTACTTTTTTTCCTCATCCCTCCTCAGCGTCTACCTTTTTCCCCACCTTTTTACGGGGTGGCGACACATCACCGTTCCTGTTCTGTCCACCTGTACAATGTTTTTTGGTCTAATCTTGAATGGGTTTGTGGTGAACATGAAATTTCGTTGTACTTGTGCAGTGACATAAAGAGCATACCATACCATAGTAGATGAAACACAGGCACAGAACACGACGTGCATTTTCAACCCGAACTCGTCCCAAAGATGGCGCCATAGCACAAACAATAACACACCTTTTCAGTGCCTCCGCCGGTGTTGAAATTTATTTGTTGAACACAAAACATTATGGCCGTTAGCAAAGAAAAATCCATAAGTTAGCCAGACCGTTTTATAAACCGCAGGTTTCAAAGCGTAGGAAACAAGTAGCGGTTTATAGTCCGAAAAATACGGTACAGCCGAGGCTGCATTCACACTTGTGGTTCGATACTAAAAAAGATACTTTGGTGCGATTGGCTTAGTGTTTGCACTGCTATTTTCATTGTGGCACCAAAGGCTGTGCAGTAAAGAACATAACATATGGACTAGATTGGGAAGTTTTGCAAGGTATTCCATGACGTAACTATTTTATGGTCTGCTGGGTTGAACATATACTCCTCTACTACTATAGTGTCGTCGTTGTGACATTTTCACCTGAGAGCGCACGACTTTCTACAAATGTAAAACTGTTGTGTGACATTTTCTGTGTGGGAATGCCTGCTGGGTTGGGATGCGTGTCATATCGGCTGTGACCTTTGAACTAAGCTATGTTGAAATGCCCTTAGACCGGGTGGGGGCCATCCTTTTTCCACAGAGGCCCCCATAAAAATAGGAAGTATGCAGGAACATATTCATCTGATAGTGTTTGTTTACTTAATTACATCAAACCAACACAATGTAGGTCAAAATGATATGTAGTTAAATACTTTGTTTGACTCAGCTTTGTGTTACAGGGGACAGAACAAACACTAGATAATTGTTTTGATCTGAAGCTAGGTTCAATTGTTGTTTATTGAGTAGGTCATAGTCAATTCCATATCATACATGTAGTACATAATATGCATACATATCTCCAGTGAACAGTCTCGTGTTCAATGACAATATTATTATTTCACAAAAAAGAAAAGAAAATTGAATTAAGAAAATAAAATAAAATTAAACATATCTCAACAGGGTAACAGGAAGACGTATAAACTTTTTGAAACCCCCCCTTTTCGATGTTCAATGTTCAATTGTGTGTTTAGAATAGGCCAATAGAAGAAGGGCTTTAAACACACCTGTCTAAGAATAGGCATCGTAACTGATACATTTGGAACAAGACCGGTGTTAAAGCGGTGCCGGAACCGGTTTTAAAAAAACTGTAAAAGTAAAAAAATTTTTTTTAAAAGCAACGCTTTTTTAAATTTTTAGTTTTTAATAAATTTTGTGACATGAAAATTGAAGCGAATAGTGTTTAATGATGTAAATAAAATGAAAACACAACAAGCTGTTATAAACTACATTTTTTTGACATGTATAACTGACGTTATTGTGCCAATAACAATAAAATGATTGATTGAGTGACTGATTAATTGGTTAATGTTCGTATATATAGGGTTCATTAATGCAGATGCTAAATTACTTACAAGATGTACACTTGCACAAAATCAGGGAATTGCATTTTTTTTTTGCCTATCATTCACAATCCCTATGTAAGACAAGAACACGTCTTTCTTTCTTTATGCATTATAATTTATGATATACAGAAAGTACAGGGTGGCTAACAATGGAGCTAATGGGAGTACACTATTGCGCCAATAAAGTACTGTTTTGCACCTTACCTGCTTGTCGACTCCCAGACCGTGGTCGAGGAGCGCAGGGGAGACGTTCCCTCCAGGGTCGATGTTTTGTTGGGGGTTACAGCCTTCACTTTAACCAGCAATGGGTCCGTAAAGCTCCGCTCTTAGGCCGGAATGACGAGGCCGTCGATTAGTTACAACTTGGTCACTTTATATATAATTTCCACACGGACAAACGGACATCCACCATGCTATTAACACTCCTGCACATGCTACTGCTACCTCTTCTAACTTGCCCACTCACTTACTCATGTCACTCACCCCACATACTGCCATTCTTAAAGGAGCACACACACACAAACATACGCTACTCTTACAACAGCTGGAAACGTGGCGATAAGTATTACCACCTTTGCTTCAGACTCAGGTAAACATTTAAATAATAAGCATTTAGATCCGCACAAGGAGTTATAAAAAGTGAAAGGTAATAATGTAATTGCTTCGCCTGTCCTGCTGTTCGTAGTCGAGGAGCACAGGGAAGACGTTCCCTTCAGGGTCGATGCCATTTCAATGCCTTTTCATTTATATTTGAACCTTGTACAATTGTTCTTTGACTGTGAGTGCTTAATGTAGTGTGAGATTTTCTGTTAAAATAAAGCCAATATTGACATTTTTCGCAGTTCCCTTTATTTGGTTGAGTTGTTTCAGCTAAAAAAATGGTTTGAAATTAATAAGTTATCATTAAATAATAAGAAAACTCAATTTATGGTGTTTAGTGGCGCAAAGACAAATTGTGAAGCAAAATTAAAATTAAATCAAGTGGAAATTGATAGAGTATATGAAACTAGGTTCTTGAGAATAATATTTTATCATAAATTATGTTAGAAACTGCAGATTGAATATATAAAGGGAAAAATATCCAAATCCATTGCTATTCTTTATAAAGTAAGACACATGCTGAATAAGAAATGTCTGCATATGTTATATCCTTCTTTTATTTTTCCATATCTAACATATTGTGTTGAAGTTTGGGGAAATGTTTATAAAACAAACATAGACCCAATAATTAAACTTCAAAAAAGGGTCATTAGAATAATACACAAATCGTGCTACTATGAACCTACCAATCCATTATTCATAAGTGCTAATGTGTTACAATTTTCAGAGATTGTGTTTTTAAAAACAATGGACTATCTCGATATTTTTAGGCCATGTCACGATACACGATATATATCTCGATATTTTGCCTTAGCCCTGAATTAACACTTATCACACCAATATGATGATTCTATGTGTCTACATTAAAATATTCTTGTTCATACTGCATTAATTTATGCAAATGTTAAACTTTCACGCAGAGAGGGAAATCACAACTAAGTCAATTTATCAAAAGTGTATTTATTAAACAGTTATTAAGCAGTGGCACAAACATTCAAGTCATTTCCAAAACAGAAAGTGGAAGATTGTCAGAGACATTTTAAAACAAGCTATTAGTGCACGTTTGTGCATGATGTCACTAAGATGACATATCAAAACAACACAACATTTGTCATGTCTGTGTGATCATGTTTTGTTTGGCCATGTGCTTTTTTGGATTTTGTCAGTTCCTGTTTTTGTACAGAACGCCACTACAATAGTGCACTTTTGTGCATGATGTCACACAAGATATTTCAATAACTGTCAAATAAAAATACGGTGCATAATAGGAAATCAAACTGTGTATGTCCTTCGCTATGTGGTAGGTTCCTTGCGGACGTTATCTCCATCTGTTGTTGACTATTTTTTTCATACGGTCTTGATCTGGAAATGGAAGACGCCAGGCTCAATTGGGTCAGTGCTGGTTGCTTTGTCATTTTGTGGGTGTGGCACCGGCCAAGATGTTGACATGCGGAGTTTCAAGCACTCCTTATTCTCTAGCGGGTGACTTTTCAAATGATGCTTCAAATTAGTAGTGCTGCTACTTTTTGTAGCAACGCTTTTGCCGCATACTTGACATATAACGGTTGTCTGTTCAACATCTTCCCGCTTGAAGCCAAACCACCGCCAGACGATGGACCCCGTGCTGTTTTTCTTGGGGATTAATTCTTCTTCCGCCATTTGTTACCAGATCGGCACCTTCTCTCTCTCGTATTACCACTCGCACCACTGCGCTTGCACCACAGCTAACTTTACCCATGCCGTTAACCTCTCTGCTCCGCGAGGGGGTATGACGTTGCACGCGCGACAGCATGTGACGTATGTAACAAGGTGCGCTTGTTTTACGTCTCTGTGAGAAGGAGAGACAAGAAAGAGTGAGAAAAGCCTGTAGTGTAATTCCCTGCGTGAGAACGTATACTGGAATACTCACGATTTGATCATTTTCTAAATCGCACAGGGACAAACCCGCGATATCCATCCATCCATCCATCCATCCATCTTCTTCCGCTTAGCCGAAGTCGGGTCGCGGGGGCAGCAGCCTAAGCAGGGAAGCCCAGACTTCCCTCTCCCCAGCCACTTCGTCCAGCTCTTCCCGGGGGATCCCGAGGCGTTCCCAGGCCAGCCGGGAGACATAGTCTTCCCAACGTGTCCTGGGTCTTCCCCGTGGCCTCCTACCGGTCGGACGTGCCCTAAACACCTCCCTAGGGAGGCGATCGGGTGGCATCCTGACCAGATGCCCGAACCACCTCATCTGACTTCTCTCGATGTGGAGGAGCAGCGGCTTTACTTTGAGCTCCCCTCGGATGACAGGGCTTCTCACCCTATCTCTAAGGGAGAGCCCCGCCACCCGGCGGAGGAAACTCATTTCGGCCGCCTGTACCCGTGATGTTGTCCTTTCGGTCATAACCCAAAGCTCATGACCATAGGTGAGGATGGGAACGTAGATGGACTGGTAAATTGAGAGCATTGCCTTCCGGCTCAGCTCCTTCTTCACCACAACGGATCGATACAGCGTCCGCATTATTGAAGACGCCGCGATATATCGAGTATATTCAATATATCGCCCAGCCCTAGTGTATGTGTATGATTGTTAATATGTATAATCTGTGCTGTTAAATTGATCACACAAAATGGTTGATTATATGACCCAAATAATCTCATTTCATTCAATTTGGAAAAGTATCAAAAAGTATAAATATGCATGTACCGGTGTCGGTACTAAATTATTGATATCGGGACAACCCTAATGGACACACACAATGATGTGTTCCAAGAAGAGCTTACTAAAAGCACTTTTAAATTACCTACATTCCAGTATGAAGGCTACATTTTGGAAACCCTCTCAGACCTAGAACAGGGTCCTACTCAGCGAGTCTGCATTTATAGTATTGATGATTGTAAACAGCCCTGCGATGAGGTGGCGACTTGTCTAGGGTGTACCCCGCCTTTCGCCCGATTGTAGCTGAGATAGGCTCCAGCGCCCCCCGCGACCCCGAAGGGAATAAGCGGTAGAAATTGAGATGGAAGATGGATGGATGGATGATTGTAAACATATGACAATACGTTTGTCACATAGGCCATCCGGAATGAAGGATGTCTTCTATTTATTCTATTTGCGGATGCGTTTCAATTCCAATTGGAGTGTGTGCCCAACCAACATGAAAGTGACTTGTGAGTATGCACACTGTATCCCCCCCCCCCCCCCCACCAACCGCCCCCCCCTTGCTTGTCAACAGAGAAATTGTTTCGCTGAAGGAGAGAATGTAGCGCCAGTCAAGTGTGACAAAATTGTGAGTGATGAAAGCGAGCAGTAGTATGAATATGCTAATGGAAATTAACGAGCGCTGCTGCGTGTGGATGCTAAATCTACTGTATGCTTTATGCACTGTGGACAAAATGTTGGCGTTACAGTACAATGTGGCGCCTTATCTTAAAGGCTTAATGATAAAAGCCAATGACTGGCACCAGGGTTTGATTAAGCCCCGGACGCCTGCGGTGTTTAAATGGCTGCATGGGTTCAGGTGGGCTGGCTGTAATTAAAACTGTAATTAATTTACGCAAGAGCCACATTAGCGCAGGGATGGTAAAAGAAGCACTCCTTTTGAGTGTTTTTATTATTTTTAAGAATCCCTTTTGCACGTGTGCCGCATCTTCTTCCAAAACGTAACTGACTGAGCTTCTCTCGGTGCTCTGAAGACAAACTCAACAACTCAAATGCATCTCTGTTCAAGTGCAAGGGTGTGGTTGTGTTCAGATCGGTATCCAAAGTGCAGTTTGTGGCAGACAGATGTTTTTATTTTCATTGCCCTGCAGCACATTTTAAAAAATAGAATAAAAAAAAAAAATGAAAAAAACATACTTTTTAGTTTTGTTTATAGTAATTTTTTTTTACTGCAGGTTGTCAAATTCCCACCTCAGAAAAAACTTGTCTCTCCAAGTACCACCATAATGAGCAACATTGAAATACAGTAGCGTAGTAGACAGAGTATTCAATAAAAACAAGGAAGAGGTTTTATTCAACAAGTATATTTATAATTTTAACCGCTGTATATAACAGATTAAAACACTGTACTTTCATGAAGTGAATTTTATGAGTACCACAAGCCGGAGCCCGCGTACCACTAGTGCGGGGGTCAGCAACTCGCGGCTCTAGAGCCACATGCGGCTCTTGAGCGGCGCCCTGGTGTACATTTTGGTATTGGGACCGGTATCAAAATATTGGTATCGGTATATGTGTATGTTTTTGTATATATACAGTACAGGCCAAAAGTTTAGACACACTTTCTCCTCATTCAATGCGTTTTCTTTATTTTCATGACTATTCACATTGTAGATTGTCATTAAAGGAATCAAAACTATGAATTTTATGAATTGAAGTTATGTACTCAACAAAAAAAGGTGAAATAACTGAAAACATGTTTTATATTCTATTTTTTTCAAAATAGCCATCCGTTGCTCTGATTACTGCTTTGCACACTCTTGGCATTCTCTCTCTCTAACCCCAAGAATCAAAGTCGAAAAATGTTCCCATTCCTACAATATGTACTGGAAGTGCTTCAGCTAAAGGCGCAACTATAACAATT
Source organism: Nerophis lumbriciformis (assembly GCF_033978685.3). Taxonomy (NCBI): domain Eukaryota; kingdom Metazoa; phylum Chordata; class Actinopteri; order Syngnathiformes; family Syngnathidae; genus Nerophis; species Nerophis lumbriciformis. The sequence continues at coordinate 20,740,722 of NC_084552.2, read as the reverse complement.
CAAACCAAAAGCAATGAACTGTGGCCAATCTCAGCAAACCGTTTGAGAACAGTAACATTCCTAAAAAATTAATTGTAAAACACTAATTCCACAAAAATTGGCCTGACTACTTACAAAGGTAAAAATATAATTCCTTTATTGCTAAAACGCATTTACACTTTCACCTTCTAGCATAGATATCAACATCTTTGCATTTACATCAAATATCAAAGCCTTTTGTTTGTGTTGACACCAAGATCAGTAGACTTTGTACCGTATTTTCTGGAACATAGGGCGCACTAGAATATAAGACACGCTGCCGATGAATGTTTTATTTTTGATCTTTTTTCATACAAAAGGCGCACCGGATTATAAGGCGCATTAAAGGGGTCATATTATTATTATTTTTTTCTGAATGGAAAACACATCCTTGTGGTCTACATAACATGTAAAGGTGGTTTTTTGGTCAACATGTTGCATAGATTATGTTTTACAGATCATCTTCAAGCCGCTTTCTGACAGTCGCTTCAGGATGAGACGTTTTGGGGGCGGTCTTATTTACATGGCTCACCTTCGGCAGCGTCTTCTCCCCGTCATCTTTGTTGTAGACCGCGTGCAAGGACGGGAGTGGAAGAAGTGTCAAAAGATGGAGCTAACTGTTTTAATGACATTCATAATTTAATTAATGCCGGAAATGTGTCTCGTGAAAAACCGTCCGACCGGAACTCTCTAATAATTCCTACAACTAAACGAAGATAAAACTGAGATAATTGTTTTTGGTGCTACAAAAGAAAGGTTTAAAGTCATCCAACACCTTCAATCACTGTCCCTGAAAACCTCAAATAAAGTCAGAAATCTTGGGGTTATTTTAGATTATGATTTACATTTCGACATTTACATTCAAATCAGTAACAAAATCGGCCTACTATCACCTTTAAAAATGTAACAAGACTTAGAGGGCTCATGTCAGCTCAAGACTTAGAAAAACTTGTACATGCCTTTATTACCAGTAGGCTAGACTATTGTAATGGTCTCCTTGCAGGTCTTCCCAAAAAAACTGTCAGGCAGCTACAGCTTGTTCAGAACGCTGCTGCTAGAGTTCTAACAAAGACCAAAAAATGTGAGCACATTACACCAATTCTTAAATCCTTACATTGGCTCCCTGTACATCAGAGAATTGATTTCAAAATCCTCCTGCTCACATATAAATCACTACATGGTCTAGGGCCGAATTATATCACTGATACGCTCCCACTATATAAGCCCTCTAGATCACTAAGATCTTCTGAGACCAATCTGTTAGCGGTTCCCAGAGTAAACTCAAATCAAGGGAGAGCATCATTCAGTCACTATGCAACAAATAGCTGGAATAAACTTCCTGAAGATGTCAGACTTTCCCCAACTCGGACTACTTTTAATACTAGACTGAAAGCTTTTATGTTAAGTTAAGTTAAAGTACCAATGGTTGTCACACACACACTAGGTGTGGTGAAATGTGTCCTCTGCATTTGACCCATCGCCTTGATCACCCCCTGGGAGGTGAGGGGAGCAGTGGGCAGCAGCGGTGCCGTGCCCGGGAATCATTTTGGTGATTTAACCCCCAATTCCAACCCTTGATGCTGGGAGGTATTGGGTCCCATTTTTATAGTCTTTGGTATGACTCGGCTGGGGTTTGAACTCACAACCTACCGATCTCAGGGCAGACACTCTAACCACTAGGCCACTGAGTAGGTTCACTTTAGCTTTCAGCTAAATCTTTTAATCTTTTAATGTCCGCACTGTTTTTATTTTTATTGTCTGCATTTTAATTTTGCTTTTATTTTCTTTAATTTCACTTTGTTGTCTGTGAAGCACTTTGAGTCTGCCTTGTGTATGAAAAGTGCTATACAAATAAAGCTGCCTTGCCTTGCCTTGCCTAATAACTAAAGTTCCTTGGGTGAATAATGTAAACTCACTACACCGGTATGTTTTAGCGCTTAATGGCGAGTTTAATGACAGATATAAGTAAGAACTTTACACTACTTTATAATAGAAATGGCAACAGTGGAGGGTGAATGCCCCATAACAAAAAGATAGAGAAAAAGAAGAAGCTTATCGAATATGGTGTCAACAAGCAATTTTTCAGGACTTATGCAGATCAGCAGGTACCAGAAGGTAAGAAAAGTTGGTATTGCATAATATTGCGAAACAAAATGCCAGATAATATATTAATCCATCCATCCATTTTCTACCGCTTGGGGCAGTATAGCTCGGTTGGTCGAGTGGCCGTGCCAGCAACTTGAGGGTTCCAGGTTCGATTCCCGCTTCTGCAATCCTAGTCACTGCCGTTGTGTCCTTGGGCAAGACACTTTACCCACCTGCTCCCAGTGCCACCCACACTGGTTTAAAAAATGTAACTTAAGTTATTGGGTTTCACAATGTAAAGCACTTTGAGTCACTAGAGAAAAGCGCTATACAAATATAATTCACTTCACACTTCACTTCGCTTGTCCCTTTCGGGGTTGCGGGGGGTGCTGGAGCCTTACTCAGCTGCATTCGGGCGGAAGGCCAGATAATATGTCTTACCTTTTGCACGCACCATAATAATACTCCTATGTTGAAGCACAGTACAATCCATCAAGCGGTGCGGCTTCATAGCTTACCAAAGTCGTACTAAAACATTTTGATACATTTTTGAGCGCCGTGTGTAATGTTCTATGTTTTCAATGGAACATATAACAATTTGGTGTTGTTTACTTGAGTCATATTGCAGTCTATTTGTTATGTGTGGCTGCCATCATATTGCAGTCGACACATATCTCTTATGTGTGACTGCCATCTACTGATCACACTTATTATTTCACCACGTACCAAATCGGTAAGCACAACCAGAATTATTACGCACCGGGTTATAAGGCGAACTGTCGAGTTTTGACAAAATGAAAGGTCTTATAGTCTGAATTATACGGTAGGTCCGGGGATAAACTTGTTTTAGTTTGATTTACTCTTTTTTTTTTTTTTTTTTTTTAACAAGCAGGGATTGAGAGTTTTTCCAAAAAGTCAAAACTTGCATGCTTGTAGATGACCACGATTGTACTAGACTATTCCACCAGGTGTGTGAAAAAAAGCACAATAGTCGCTGCTGGACCTTGTGGTCAATGACAGCTGTACATTTACAGATACGGTATTTGTCCCACGTTCACAGTACACGTTATAAACATGCTGGTGAGATGCAAATACATGTTTCCATAAATGCATTCGTGGAAGTAGGCCGTGGTATCAGATTCTTGGCTTGCTCCCTCCCTCATCGCCATGTCGCACTCGTAAGCTCTGATCCGGGTCCAACACGCTGCTGCTTCATTGTGTGCTGTGTGGAAGCAGGCTGCCAGAAAAGCCTTCACTCCTCCCCGACATCTTGTTTATTTCACACTCACAGAAGAATAGCGCGCACAATTAGGTGCTCTGATTGTCTTTGTGCTGCGTCTCGTGTAGAAAGAAAAAAAGAAAAGAGGGGGGGGGGGGGGGGGGGTTCCATCAAGACGTGAGCTGCCAAAAGTATTTCCACGGCAGAGACGTTCCCTCTTCTGGGCGGGTGGCAGCGCTCCAAGGTCAGTCAGTCTGGAGGAAGCCGCACATCCAGTGTTACTAAATACAGTGTTAGTTCCTCCTGATGACTGGCTAAGCTAATCCACGGTGACTGTTTCTTCAAAGGCCCGTTATTATTCAAAATGCACATTCTAGTGATGTTCCAGCAGAAATATGTGTTGCCGCAGCCTGTTTATCAAAAAAAACAACATCTGTCTAGAACAGGGGTCGGCAACCTTTACCAGTCAAAGAGCCATTTTGACCAGTTTCACAAATTAAAGAAAACAATGGGAGCCACAAAAATCTTTTGATATTTAAAATGAAATAACACTGCATACAAAGTTTTTTTTTGCTTTGTGCTATGTATAAACCAAGGGTCTCAGACACGCGGCCCACACCTTAATATGAAAATTGAATGTTAGTGCGGCCCGCGGGTTTTATATGAATGGCGCTTGACAGCGTCATACTTGTCAACCCTTGTGAACCCACACCAAACAAGAATGACAAACACATTTCGGGAGAACATCTGCACCTTAACACAACATAAACACAACAATTGAAGTGAATTATATTTATATAGCGCTTTTCTCTCGTGACTCAAAGCGTTTTACATAGTGAAACCCAATATCTAAGTTACATTTAAACCGGTGTGGGTGGCACTGGGAGCAGGTGGGTAAAGTGTCTTGCCCAAGGACACAACAGCAGTGACTAGGATGGCGGAAGCGGGGATCGAACCTGCAACCCTCAAGTTGCTGGCACGGCCGCTCTACCAACCGAGCTATACCGCCCCAACAAAACAGAACAAATACCCAGAATCCCATGCAGCCCTATCTCTTCCGGGCTACATTATACACCCACGCTACCAAACCCCGCCCACCTCAACCGACGCACAGAGGGGGGGTTGATGTGTGAGGGAGCAGGGTTGGGGTGGGGGCGGGGTTTGGTGGTAGCAGGGGTCTATAATGTAGCCCGGAAGAGTCAGGGCGGCATGGGATTCTGGGTATTTGTTCTGTTGTGTTTATGTTGTGTTAAGGTGCAGATGTTCTCCCGAAATGTGTTTGTCATTCTTGTTTGGTGTGGGTTCACAGTGTGGCGCATTATTAGTAAGAGTGTTAAAGTTGTTTTATATGGCCACCGTCAGTGTGACCTGTGTGGCTGTTGACCAAGTATGCCTTGCTGTCACTTACGTGTGCAAGCAGAAGATGCATATAACAAAAGGCTGGGCTGGCACGCTGTTGTTACAGATTGTAGAGGGTGCTAAATGCTGTACCATCATGGCACGCCCTCATTATTATTGTAAGGGTGAAAATCAGAGAATATTAATCCCGGGAGTTTTCTGCGAGAGGCACTGAAATCCGGAAGTCTCCCGGGAAAATAGGGGGGGGTCGGCAAGTATGCAGCTGAGCCGCATCAGAGTGATCAAAGAGCCGCATGCGGCTCTGGAGCCGCGGGTTGCCGACCCCTGCTCTAGAGCAAGGGGCTGCAACCCAAAACGTTGAAAGATTGGACCATATTGGACCAAAAATACAAAATAAAAATCTGCCTGGAGCTGCAAAAAATGCAGAGGTGGGTAGTAACGCGCTACATTTACTCCGTTACATCTACTTGAGTAACTTTTTGGATTAAATTGTACTTCTAAGAGTAGTTTTAATGCAACATACTTTTACTTGAGTATATTTATAGAGAAGAAACGCAATTTTTACTCCGCTACTTTTATTTACATTCAGTTCGCTACTCGCTACTAATTTTTATCGATCTGTTAATGCACGCTTTGTTTGTTTTGGTCTGTCAGACAGACCTTCAAAGTGCCTGCGTTTCACCAAATACAGTCACTGGTGACGTTTCACTCCGTTCCACCAATCAGATGCAGTCACTGGTGACGTTGGACCAATCAAACAGTGCCAGGCGGTCACATGACCTGACTTAAACAAGTTGAAAAACGTATTCGGGTGTTACCATTTAGTGGTCAATTGTACGGAATATGTATTTCACTGTGCAATCTACTAATAAAAGTTCCAATCAATCAATCAAATCACGCATTTGTTGACAAAGTGGTGACCCTCGCCACATCCTTGTTTGTGAATGACTGAGCATTTCATGGAATCTACTTTTATACCCAATCATGGCACCCACCTGTTCCCAATTTGCCTGTTCACTTGTGGGATGTTCCAAATAAGTGTTTGATGAGCATTCCTCAACTTTATTGCCACCTTTCCCAACTTCTTTGTCACGTGTTGCTGGCATCAAATTCTAAAGTTAATGAATATTTGCAAAAAAAAAATGTTTATCAGTTTGAACATCAAATATGTTGTCTTTGTAACATATTCAACTGAATATGGGTTGAAAATGATTTGCAAATCATTGTATTTTGTTTATATTTACATCTAACACAATTTCCCAACTCATATGGAAACGGGGTTTGTATTTACGGCAGATGACGTGCTAAAACGCGACTTTCATTTACATTTATTGCATGCTTTGTGTTCAAACATTTCCGCATATTGCTCTTATATCCCCCTGTTGGTGAAATAGCAACCTTGCAATTATTACAGCATGCGCTGTTGCAATATTTTCTTGTAAAATGTAGCCAGACCTTAGTTTAGAGCATTTGTTCTGCCCAGACGCCGCCATTTTGCTATCTGATGTCACTACGCACAATGCGTAATGACGTTAGCATTGAATGTACAGTGTATTCTATCATAACAACATGACTGCAAATTGTTTGTTGCTTCTCTTGGACTGCTTTTGTGTACAGTATGTGCAGGGTTTCCCTTTAATTGATCGTGGCAGCCCGCCACACCTTAAAAAAATTTTTTTTTTTTTTTTTTTTTAACATGAAAACAATTTAAAATAATATAATATAATGTATTGTGTCCTCCAGAAGAAGTCACACAAAGTTTGACGCTCTTTTTAACTTTTTTTGCCAATCCTATGCTAACAACCGGCTCAATTCCAACAGGTTTTTACCTCCCGTGCAAATACTTTAATCTCTGTGCTTCCCGAAACACACAATAACAAAGGTGGATTAATATCCATTTTGTTTAGTTTAGAGCTAACATGACCGTACAAAGCCAACAGTGAGGCAAATATTCTGCTGTATAATGAAACAAAACCTATGTGGACATTATGCAAGAAAGTAACATTTAGTAACATTTTCTAAACTTTTAAGAATCTTTTGTCATCTCCGGAGAAAATATATTGGTGGAACTCAAAATATTAGAATGGTTTGTTTAAAGTTACATACAGACAAACACATTTCGGGAGAACATCTGCACCTTAACACAACATAAACACAACAATTGAAGTGAATTAAATTTATATAGTGCTTTTTCTCAAGTGACTCAAAGCGCTTTACATTGTGAAACCCAATATCTAAGTTACGTTTAAACCAGTGTGGGTGGCACTGGGAGCAGGTGGGTAAAGTGTCTTGCCCAAGGACACAACGGCAGTGACTAGGATGGCAGAAGCGGGGATCGAACCTGCAACCCTCAAGTTGCTGGCACGGCCGCTCTACCAACCGAGCTATACCGCCCCAATAATAATATAATAATATAGTAATATAATGTATTGTGTCCTCCAGAAGTCACACAAAGTTTGACGCTCTTTTTTAACTTTTATTGCCAATCTTATGCTAACAACCGGCCCAATTGCAACAGGTTTTACCTCCCGTGCAAATACTTTCGTCTCCGTGCTTCCCCAGACACACAACAACAAAGGTGGATTGACATCAATGTTGTTTAGTTAAGAGCTAACATCACCTTACAGAGCCAACAGTGAGGCCTTAAGAGGCACGTATATAGCATAGAAAAAAAAAAGAAAAAAAAATATTCTGCTGTATAATGAAACAAAACCTATGTGGACATTATGCAAGAAAGTAACATTTAGTAACATTTTCTAAACTTTTAAGAATCTTTTGTCATCTCCGGAGAAAATATATTGGTGGAACTCAAAATATTAGAATGGTTTGTTTAAAGTTACATACATACTTTGTGTGACTTCTTCTGGAGGAAGAAGTCACACAAAGTTTGACGCTCTTTTTAACTTTTATTGCCAATCTTATGCTACAACCGGCCCAATTCCAACAGGTTTTACCTCCCGTGCAAATACTTTCGACTCCGTGCTTCCCCAGACACACAACAACACTCCCTCATTGTCCGCCAATCCGCTTTCAGGCACGATGTGTTCACGATCATCGGAAAATGAACATCAATGACACACGGACAAAAACACTACCACCAGCTGGTCGGTACAGTAAGAATGGCTATATATAGGCTAGTATTTGCGCACTATTGACTACTGACGCACCTAAAATCTGGCCTTCAAAAAATGGCACTGCCGAAACCGGATGTTGTGATGGCGTAGTCAATATGCATGGGATTGTCTGCAGCGGGGGCAGCATGTCTACGTTGAGGCCGTGCTTTAATAAAGCAGAGATGTACCCACAGACACATCTACAAAATGTGCAATCATTAAGATTGTTGCAGCTTGCTGTTTGCCGCGGACATGGAGGGACAGAAGTAGTCTCTAAACACGAGCACAATTTCCAATAACACCAGAAAAAGACGCTAGATTTCTTGCTAGGTCATTTTTTAATAAAGAAAATGTCACTAAAAGGCTCTAGACACTTTACAGATTCTCAACAAAGTACAATAAGCAGCACCAATGAAACAATGCAGCAAAACAATACAATATAAAAAACTACGACAGTGCGCCTTATAACCCGGTGCGCCTAATGTACGGAATAATTCTGGTTTTATCTTACTGACCACGAAGCAATTTTATTTGGTACATGGTGTAATGATACGTATTTTTAGCCCAAATTAATTATTATATATATATATATATATATATATATATATTATATATATATATAAATAGTATAATGGCCATCAATTGGCTCAGCCTCAGGCAGTATTACAGTACTATATTGAATTGAAAGAGTGTAAAGGTTATTAATATATAAAATATATTGTAATAATTAATTGTAATATTTCCTACTTTGCGGAAATTTATTTACCATTGCCTGGAACTAGGGTTGTATGGTATACCGGTATTAGTATAGTACCGCGATACTAATGAATCATATTCGGTACTATACCACCTCTAAAAAGTACCGGTCCTCAACCCCCCACCCCCTGTCATCATCACGTCGTGTCATTGCTGGGTTTACGAGCAGAGGAGCATGTTCGGCAGCGCACAATCACGGAGTACTTACAAGCAGACACGGCGTGAAGACAGAAAAAGGGAGAATGGACGCATTTTGGCTTAATAACTAAAGATAAAGGTGAAGTTATAACACTGAAACGCCCTCAGGAAGAGGTGCTTTAAGACATGGCTAGCTAGCTAGCGGCTAAAGTCCATCCGCAATCTGCAGTGTTTTAGCTACTTCTAAATGACTAATCCTCGCCTCCATGGCGAAAAATAAAGTAAGTTTCTTACAAGTATCATCCCTGCAGGACGAGGAATAGCTAAACATGCTTCACTACACACCGTAGCTCACCGACGTCACAATGTAAGCAAACGCCATTGGTGGATCTACACCTAACATCCACTGAAATGATACCAAGTACAGGGGCGTATCTAGACGATACTACTATGATTACCTCGATATTTTTTAGCATCACAAAATCTTTCTTCGTTTAAAAAAAATGTATGTTATGTTTATAAACTCGGCCCTGCGATGAGGTGGCGACTTGTCCAGGGTGTACCCCGCCTTCCGCCCGATTGTAGCTGAGATAGGCTCCAGCGCCCCCCGTGACCCCAAAAGGGAATAAGCGGTAGAAAATGGATGGATGGATGTTTATAAACTCAAGAAATATGTCCCTGGACACTTGACTACTTTGAATATGACCAAAGTATGATCCTGTAACTACTTTGTATTGGATTGATACCCACATTTGTGGTATCATCCAAAACTAATGTCAAGTATCCAACCAACAGAAGAATAAGTGATTATTACATTTTAACAGAAGTGTAGATAGAACATGTTAAAAGGGAAAGTAAGCAGATATTAACAGTAAATGAACAAGTGGATTAATAATTCATTTTCTACCACTTGTTCTTAATAATTTTGACAAAATAATAGAATGCAAAATGACACAATATGTTACTGCATATGTCAGCAGCTAAATTAGGAGCCTTTGTTTGCTTACTTACTACTAAAAGACAAGTTGTCTTGTATGTTCACAATTTTATTTAAGGACAAACTTGCAATAAGAAAACATACGTTGAATGTACCTTAAGATTTTTTTATTAAAATAAAGCCATTAATGTCATTTTTTGTGGTCCCCTTTATTTAGAAAAGTATCGAAAAGTACCGGTAACGAAAAGTATCGAAATACATTTTGGTACCGGTACAATTACCAAAATATTGGTATCGAGACAACACTACTCGAGCTATGCAAATTTATCAAATATATTGTAATAATTAATTGTAATATTTCGTACTTTGCGGAAATGTATTTACTGTATTTGCATGTAAAGCAGAGGAAAAAAATCCCATGAGGATCATGTAAAAAGTGTATTGATTGCACAACAGCAGCTCTTCCAGAAAGGCAACTCATTAGCATTAAAGCTACGTACACACAAGTATTTTGGACAACAGACTATTGCGATGCCGTCTACTTTGCATTATAATGAAAGATATGACACTAGTTATAATGATAATATCCCGGAATGGCGGTGCTAAAGGATTGTGGGAAAATGGACAGCTGCAGAGTCTCACACAGCTTCAGAGTGTTCAGCGCTGCATACCCAGCATGCCTTGAGGTTTGGAAATCACACCCAGAGAAGTGGCTGCCACGGACCCTCCAGTTGGTATGCATGGTCCAGAGTCGCCACTCTAATCCCAGGAAGGAGTGGAAGCACAGAAGCGGCAGAGTGGAGGAGTAGGAGGTATTAAACAGGACAGCTGAGGGGGAAATGTTCACTTTGATCACACGCTCGCTAACCTCCACTCTCCCCGGCACATTTTATCCTTCTTTGTCAACATGCTTCTTCCTGATGTTGCAATGGAACATCTGCATGGCCAGCACTGCTTCACGTCACACCGGCTCGACCTCCAAACAGCCCGTGAAACACTTGAAAGATAAAAGTTAGGATGACATCACGTGTTGTTCTTGGCTTGAACAAGGAAAGCAATCACAGCCAAGTAGCATTTAGCAGCCAAGGAGCTACTTGGCTTCATGATGATTCTATTTTGGATCTTTTTTTTTTTTCTTTTTTTTTTTTCTTTTTTTTTTTGCCTTTTTGCTTGCTTTGCAGATAAAAAGTATTTTACAACTTGGCAGACTAATGAAATCAACTTTTAAGTAATAAATAGGAGCCTTCAAATTCCCTTATTCTACATCTTTTAAAATGTTTTCTTTAAACATTTGTTCATTGAGTTTTTGACATAAACATCCGCCAGAAATACAATCCAACACACATCAAATGTCCCAATACGAGTTGGGAAATTGTGTTAGATGTAAATATAAACGGCATGCAATGATTTGTAAATCCTTTTCAACCCATATTCAATTGAATGCACTACAAAGACAAGATATTTGATGTTCAAACTCATAAACTTTATTATTTTTTTGCAAATAATAATTAACTTAGAATTTCATGGCTGCAACACGTGCCAAAGTAGTTGGGAAAGGGCATGTTCACCACTGTGTTACATGGCCTTTCCTTTTAACAACACTCAGTAAACATTTGGGAACTGAGGAGACACATTTTTTAAGCTTCTCAGGTGGAATTCTTTCCCATTCTTGCTTGATGTACAGCTTAAGTTGTTCAACAGTCTGGGGGTCTCCGTTGTATTTTAGGCTTCATAATGCGCCACACATTTTCAATGGGAGACAAGTCTGGACTACAGGCAGGCCAGTCTAGTACCCGCACTCTTTTACTATGAAGCCACGTTGATGTAACACGTGGCTTGGCATTGTCTTGCTGAAATAAGCAGGGGCGTCCACGGTAACGTTGCTTGGATGGCAACATATGTTGCTCCAAAACCTGTATGTACCTTTCAGCATTAATGGTCGCAGCTTGCTGCGAGGTTCGTTCCCCCGGGATGCCACTTCGGACAGGACGTGCAGGTAGGAACATAATTTATCCTCAAAAAGTCAAACAAGTACCAAAAACTGAAAACGAGCCGGAGGAAAAATGTGCCGATCGCACTCGAAGCTAAGCATAGGCAAGAAGACAAGGAATACTCACGTAACTGTAGCAAAAGCAAACAAAGAAGCCAGGCCGACTGACCGGCAAAGGCAGGCTTAAATAATGCCTGTGATTAGTGCTCGGGGAACAGGTGAGCGTCCTGAATACTTATCAGAGGCAGGTGAAAACAATAAGCAACCATGGCAACCAAAACATACAGTCCAAAACTAACAGAAAATAAAAAAACATGATCCGGGCCACGGATCGTGACATATATAGCGCTTTTCTCTAGTGACTCAAATCGCTTTTACATAGTGAAACCCAATATCTAAGTTACATTTAAACCAGTGTGGGTGGCACTGGGATCAGGTGGGTAAAGTGTCTTGCTCAAGGACACAACGGCAGTAACTAGGATGGGGGAAGCGGGGATCGAACCTGGAACCCTCAAGTTGCTGGCACGGCCACTCTACCAACCGAGCTATGCCGCCCCCAGAGCCACAGATCACTGCACTCCTGAGTGTCCCCAAAACGGTGCAGCAATACAGAAAAACTTTTAAATCAGGGTTGAATTGGAAATCGGTCTCTTTACATATTTTAGGAAAAGCACCCCATACGTCTTGAAACTTCACAGAGCAATCGTTCAATGTCAGCCTAAATTTCTCCAGTTTAAGGAGATAAAGAAAATCTCTAATCCAGGCCCTAACAATGAGTTATTCAGCCAACACCAGAGGGACAAGCGGTAGAAAATAAATGGATGGATGGACTCTTCTAGTCAACAAAGTAGTAAATGCTACCAAGTTCTTTTTTGATTTGCTGAGAAAAGATGACAGAGGGGCCACCCCAAATAGTCCGCTTAGAGGATTTGGTTCTTGGGGCGGTATAGCTCGGTTGGTAGAGTGGCCGGGGCCAGCAACATGAGGGTTCCAGGTTCGATCCCAGCTTCCGCCATCCTAGTCACTGCCGTTGTGTCCTTGGGCAAGACACTTCACCCACCTGCTCCCAGTGCCACCCACACTGGTTTAAATTAGGGCTGCAACCAACGACTAATTTCATAAACGATTAATCTGTCGATTATTGCTTCGATTAATCGATTAATAATCGGATACAAGAGACAAACTACATTTCTATTCTTTCCAGTATTTTATTGAAAAAAAATCAGCATACTGGCACCATACTTATTTTGATTATTGTTTATCAGCTGTTTGTACATGTTGCAGTTTATAAATAAAGGTTTATAAAACAAAATAAAATAATGGATTTGATACAATCTTTGCAAGCTGGGTCACGTTTGCTGTGGTCTGGAACAACATGGCAGACAAACAACTATGAGAAATGCAGCCAGTATTACATACAGATAATGTGTCATGAGACATGCAAATATAAATTAAACACACAGAGGACATAATTGAAGGAAATTAAATGAGCTCAAATATACCTACAAACGAGGCATAATGATGCAATATGTACATGCAGTTAGCCTAAATAGCATATTAGCATCGATTAGCCAGCAAATCAATAAAATCAACAAAGCTCACTTTTGTGCAATCACGCACAGCATAAAACGTTTGGTGGACAGAATGAGACAAAGAAGGAGTGGCATAAAACACTTCTTTCTGTGGCAGCATCGGAGAAAGTTGCACATGTAAACAAACCACGATGAGTTCAAGGATCGCTGAAATTAGTAGGACAAAACGGCGCTCGCCAAATACTCTCATCAGTGAAGCATGTATAACACAAACACTGGGATTTTTCCAACAATTAGGAAGGTTTGTGTCATGTTTGTTCTCCTACAGAAAATATATTAAAACTAGGGATGTCCGATAATGGCTTTTTGCCGATAGACGATATTCCGATATTGTCCAACTCTTGATTACCGATACCGATATCAACCGATACCGATATAAACCGATACCGATATAAACCGATACCGATATATACAGTCGTGGAATTAACACATTATTATGCCTAATTTGGACAACCATGTATCGTGAAGATAAGGTCCTTTTTTTAAAGATTAATAAAATAAAATAAGATAAATAAATTAAAAACATTTTCTTGAATAAAAAAGAAAGTAAAACAATATAAAAACAGTTACATAGAAACTAGTAATTAATGAAAATGAGTAAAATTAACTGTCAAAGGTTAGTACTATTAGTGGACCAGCAGCACGCACAATCATGTGTGCTTACGGACTGTATCCCTTGCAGACTGTATTGATATATATTGATATATAATGTAGGAACCAGAATATTAATAACAGAAAGAAACAACCCTTTTGTGTGAATGAGTGTAAATGGGGGAGGGAGGTTTTTTGGGTTAGTGTACTAATTGTAAGTGTATATTGTGTTTTTTATGTTGATTTAATAAAAAATAAAAAAATAAAAAAAATTAACCGATACAGATAATAAAAAAACAGATACCGATAATTTCCGATATTACATTTTTTTAAAGCATTTATCGGCCGATATCGGCAGGCCGATATTATCGGACATCTCTAATTAAAACAAAAAATATATTATTTCTATGGAGGTCTATGGAGCCACTAGGGCGGTGCTAAAGAGAAATTGCTGACCCCCGTATTAGACCATAATTTATTTTTGAGTGACGGCAAAATTTAAGTGTGCACAGGAGGATGTGCATCAGGTGCTGATCCAAATGAGGATTGTTCGACCTTGGCAAGGGCCTACAAAAGTATTGTTTTCATTGTGTATTGCTGGCTTTTTACAGCTTGGTCCGCAAATTGACACATGTACTGTAGTTCCTGAAGGGTCTTGCATACAACTTCACATTTACACACAATATGCAGTTACGGTGATCGACTGAAACAGTGTGTGTGCGCGTATGCGTGTGTGTGTGTCTGGATGTGCGTGCGAGCGTGTGTGTGTGTGTGTGTGTGTGTGTGTGTGTGTGTGTGGCATCAAAGGGCTCGGACATGTTTGCCAGCTGGCTGAGCAACAGACACGTTTGACAGTCGGCTGTGCATAGAGCATAAATTAAAAAACAAAACAAAACTCTCGGAACACATCAAGCGGTGTGGTGCGCACACGCCATTGCGCAAATATTTGCAATTTGGAATGCGGCAGGTGGCTAATGAGAGGCTGATGTGGGCCTGTCAGCCTGTCAGGCCGCGTCTCCTTGTGCGAATGAATATGGATACAGGCTGGATGGCCAGTGGGAGAGGGTGACGTTTCCCCTCAGGCGTTGACACAAGCATGTAGCGTGAAAAGGTCACCTGTGCGTACGTGTGAGTGTGTACGCATGTGTGTGTTTAAATGCATGTGTGTGTGTTTAAATGCATGTGCTCCACACTTGGATATCTCCATCATGCAAGAACTGCATGTAAAGCTATTGTGTACTTGTATTTAATGTGTACATATACATTTATTAGTGCTGTCAAACAATTATTATTTTAAATTATATTAATCACGCTTTTGAATTTTGACTAATTGTGATTAATTGCAGTTGCTACAAAAGTACAGCTTAACTTATCTGTGTTACTTTTGTTGACTTTTTTTTGACATTGGTATTTTAAAGTGGTTGTGCTTCAATGATAAGAGAATTCATTGCTAAAATATATGCAAATCACCTTAGTTTGATCTGTATTATTTTACTGCTTTGCATCCATTATTAGGAGAAGAGCAACATACATTTTTTACAACTCCCTTTTTGTCCCGCTTCGTTATTTCCTTCTTTTTCTTTATATGTTGCGACAGATGAACTATTCTTGTCTTTCCCATTTCGATAATAATAGCGTTGCTGAAGGCAGGAAGTGAACAGACTAGAAATAATTGTGTCCCAATTAACGTGGACACTTACCATCCTCAGGAGTCGCCAATTTGCTACGTATAGCAGAGGGCGAGGGGTTAACTTAATTCACAATTGAGAAGGAAAGGAGGAGGAGAAGAAGAAGAAGAAGGTGGTAAATAATGCTATTGCCAATTCCGGTAAATGCGCAATGACAGTCATTGATTAGAGACACTACTACACTGTCAAATTAGCGAACTTATTATGCTTATGTTTATCAATCAATCAATCAATGTTTATTTATATAGCCCTAAATCACAAGTGTCTCAAAGGGCTGCACAAGCCACAACGACATTCTCGGTTCAGAGCCCACATCAGGGCAAGGAAAAACTCAACCCAGTGGGATGACAATGAGAAACCATGGAGAGGACCGCACAAGGGAGAGGGGGGCAGAGCAGAAAAGAAAAGAAACGGCAGATCAACTGGTCTAAAAAGGGGGTCTATTTCCGCCCGATTGTAGCTGAGATAGGCTCCAGCGCCTCCCGCGACCCCGAAGGGAATAAGCGGTAGAAAATGGATGGATGGATGGATATTTAAAGGCTAGAGTATACAAATGAGTTTTAAGATGGGACTTAAATGCTTATTCTTTATGTCCATTTGAGACACAGCATCAGAAAAGGGGTCAGATTAAATATACTTTGCTTCCATTTGCTTCTTTACGAACATGTTGACTTGCACAATCATGTACTTAAACATTTGTTTTTGTATTTTGGAAAGAAAATCATGACCAAACGTTTTGGACTGAGGTACATATACAGAAAAATTTGAAGATTTTGATATTATTCGCTACCCTAAAATGAGAGAAGGTATTTGAAAAAACAAACAAAAGATGGACATTGTCACATTCAGGTCGCATTGTGGTCGTGTTGCCAGAATGCGGAAAAGACGGCAGGAAACAGCATGCGGGTAAGAAGCATACTTGCTAACCTTGAGACCTCCGATTTTAGGAAGTGGGGGGCGTGGTTGTTATATATATATATGAAATACTTGACTTGGTGAATTCTAGCTGTTAATATACTCCTCCCCTCTTAACCGCGCCCCCAACCACGCCCCCCGCCCCCAACCATATATATATATATATATATATATATATATATATATATATATATATATATATATATATATATATATATATATATATATATACATATATACTCTCTCTCGCTCTCTCTCTCTCTCTCTCTCTCTCTCTCTCTCTCTCTCTCTCTCTCTATATATATATATATATATATATATATATATATATATATATATATATATATATATATATATATATATATATATATATATATATATATATATATATGTGTATAAGAAATACTTGACTTTCAGTGAATTCTAGCTATATATATATATATATATATATATATATATGTATATATATATATTTATTTTATTATATATATATATATATATGAATAAAATAAATACTTATACAAATACAAATACATATACTAGAGATGCGCGGATAGGCAATTATTTCATCCGCAACCGCATCAGAAAGTCGTCAACCATCCGCCATCCACCCGATGTAACATTTGATCAGAAACGCATCCGCCCGCACCTGCCCGTTGTTATATATCTAATATAGACGATGCAAGGCATTAGTGAGGTTATAAAGCTTTTGCCTGTTAAAGAAAGGAGACTGATCCAATGCAGCACAGACATTCGCGTGCCACGCTGTCACGGCCCAGACGCACACCAGTGCGCAATCATATGGGAGCCGCGCTGAGCGCACCTCCAAGCGCGTCTCGCTGCCGGCGACGGCCGGGTACGGGCCCGAGGCTCCAGCACCATCCATTTTCAGGGCTAGTTGATTCGGTAGGTGGGTTGTTACACACTCCTTAGCGGGTTCCGACTTACATGGCCACCGTCCTGCTGTCTATATCAACCAGGGTGAGCCCCACCCCTTTCGTGAGCGCACTGCGCGCGGAGTGACCCCTGTTACGCGCCCCCGGAAACAGGGGTGGCGGGCAGGTAAGCTGCGCGGGCGGAGTGACCCCTGTTACGAGCCCCCGGCCACGGGGGTGGCGGGCAGGTAAGCTGCTTACCTGCTGCGCGTGACGCCGGCGAAGGCGGACGAGGCGGGGTGTCGGTGCGGTGGTGACCCTGGACGTGCGTCGGGCCCTTCTCGCGGATCGCCTCAGCTACGGCTCCCGGTGGGGCCCTCTCGGGGGAAGGGGCCTCGGTCCCGGACCCCGGCGAGGCGTCCCTTCTCCGCTCCGTAAAAGTGTCCATCTCTTCTTTTTTTTTTCTTCTGTTGTGGCATATGCTGCAGGTGCCTGCTCGTTTTTCGTATGTGGGTAACAACATTTAACTATGTATATATATTTCCGAATTGGTTTAACTGCCACCCGCCTGAATCTATTTAAAATCTATTTTTTATTTTTTTCAACCGCCCGACCCGACCCGCGGATAAAATCTAATTTTTTTAAATTTCATCCGCCCGATCCGCGGATAATCCGCGGATAATCCGCGGACTCCGCGGTTGTGCCCGCAAACCGCGCATCTCTAACATATACACACACATAACACTCATCTACTCATTGTTGTACTTGAAAGATTTGATCAAATACACAGTAATGAAAACACAGTTGTTCTACTAACTGTACTGTACGGCGTGGCGCAGTGGGAGAGTGGCCGTGCGCAACCCAAGGGTCCCTGGTTCAATCCCCACCTAGTACCAACCTCGTCATGTCCGTTGTGTCCTGAGCAAGACACTTCACCCTTGCTCCTGATGGGTGCTGGTTAGCGCCTTGCATGGCAGCTCCCTCCATCAGTGTGTGAATGTGTGTGTGAATGGGTAAATGTGGAGGTAGTGTCAAAGCGCTTTGAGTACCTTGAAGGTAGAAAAGCGCTATACAAGTACAACCCATTTATCATTTATTTATTATTTACTGTGCTTACTGCTTACTAAAAAAAACAACCAACACTTACCTTTCACTATTTGAGCCATTTGCGTACTGGCGAGCGATTTCTGAATCCAGGAACATATCCTTCACGGATTTGTTGTAGACATCCGCAAATGAGAACGGGATGTTGCACCCTCGGGTCTCCATTTAGCGAGGTGGCCCATAATACTGGGCTGGGACCGGTGGTGCTTCGCTGACCGTTCATGAGTGAGTATATCCGTTCGGCCACCGTGTTCAATGGAGAAGTCTGATCTACAAAATGTACAAGCAGCATACCCCTTCCCCTTCGAACTGTCCTGGATAAACTAAAATTCTTGTTTCCATTCGTTTTGGAACTTACACGCGTATTTCTTCATCTTACTCATCGTCGGCGTTGCCATGGCTGTATCTTCCTCGTTCTTCTGCTTCGTCTCCTTGTTGTGTGCGCAGTTGTGCACTCTCTAAAAGCCGTAGATGTTATAACGTGATTGGGCAGGCACGCTGTTTATATCGCGGGAAAGCGGACGTGAGAACAGGCTGTCGACACGTCACTCAGGTCCGCATGGAGCTGGAGGGGGCGTGGCCTCCAGCTCCGGCTGTAAATCGGGAGATTTTCGGGAGAATATTTGTCCCGGGAGGTTTTCGGGAGAGGCGTTGAATTTCGGGAGTCTTCCGGAAAATTCGGGAGGGTTGGCAAGTATGGTAAGAAGTGTCTTTTAATACTCAGATTTAAGGCTAAATACAAAACAGAGTGCTGCAGGGAAGTGCACCTGAAGGTATGGTTGATATCAGCACTTCAGTCATCAACAATTATATCATCTGAGAAATGGACATTGAAACAGTGTAGGTCTGACTTCGTAGGATATGTACAGCGAGCAGTGAACATAGTGAGCTCAGAAAGCATAAGAACAAGTATATACATTTGATTATTTACAATCCGGGGAGGTGGGATGGGGTGGAGGGAGGGTGTTAGTCTAGGGTTGTAGTTGACTTGATTTGCTCTTTTGCGGTTTTGAAGGAGAATAGAGATGCACTTTCTTTTACACCTGTTGGGAGTGCATTCCATATTGATGTGGGATAGAAGGAGAATGAGTTAAGACCTTTGTTAGATCGGAATCTGGGTTTAACGTGGTTTGTGGAGCTCCCCCTGGTGTTGCGGAAGTAGTTTGACATGTACTTCGGTATCAGGGAGGTGTAGCGAATTTTATAGACTAGGCTCAGTGCAAGTTGTTTTACTCTGTTCTCCACCCTGAGCCAGCCCACTTTGGAGAAGTAGGTAGGAGTGAGGTGTGATCTGGGGTGGAGGTATAGAAGTAACCTGACTAGCTTGTTCTGGGATGTTTGGAGTCTAGATTTGAGGGTTTTGGAGGTGCTAGGGTACCAAGAGGTGCATGCGTAATCGAAAAAGGGTTGAATGAGAGTTCGCGCTAGAATCTTCATGGTGCTTTTGTTGACTCGAGAGGAGATTCTGTAGAGAAATCTTGTTCGTTGGTTGACCTTTTTCATTACCTTGGTTGCCATTTTATCACAGGAAAGATTAGCCTCTAGAATGGAACCTAGGTAGGTGACCTCATCTTTCCTGGTGATAACAATGTCACCCACTTTTATAGTGAAGTCACTGACTTTCTTAAGGTTGATTTGGGACCCAAATAGGATGGATTCCGTTTTACCTAAGTGTAGATTTTCTCTGCTTGAAAGCCACCACTGTCCTCTTTTCTGGGATATAAGAAAGTTACGTTCACATCGCAGACATGCTGACTCTGCTCCAGACAATCGCACGCGTCTTGTTTACGTCATCACAACATCCGGTTTCGGCAGCGCTGTTTTTGGTGATCAAAGTCTTTTTTCGGCTATATATTGTATGTTCATTCATACTGTAACAACCTGCTGGTGGTAATGTTTTACGTTTGTATGGTTTTGATTTGATGTTCATTGTTCCCATGATCTCAAACACACCGTCCATGCCTGAGAGTGGATTGGCGGAAAATGGAGAATGAGGAAGTGTTGTTTGCCCGCAGGTAAAACCTGTCGAAATTGGGCCGGTTGTTACATAAGATTGACAATACAAGTTAAAAATAGCGTCAGACTTTTGACTTCTTCTGAAGACTACATATTAATTTAATTTGTTTTCAAGCTTATTTTCAAGATGTGGCATCTATGATTTTGCCGTGGCAGTGCGCCACCATCAGTTACATTCGGGGAAACCCTGATAACAGTCACCATTGGCGAACAACGAACTTGCCCCAAAGGCAGGACGGCACAGGTATATAAAGCTCTCTGATTAGCAATCAGGAGAAGGTTAGCCTTCTGATCACTAATCAGAGGCAGGTGAAAACTAGCAGCCAAAACGTAAACAAAGGGAGGAAAGACACGCCGGGAAAATAACTAAACACTAAACAAAGGGAACACCACAACAAGACCATAACAAGATGTGACCTGTGTAACAGGTCATGACAGACATCTAGTACATTAAACAGGTATCAGTATAATAATATACCTCATTAACAATGAATGTAAGTTATTTTTGGAATATGCTGAGGGCCAATAATAAAAATGAGCTGCATTACGGAAAACAGCCCCAGGGCTCTACTTTGGATGTAACGGGTGTAGTGGGAACCCTGTTGCAAAAAAAAACATTTTTTGTCGTTTCTTCGTGTTTTGTTGTTTCTTCTCATGTTAGACTTCAGACTGTACAAAATGCGGCTGCCAGACTTTTGACCGGTGAACCCAGAACAGCCCACATCACCCCCGCCTTATCCAGTCTTCATTGGCTTCCAGTTTAATTCCGCATTGAGTTTAAGATTTTAGTCCTGACATTCCGTGCGTTGCATGATGGGGCCCCTCAGTACATCACTGACTTGCTATGCCCCTACTCTTCAGGGCGCAGCCTCCGGTCTTCAGGCCAGGGTCTTCTAAAGATCTCAAAAACTCGTTTTAAAACCCGTGGAGACCTGACATTTCAGGCTATAGCTCCAAGTCTCTGGAACAATTTTCACCAGTCCCTCCGTGATCTTGACTGTGTTGAAACTTTTAAGAAACCTTTGAAAACTTCTCTTTTTAGTAAAGCTTTTAGTTAATGCACCTTTTAACTAATCATTTTTAATCCACTTTGATCCCTTTTATGATGTTGCCCCTGTTGATTTAAATCAGTGGTTCTTAACCTTGTTGGAGGTACCGAACCCCACCAGTTTCATATGCGCATTCACCGAACCCTTCTCGAGTTAAAAATAAAATGTTTTTTTTCAAATTCAAGACGAAGTTATGTTTTTGGTAACACTTTAGTATGGGGAACATATTCTAAGTAACAAAGACTTAATTTAGAGTTTTTTGGACACTAGGGGAACATATTCTAAGTAACAAAGACTTTAATTAGTTAGTTAGTCGAGTTATTTGGTTAGAGTTAAGGTTATAGGGTTAGGGCCAGGGTTAGGGTTATAACAAGGCCATGCCGAATAAGGCATTAATGAGTACTTAATAATGACTAGTTAAGAGCCAATATGTTACTAATTTGCATGCTATTAAGCAACTAATTAATGGTGAATATGTTCCCCATACTAAAGTGTTACCATGTTTTTTTACTAGTGCACAACATGAACCATGCATGAACATCACCTGTTCAAAGAACAAAACCAACACAAATTACACACCTGCAAATCAGTGTGACTTCTGCTGTTGCCGTATCCGTAATACGCCGATAGGGAGAAGTTTTTATTTACACGATGAGTCGGGTGTGTTTTGACCTCCACCGAACCCCTGAGCCCGACTCACCGAGCCCCTAGGGTTCGATCGAACCCAGGTTAAGAAGCACTGATTTAAATTGAATTGTTGTTTTACTTCACCTATGTTTTGTGCAGCGCTTTGTGATTTTATCTGTGAAAAGCGGTTTATAAAAAAAAAAAAAAAGTACTTACTTACTTACTTAACGTATGTCAACATAGCTTTTTCTGCTATTTTAAGCAAGGATGTTCACATAAGAAATATGTTGTGAGAATCCACAAATAAATTAAAAAAAAAAAGCCTATCCTGTCTTCTTTAAATTTCATCCAATTTTTTATGAAATGTATGCACGTGGGTCAGGATTTTATTCGGAACCTTTCCTGCTGTCCAGCCCACAATTTCACTTCAACATGAAAATTCCACTCAAGTGCCGTGCTCTATTTCAGATCACATTTGAAATGTGTTGATAAGAAATTTTCGAGTTCGAGCCTATTATCGAATCCTCTTATCGAACCAATTCCTTATCGATTCTCTTATCGAGTCCACATAGGTTGTTGTATATGGAAAAAAACACACAATATTTGGTTTAACAAAAGTTCACTTTTATTATATAAGAAAAAAATTAAATCTAATAAATAAATAAATAGTGACTGTTACCCCTCTAGAAAAATAAAATAAAAATAAATAAATATTGACTGTTTTACCCAAAGTGGGATTTTTCAGAAAAACAAATATATACAGTAACACAAAAACAACCTGTCTCTGTGATCACTATAGGTGTATAAATAATAATATAGTGTTAAATAAAATTAGTCCCTTGGGCACAAAACTGAAAATAATACAGCTCTCCAAAAAGTGCACTTCTGCTGCTATTTGACATAACTGTTTGTTATGATGCTTTGACATTTTTGCACTTTATTTCTTTATTGAAATAAAATTCTATGAAGAGAAAAGTTGTTTGCAAATGTGGTTACAATGCTAAAAAATGAAAAGTTAAAGCTAAAAAAAGAAATACACTATTGAGTTAACATTATTTCTTTATAGGGGGAAAGATGTGATGTTATGAGTTAGGGAATATAACAAGTACACTACCCAGCATGCAACGGGAGTGACGACCTTGCGCGGTAGCCCCGAATAGTGTTGTTGCATGTCGTCACCCGGCAGCTAAAAATGAGGTTATGAGGGGCGGCATGGCGTAGTGGGTAGAGCAACCGTGCCAGAAACCTGAGGGTTGCAGGTTCGCTCCCCGCCTCTTACCATCCAAAAAATCGCTGCCGTTGTGTCCTTGGGCGGGACACTTCACCCTTTGCCCCCGGTGCCACTCACACCGGTGAATTGAATGAAGAATGATAGGTGGTGGTCGGAGGGGCCGTTGGCGCAAATTGCAGCCACGCTTCCGTCAGTCTACCCCAGGGCAGCTGTGGCTATATAAGTAGCTTACCACCACCAGGTGTGAATGATTGATGGGTTCTACATGTAAAGCGACTTTGGGTACTTAGAAAAGCGCTATATAAATCCCAGTTATTATTATTATTATTATTATGAGCACGCTGTGAAAGTAAACGTCAAGAACTCAGCCAACACGCCTCGTCTGCGTTATTTATAATTACACAGACAACACATATACAGTGTAATTTTGTTTTGTTTACAAGGAAAGAAAAACAAAAGTTAAAAAATGGATATCATGTCATATATGTTGTATGTGCTGCGGTTGCTTTAAGAACGTTGCGACAGCTGCCGTAAAGGAGGTGCGTTGCTAGCCTGGTTGCTATGTTTCCGGTTGGTCGTAAAAGTGTTCGTCATGTGTTTGTACCCTGCTCAAATCTCTCAGTAAAGTTATTCATTGGATTATACCTTTTGTTTTGAACTTTATTACACCTTGGAGCGCTTTTTCCGGTCCATTGTTTTTCCTGCTTTCCCTATCTGCGCCTAATGACTGAGCTACGTGACGTCATTTCTTGTGATGTCTCACGGGGCATTTCTGGTCGGGATGGGATTCGTTTCCAGGGATTAACGTGTACCGGTTCTCAAAAAGGGATTCGAGACCGAGGACTCGGTTCTTTTCTTATCGAACAACCAGGAAAATCGGTTTCGAGTTGTGCTAATGTAGCGCCTCTTTTTTTTTTACTCGGGGATCCAGCATAAATTCCGACTCCGTAACTGGACCTCTTTTTTTATTTATGAATGGTAGGGAAATGTTTCGGTAAAGTAAAAGCACAGATTCAGTGTTTTGCAAATGAGCTGCAGTTAAAAAGCTCAGCATCTAAGTTCATATGTAAACTATTAGCACGACTTGCTCTACCTCAAGCCCCGTGTTGTGAGGGAGCTTTAACTTAATAAACAAACAGTAATGAAGGCTAATGATGTGTTGCACACGGGGGGCCCATCATGTTTATTTACAGCTCACGTGACATTGAATGCACCTCTGATTGAGCATTCCCCCCCTCTTGATGCAGCTAATTAAGGGGCAGGCTAATGAGTTATTGCCATGGGTGTCATGATTGCAGCTCTGTTTGCTTTAGCGTCCTTTGCATGAGGCAGCGGGCTACATCCGTGCCTCAGAGCGCCTCTTGATACTGAAAGTAATTGACTGACCTCTTCAAAACCTAAACTGTTTTCCCCGGCGGGTACGTTAAGCAGCTGGATTTATCATTGTCATATAATCTAATACACTCCCCGAAGCTTGTTGAAATATGTGTGTGTAAAAAACGAAAAGCCGTGCGCAAAAGCAAAGAGTGCATAGTGTTTTTTTTTGCAAATGCTGCTTCTTTTTGGAATCATATGTGATATTATATTATGTAGTTTATCCCCAACATTTTTTGCACCACGGACCGGTTTAATGTAGGCATTATTTTCAGGGACCGGCTTCCCACTTGTGAAAAATGCAAATGTGTCAATAAAATACCGTATATTTTCTTTTTTTAACTTTCTTATTTTCTCACAAAAGGTATTAGGTTTTGTTTCTAGTTTGACAGGGAAAAATAATACTGTCCAATATTGCAACAAATATTATATTATCTAACTTTGTTGGTCAAAATCCAAATAAATACTTAAATATCTGCTTAAATTATGGTTATCCATCAAATTGTACACTATAAAAATGACCAAAAGATTTTACTGTAAGTTTAGGGATTTTTTTTTTACAGTGTATTACTAAAAGTTGGAAAAAAAACGACCAATGTTTGTTTTTTTACAGTAAAATTCTGTCGACTGAGCTGTCAGTTTTTGTTTTTTAAATACACGGTTGATGATTTTATGGTATCACATTTTATTATGGTATAAAACAGGCAGCTGATTAAAATTAAACGGCGGTACTGTTTTTGTATTTACAGTAATATGTTGTAAAAATAATAATAATAAAATAACACCATATATTTTACAGTAAGTCTGGCAACTAAGCTGCCAGTTTTTTTCTGTAAAAACAGTGGTCAAATCCACAGATTTGTTTTACTCTTTACGTTTTTGTTTTTTTTAATATTTAAATTCATAGGCAAATTCATTAATTATTTACGGCCCTCTATTGGCAGCCATGACTGCAATGTGGCCCTCAATAAAAACAAGTTTGACCCACCTGGTCTAGTGGGACAGGCCAAAGTTAAGTCGGAGGAAATGCAGTCCTTTATAAATTATTTAATGTTTCTCTCCGGCCCGGTAGCAAATGCTTCACGCACCGGTACCGGTCCCCGCACCGGTGGTTGGGGACCACTGGTTTATATCATTTTATACATATGGCCCCTTTTTTTTTTTCATTTGGAACATGCTTATTATTGTTAGAGCCAAGTGCATCACGTTTAAGAAAAGGGGAAGAAAGAAGCATATCTTATTTAATCCTCCTTATTTAGTTATTAATAGTTTGTTTACATTCTGTTATTTAACATTTTCAGTTTTTTTCTCTGAGAAATAGAATATAGTACAACTGCCTGGCAGCATCTGGAAGTGGGCATAATGGCGTGTTGCACCATTACTCCACTTGCGTTCACCATTGCAATGGAGCTTTTCCTTCGAGCATCCCGGTGGGTGGTTGGAGGGGAACATTGGACGTACAACATATGACGACCACAACAACAAACGCATGCATCAAACGGCCGTTGAACAAACTCCAAGGAAACATTGAATGAGCATGAATGGAGAATAAACCCACCAAATCCTGCAGTATCTCCATTGTTAAGGGACAATTCCCCAATGAGAGGTTTCACTTCAACGGCGATGGTTACACCAACAATCCTGGAGAAACCCATCAAAAGCCATGGCCGGTGGTACAGTGCAGAACTGAAGGACTCCAAACAGGTAGAGCAAGTGTGACAGGATACCATTAATGGCCTCAGGTAAATGAACAGAACTCCTCTCCCAGGTAAGCTGGAGCTCTGGTGCTTCCAGTTTGGTCTTCTGCCCCGTCTCATGTGGCCAATTTCCATCTACGAGGTCCCCCTATACCAGGGGTCGGAAACCCAAAATGTTGAAAGAGCCATAATGGACCAAAAATACCAAAAAATGTCTGTCTGGAGCTGCAACAAATGAAAAGTCTTATATAAGTCTCATAATGAAGGCAACACATGATGTAAGTGTCTATATTAGCCTACTATCAAAGGCTGACGCAAATCTATGTTGACAGAAATGTTGTACTTTATTTTTTATTCTACACATTTTTGCAACATTGGAAAACATTAGTACAATGGAGGCTTCTCACAAGATGACATAACTTATGGAAATTACTGGCTCAGAATGGCCAAAGGTATAGATGTGTGTGTCCAAGTTTAAGGAAACGTCAGGCTGTCTTCTTCTAATTGATTTATTACAATCTTTGCAAGCTGGGTAATGTTTGCTTTGGTCTGGAACAACATGGCACACCAACAACTATCAGAAATGCAGCCAATATTACATACAGATAATGTGTCATGAGACATGCAAATATAAATTAAATACACAATGAACGTAAGTAAAGGAAATTAAATGAGCTCAAATATACCTACAACGAGGCATAATGATGCAATATGTACATACAGCTAGCCTAAATAGCATATTAGCATCGATTAGCTTGCAGTCATGGATTGACAAATATGCCTGATAAGCACTCCAGCAAATCAAGCAAATCAACAAAGCTCACCTTTGTGCATTCACGCACAGCATAAAACGTTTGGTGGACAAAATGAGACAAAGAAAGATGTAAACAAACTACGATGAGTTCAGGGATCGCTGAAATTAGTACGACAAAACGGTGCCAAATACTCATCAGTGAAGCATGTTTAATATAAGCAGTGGGATTTCTAACAATTACAAAGGTTTGTGTCATGTTTGTCCTCCTACAGAAAATATAATAAAACAAAACATTTATTTTTTTCTTCATCTTTTTCCATTTTCACACATCTCTGAAAGACGTCCAGGGCGCCAATAGGGCAGCGCTAAAGAGCTGCGGACTGCTGACCTCCGCCCTATCCCATCCTTGTCGACTGGAAAGGCTTGAGGGTGCAAGTCCGGAAGTGGCTTGGACTACCAAGATGCCTCAGCAGCATAGGATTGTATGAGAACGGGGCCCTTTTTGTGCCAATCTCGAGCATGGTGAAAGAGTATTAATGTATCAAAGCCAGGCTGGAAATGACCCTCATAGAATCCCAGGATCCATCCGTTCAAGGTCGAGCCCCCATCCTAGCAACAGGAAGGAAATGGAGGCCAACTGCAGAAATAGCAGAAGCAAAGGCTGCCCTCAGACACTGGGACAACTTGTACAGCCTGGCAGGGAGGCTTTGGGATGGGAACAACAATACCCACATGGAAATAAGCCGCCACTTCAGAACACCAACCCTTTGTGGTGGAGGAGCTGCACAATTAATAGGAGGCAGCCAGATGTGCCAAAGCAGTCTACCAAGCCCAGCAAGGTCAATGGCTGAGATGGGATAGAGTGGAAAAGGAAACATCTGTGCCAGGCTAAATTAGCAACCAAAGCAGAGGAGCAAGGCTGGAGGGTAAGAGTACGTCCAGTGGAGGTGGGCTGCAGAGGCTTTGTAGCCAGCTCCACCACAAGGCTCCTACAGGAGGTGGGAATCAGAGGCCAGGCCCAACGGAAGGCAATCAAAGAACTTGCCATTGTCACTGAAAGGAGCAGCCACTGGCATGGATCCACCAGACAACACAAACCCAGGCCTGATCAACCTGTGGTGAGCCAGCCTTGGACAAGGTTGTCTTGTGATAAAAGGCCAAAACAACCAATTAGTCTGGGGAACACAACTGATAGTGTGTTGTCTGGAGACCCCTAGTGGTCAGTACCATTCCCAATCCTGCCCAGGAATATCTCCAACCCCATTTACGAAGATGTCTCTCCAGTATTTTGTTCATTTGATCAGGGATTGTATGAACCATTCCTATTAAGCAATATTAATGGAAACATTGTTATGAATGGACAAGTAAATAATAGATTCAAGTTAAAACCTTGTTCAATAATAGTTATATTAATAATAATTAGTGGTGGATTCAGAATAAAGAATAAAGTACTGTAATAAATGAATAATAATTAAAGTATTTCAGGATAAATGCTATCAGATACTGGTTTCCATTAACTAATTACAAATAAATGAATTCAGGATAAAAAATATTTCAGACACTGTAGTATTCATGAAGTAATAAATGAATGTATATATATTTTTATTGTCACACACACACTAGGTGTGGCAAAATTATTCTCTGCATTTGACCCATTCCCTTGTTCACCCCAATTCAATCTTATATAGGATATTTGGCATTACATGTTAATGAGCATTTGACTAAATAGTGATTCCAGTGACTACATAGTGCATTGGAATCACCATTTAGTCAAATGCTACATAGAGGCTAAGGATTTCCCACATAAATGCTATCAGATTATGTGTAGTCATGAAATATTACACAAAGTAATTTAGCAATGAATAACAGACGCTTGGTATTCATCCTTTTTCTATAGCGATTGTCCTCATTGGGGTCAGTGGTTAGCTGGAGCCTGTCCCAGTTGACTTTGGGCGAGGGGCGTGGTACACCTAGGAATGGTTGCCAGCCAATCACAGGGTACTCACTTTACACCAATAAGCAATTTGAGTCTCCAAGTGTCATACTTGCCAACCGTCCCGAATTTTTCGGGAGACTCCCGAATTTCAGTGCCTCTCCCGAAAATCTCGCGGGACAACCATTCTCCCGAAAATCTCCCGATTTCCAGCCGGACAACTATATTGGGGGCGTGCCTTAAAGGCACTGCCTTTAGCGTCGTCTCTCACCTGAAAAGGAGACTATTATATATGTCTCCGTTATCCATAGTGTCTTGTTCCGTATTGTGGAAATAAGTTGAGCCAACATACGACGTGCTGCTAACGGTACTTTTATTCACAACTCCTGGGAATAACACATCACATATCAGGCAACGCTAAAACAGGAAGTTACTCGTTCCTTGTGCCAATCATATTCGTGTATACTTCAGGGACCGCTCGGAGGGGGTACTCTAAATTTGTAACATTTTGTGTTACCATGGCAACGCTATTCACGAATAAAAAAAAATTGGGCCATTGCATGATAATGTTTTATGCTAGCTTTTTTGCTACTTTCTATGTCTACACCAAAAAATACTGCCTATTGGT
This sequence comes from Nerophis lumbriciformis, assembly GCF_033978685.3. NCBI lineage: Eukaryota > Metazoa > Chordata > Actinopteri > Syngnathiformes > Syngnathidae > Nerophis > Nerophis lumbriciformis. Next base: position 20,711,033 of record NC_084552.2, on the reverse strand, counting down.
ATTTCTTCTTACGCAGTCATGTGCTACCTTCTTGATGTTAGCATGCTAGTATGCTAACATTAGCATGGCAAGGTTTCCAGCTAATATTACACTTTTTTGTCTAATTCCGCAGCCATACACCTTAGAGCAGTGGTTCTCAATCTTTTTTTGTCATCCCCCACTTTGGACAAGGGGGAGTTTTCAAGCCCCACCTGCCCCCATCGCCCCAACAGAGCGCTAATGCCAAGCTTTAACATTTTCAAATTTATTGAACATCAAGTTGTATCCATTCGAACTCAATAACATAAAATAACATTAAGTTCAATAATAAATAAAATAACTGTGCAGCTGTGGTATAACTTGCATCAAGTTCAATAATAAATAAAATAACTTCCATCAAGTTCAATAATAAATAAAACAAAAGTGTTATAACTTGCATCAAGTTCAATAATAAATCAAAAAAAGTGTTATAACTTGCATCACGTTCAAAAATAAATAAAAAAAACTGTTATAACTTGCATCAAGTTCAATAATAAATCAAAAAAAGTGTTATAACTTGCATCACGTTCAATAATAAATCAAAAAAAGTGTTATAACTTGCATCAAGTTCAATAATAAATCAAATAAAAGTGTTATAACTTGCATCAAGTTCAATAATAAATCAAAAAAGTGTTATAACTTGCATCAAGTTCAATAATAAATCAAAAAAAGTGTTATAACTTGCATCAAGTTCAATAATAAATCAAAAAGTGTTATAACTTGCATCACGATCAATAATAAATAAAAAAAAGTGTTATAACTTGCATCAAGTTCAATAATTAATCAAATAACTTGCATCAAGTTCAATAATAAATCAAAAAAAGTGTTATAACTTGCATCAAGTTCAATAATAAATAAAACAAAAGTGTTATAACTTGCATCAAGTTCAATAATAAAAAAAGGGTTATAACTTGCATCAAGTTCAATAATAAATCAAATAAAAGTGTTATAACTTGCATCAAGTTCAATAATAAATCAAATAACTTGCATCAAGTTCAATAATAAATCAAAAAAAGTGTTATAACTTGCATCAAGTTCAATAATAAATAAAACAAAAGTGTTATAACTTGCATCAAGTTCAATAATAAATCAAAAAAAGTGTTATAACTTGCATCCAGTTCAATAATAAATAAAACAAAAGTGTTATAACTTGCATCAAGTTCAATAATAAATAAAACAAAAGTGTTATAACTTGCATCAAGTTCAATAATAAATCAAAAAAAGTGTTATAACTTGCATCAAGTTCAATAATAAATCAAATAACTTGCATCAAGTTCAATAATAAATACAATAAAAGTGCCACTTTGCAATCTTTGCAAAAAAAAAAGGAGGGGCTATGTATTTGGCAAGACAGGGCAAGTGACAGCACTTTCCCCCAAGAGAGCCACCTTGCTTCACTGTGAAACAGCACGGCTGTATGATCAGCTCCCATTTCCTCACACAGTGCAGAGAACAGACGCGCTTTCAGTGGTCGTGTTTTGATCAAATTTACCGCGCTCACAACATGTTAAAACCTCATTGAGTTCGGGGCTGAGCTGCCTTGACGCGAGTGCTTCCCGGTGAATGACACAGTGTGTGCCCGTCAGATTTTTGTTTCTCTGCAGGCGCTGGCTCTGGGTCGACGACCTTTGAGGTGCGAGTCACAAATGTATATATTTGTGTAATTGTGATCCACACATTAGCCTGCTACCCATCCGCGCGAAAGTTTGTTCCGCTTAGCCCCGCCCCCATTAGTTACTGTTGCTATGTCTGTCAAACTTTCGCTCGTACCGAGAAATATAAAGCCTACAGTAAAAATAAGTACCGGTAATTTCCATTTATTTATATAGCGGATTTCACAGACAGAATCACAAAGTGATTTACAGTGTGTATAGAAAATGAAAGCATAGTAAAAAAAATAATCTAAGAATATAATAATTTTAAAAAAAATTTAAAGTGAAATTTCCTCCCGTTCCTCGCGCCCCACCTGTCATGTCTCTATTCCCCACCAGTGGGGCGCGCCACACACTTTGAGAAACGCTGCCTTAGAGTCATATAACTTGGAATGTGATACATGTTAACTGTTAGCATGCTAACTTTATTATGCTAGCACCCTAACATCAAAGTGCTAACTTTTTTTGCAAATGTTATGCTTTTTTGTTAAATTCCGCAGCCATACACCTTTGAGTCATGTAACTTGGTATATGAAACATGGTAACTGTTATCATGCCAACGTTTGCACACATGCTAAATGTTAGCATTTTATGTAAGCATGCTAATGTTTTAGGCTAGCTGTGTAGCTCATTTTGTATAGTTACACCTACACCTCTCGGATTCAGACACTCGGCACCATCTTCAAAATACGGGGGCTTCCGATGACCCCCGGCCAGTGGCCTCGGGCACAGATAGCAGGCCCATCAACATTTGCCCGGGAATTTTTCTAGTTGTTTTCTGTTATTGTATGCCCCTCGGTAGGTGGAAGAAAATATGTGGCGCCCCCACACTCGATAAATAGTGTCATTTGTCTATAAAATTGTTCTAAGTACACCTTTGCAAAACATTGTATCCCTATTAACATTAAATACAACACACCAGTCTTTCCTCGTCTCCCACCGTAGTCACGGTGATAACAAGCACTACATACGCTTCGTCATATTCGAGTAGGGCAAAAAAAAAAAGGCAGGGTCGCTTGTCTCACTATTTGAGAAGGACTGACCTACCCTAACATGCAAAAGCCACAGGACACAGAGATGCCAAAAAGGAGATTCAAACACTCAATCTCCTGACTGTGAGGACAAAATGCTAACCATGCACTCATCTAGCTTGTGGCCCTCAGCATTCATCAAATAATAATAAATGAATACATTAATGGTAGGTATCAGACACTGGTATTCATTAAATAATAATGGTATGCAAATGAATTCAGGGATAAATTATATCATACACTGGCTTGGATTAAATAATAAATAAATGAACTGAGGATACATTTTATCAGACAACTGGCATTCATTAAATAATAATAAAATGATACAAACACTGTAGTATTCATTAAGGTGTAAAACATGACTAAATTCACCAATAAGTGAAATAACGACCAGGAACTGATATATAAATGTATTTCATTGACTATCTGTGGCTCCAATGGCCAATGTGCGATACATATTTTGCCTTCATATATACTGTATATATACAATATATATATATATATATACAATGTGTGTGTGTGTGTATGTATGTATATATATATATATATATATATATATATATATATATATATATATATATATATATATATATATATACAATGTGTGTGTGTGTGTGTGTGTGTGTGTGTGTATGTGAGTATATACACAGTAATATATATGTGTATATATACAGTACAGGCCAAAAGTTTGGACACACCTTCTCATTCAATGGGTTTTCTTTATTTTTATGACATTGTAGATTGTCACTGAAGGCATCAAAACTATGAATGAACACATGTGGAGTTATGTACTTAACAACAAAAGGTGAAATAACTGAAAATATGTTTTATATTCTAGTTTCTTCAAAATAGCCACCCTTTGCTCTGATTACTGCTTTGCACACTCTTGACATTCTCTCGATGAGCTTCAAGGGCTTCAAACCTTACATGGTTTCCTCTTCACTGGTGTGCTTGAAGCTCAGCAAGAGAATGCCAATAGTGTGCAAAGCAGTAATCAGAGCAAAGGGTGACTATTTTGAAGAAATGAGAATATAAAACATATTTTCAGTTATTTCTCCTTTTTTTGTTAAGTACATAACTCCACATGTGTTCATTCATAGTTTTGATGTCTTCAATGACAATCTACAATGTAAATTGTCATGAAAATAAAGAAAACGCATTGAATGAGAAGGTGTGTCCAAACCTTTGGCCTGTACTGTATATATTAATATACGTGATTAAACAATAACTTACGCCGTCTACCTTGTCCCCTTTACAGCTCTTTTAACTCTCTGATTATCTCTTCATAGTTTGAACTACTTTAACTGACTTTGTTGGGACAAGCGGTAGGAAATGGATGGGTGGATGGATGTTGTGGTGTCTTGAGTAAAACATTGACTTTTCCGTTTATGATTATGGGTGCCTTGTCAAAATAAAAACATATATGTTAATACACCCTTCAAAGTAGAAGTCAAAATATATAATAAACCTTAAACAGACCTTTGTTTTTGTTTTTAGCATTCTCCTTCTTCCATGTCCCTTGTAATCATCATATGATTGTACTGTATCTTGAACTGACTCATATTGGTTAATAAAAAAATAGTATAACAGGTAAAACAGTAGAGGTGGGGAAAATAATGGGTTTTTAGATGCATGGCAAAGCGGACATGAACGATTATAAAATCGATTAGTAAACGTCAATTATCTATAATTTATTTATTTATTGTAAATAAAGTAATGCAGACAGTTCTAAACCGAGAGATCCAGCGAGCTCCTTTTGGGGCACTTATGTTCCAGTTTTGCACACCTTTCCATTAATTTAATAAATGTGAGAATTTATTTAACAGTTTCTTATTCCAAATGCACTGTTTTTTTTTATAGTTGCAAGTAATAAACGCTTATTTATCCATCCATCCATCCATCCATTTGCTACCGCTTATTCCCTTCGGGGTCGCGGGGGGGATCTGGAGCCTATCTCAGCTACAATCGGGCGGAAGGCGGGGTACACCCTGGACAAGTCGCCACCTCATCGCAGGGCCAACACAGATAGACAGACAACATTCACACTCACATTCACACACTAGGGCCAATTTAGTGTTGCCAATCAACTTATCCCCAGGTGCATGTCTTTGGAGGTGGGAGGAAGCCGGAGTACCCGGAGGGAACCCACGCAGTCACGGGGAGAACATGCAAACTCCACACAGGAAGATCGGGCGGGGGATTGAACCCAGGACCAGGGATTGAACCCAGGACTACTCTGTGAGGCAGATGCATTAACCCCTGTTCCACCATGCTGCCCTAAACGCTTATTTAATGAAATGAAAAGAACTGCACCAATACTTATCAATCAAAGTAGTATCAATAATCGATTTTTAATCAAATTGTAGCTCTTGAATCGTAATCGAATCGTGAGATGCCCAATGATTCCCACCTCTATAAAACAGTATTATACCCCAAACAGAGATTCAATTCAGTCTACTTCCTTGACCTGGAAACATGTGTTTTTTTAATGCAGAATGGAAAGTCTGTTCAGGTTTCATTCAAGTTAATCTCCTATGCTCTGATTCACTTGTGACTTCCTCTTTGTTAACAGCCGCTAACCGCCTGGCGGAGAAAGAGTGATGATCTCAGTGCTCCTCTCCTTTTACTTGTGACAAATAAGCGGATGTCACAGGCAATTATGTTTTCCGCTGTGATGAACGATGTAGCCCGGCTACTAAAACAAGTTGACCCTGAGAGATGAATCCACACCGCCTGCCGAGGGAGGGAGAATTTGTTACCGGGTGTAGTCTTCGAAGGCGTGTTGTTTAACCTTAATACCGTCTTTAAATGTGAGACTGGCTGCTAATAAATAGCATCTCTGTAGTTACCATGGCGACACCTGCTTTCATGATCTGCAATGTTTGTTGACCAGCCTGGCCAGCTCTTGTGTCGTGTTATTTGAATTTAATACATTCTACTTTTGCCCTTGCACTTCTCCCACATCCGCTTTCAAAATCTTCTTTTTGTCTGGTCCTGCTAATTAAAAACAAAGACAAACAAAAATGGGCTAGACTGAGGCACTCCAGCCCCGGAGAAAGGCTGGACCATAAAACGATATTGACATATATCACAAAAATAACTTTTCTTCGATAGTAATAGGGGGACATTTTGCACTAAAATCCAAATTCCACCTTCTAAAAGACATAAGACTAGCCTGCTAAATTCATTCAGCGCCATGCAGCACAGAGATCATATGGAACCGAGGTACAAAAAAGAGGTCTCACTCTGTCATGAGCAGTGGTGTGCCGTCATCGGCCAGCAATCATGATCGTAATTAAAGATAAAAGTCATTTTTAATTTACTTTCCTTAAATATCTAAAATTATTCACATTGTCTTCATGTCATATTATGCTCCTTCCATTGCCTTCGTTTTAGGTTAGAGTTTGTATCCAATCAGAATTCAGCTAGCTTATGTTGCCATGCTGTACCCAATCTGCCCGGGGCCTTCAGAATCAACAATGCAGGCATCTGCACACTGTAAGAGAACAGGCACATACAGTTGATAGATAATTGCCATAGCCAATCAGATTACGAGTTGTTGGCAGTAAGGCCTTCTAGCAGGCCCGCACGTTGAATGTGACATTTACAAGTCCTGTGATTGGATACTCACTGGTTTGAGCTGCGGCAGTGCTATGCAGATTTGAGAACACATACAGTTGATAGACAGTTGCGATATCCAATCAGATCACAAGTTGTTGACAGTAGCCTATCTAGGTAGCCTGACGTTAACGAGACTGTGATTGGATCCTCACTTGTCACTTTTCAAAGGGAGTATCCAATCACAAGTTGCAATTTACTAAAGCAGGAAGTGTTGCACCATAGCCATTGCCACAGCATCATTGAAGTCGGACATCATTGAAGGCCTAGGTGGGAGAGAAGTGTGCATGATGTTAGCGGATTTAACTAGTGGGGATAGGACAAATTATATGCAAAAATATATATTTTTATCGTTTGTATATAGTAAGTATAAATGCTGTCTTTTTTTTTTTTTTTTTGCGAAACGTGCATCTATCTGTTACACGATTTATGGAGAAATGTCATGTGTTTTGCCCAACATCAGTCTTCTGTGCATCAATATAGTGACAAGTTCAGTGACGTTGTATATCATATTTAAAATACTTACAAAGAGGATATTGATGTCTTGATCGCCTGTTTGCTGCTGGACGAAATAAAACAAAAACGCTTAAGTAAATAAATTCATGTTCTGTTGTTAAATAGGGTTTAAAAGATGAGATCATGTTATATATTGTACTACCACTGGAACTGCGTTTGAGGCTCCTGTTTTTCACAGAGTGCATCTATTTTACGCAATAACAATAGCTTTAATAATCCATTCATCCTGTAAAGCTATTGTTATTATAGCCCACATATAGGCTTAAAAAACTGTGAGCAAAATTATATTTGTTGAATAATATTGTCAATCAATCAATCAATCAATCAATCAATCAACCAATCAATCAATCAATCAATCAATCAATCAATCAATCAAGTTTATTTATATAGCCCTTAATCACAAGTGTCTCAAAGGGCTGCACAAGCCACACCAGGGCAAGAAAAAACTCAACCCAATGGGATACAATGAGAAACCTTGGAGGGGACCTTAAATATAAGGGCTGTCAATTAAAATATTTTATCAAGTTTAATCGCAGTTTGTTCATAGTTAACTCAAAGTTAATAGCACTTAATCTCATATAAATATACATTTTCATCATTAATAAGTGTACCCGAGACAAGTTATTTTCCCAAGACTGGAAAATTAGTTTGCTTTAGTGAAATGTTTTTTAAACACACCTTTTTTTAAAAAGACATAACTAAGCTTTTATGACATTAAAAAAAAGATGTTGTATTTTTTAGGAATACAGAATTTGTATTCTTGCTCTAAGAACACTTGCATTCAGAGGAGAGGAGCTACACTTGCATGTTTAGTTACCAGTTTCACGCATTAATAACAGAACATATGGATTGTTACAATCATCTTGAGCAGCCCTTTGAGACATTTTTGATGAAGGGCTATATAAGTAAACTTTGACTGATTGATTGATTGATGCTTCGATTGTCAAAAATGTGAAGTCTCTGATATTTCTACCTGATTAAATGCTTCTGATATTCTGTACAGTACATGTTATAGGTTCAAGGTTCAAGGGATTTATTCGTCACATGCAGAATACACCACAGTGAAATGCTTTTTTCCATGCTCTTCAGATATTGCGTACAGTTTACACAGTTTATACAGTATCCATCCATCCATCCCATCCATCTTCTTCCGCTTATCCGAGGTCGGGTCGCGGGGGCAGCAGCTTAAGCAGGGAAGCCCAGACTTCCCTCTCCCCAGCCACTTCGTCCAGCTCCTCCCGGGGGATCCCGAGGCGTTCCCAGGCCAGCCGGGAGAGATAGTCTTCCCAGCGTGTCCTGGGTCTTCCCCGTGGCCTCCTACCGGTCGGACGTGCCCGAAACACCTTCCTAGGGAGGCGTTCGGGTGGCATCCTGACCAGATGCCCCAACCACCTCATCTGGCTCCTCTCGATGTGGAGGAGCAGTGGCTTTACTTTGAGCTCCCCCCGAATGACAGAGCTTCTCACCCTATCTCTAAGAGAGAGCCCCGCCACTCGGCGGAGGAATCTCATTTCGGCCGCTTGTACCCGTGATCTTGTCCTTTCGGTCATGACCCAAAGCTCATGACCATAGGTGAGGATGGGAACGTAGATCGACCGGTAAATCGAGAGCTTTGCCTTCCGGCTCAGCTCCTTCTTCACTACAACGGATCGATACAGCGTCCGCATTACTGAAGACGCCGCACCGATCCGCCTGTCGATCTCACGATCCACTCTTCCCCCACTCGTGAACAAGACTCTGAGGTACTTGAACTCCTCCACTTGGGGCAAGATCTCCTCCCCAACCCGGAGATGGCACTCCACCCTTTTCCGGGCGGGAACCATGGACTCGGACTTGGAGGTGCTGATTCCCATCCCAGTCGCTTCACACTCGGCTGCGAACCGATCCAGTGAGAGCTGAAGATCTTGGCCGGAGGAAGCCATCAGGACCACATCATCTGCAAATAGCAGAGACCTAATCCTGCAGCCACCAAACCAGATACCCTCAACGCCCTGACTGCGCCTAGAAATTCTGTCCATAAAGGTTATGAACAGAATCGGTGACAAAGGGCAGCCTTGGCGGAGTCCAACCCTCACTGGAAACGTGTCCGACTTACTGCCGGCAATGCGTACCAAGCTCTGACACTGATTATACAGGGAGCGAACTGCCACAATAAGACAGTCCGTTACCCCATACTCTCTGAGCACTCCCCACAGGACTTCCCGGGGTACACGGTCGAATGCCTTCTCCAAGTCCACAAAGCACATGTAGACTGGTTGGGCAAACTCCCATGCACCCTCAAGGACCCTGCCGAGAGTATAGAGCTGGTCCACAGTTCCACGACCAGGACGAAAACCACACTGTTCCTCCTGAATCCGAGGTTCGACTATCCGGCGTAGCCTCCTCTCCAGTACACCTGAATAGACTTTACCGGGAAGGCTGAGGAGTGTGATCCCACGATAGTTGGAACACACCCTCCGGTTCCCCTTCTTAAACAGAGGAACCACCACCCCGGTCTGCCAATCCAGAGGTACCGCCCCCGATGTCCACGCGATGTTGCAGAGTCTTGTCAACCAAGACAGCCCCACAACATCCAGAGCCTTAAGGAACTCCGGGCGGATCTCATCCACCCCCGGGGCCTTGCCACCGAGGAGCTTTTTAACTACCTCGGCAACCTCAGCCCCAGAAATAGGAGAGCCCACCTCAGATTCCACAGGCCCTGCTTTCTCATAGGAAGACGTGCTGGTAGAATTGAGGAGGTCTTCGAAGTATTCTCTCCACCGATCCACAACATCCGCAGTCGAGGTCAGCAGAGCACCATCCCCACCATACACGGTGTTGACACTGCACTGCTTCCCCTTCCTGAGGCGGCGGATGGTGGTCCAGAATTGCTTCGAAGCCGTCCGGAAGTCGTTTTCCATGGCTTCCCCGAACTCCTCCCATGTCCGAGTTTTTGCCTCTGTGACCGCTGAAGTCGCAGACCGCTTGGCCTGTCGGTACCTGTCCGCTGCCTCAGGAGTCCTATGAGCCAAAAGAACCCGATAGGACTCCTTCTTCAGCTTGACGGCATCCCTCACCGCCGGTGTCCACCAACGGGTTCTAGGATTACCGCCACGACAAGCACCAACTACCTTGCGGCCACAGCTCCAATCAGCCGCCTCGACAATAGAGGCGCGGAACATGGTCCATTCGGACTCAATGTCCAGCACCTCCCTCGTGACATGTTCAAAGTCGTTCCGGAGGTGGGAATTGAAACTCTCTCTGACAGGAGACTCTGCCAGACGTTCCCAGCATACCCTCACAATGCGTTTGGGCCTGCCAGGTCTGTCCGGCATCCTCCCCCACCATCGCAGCCAACTCACCACCAGGTGGTGATCGGTAGAAAGCTCCGCCCCTCTCTTCACCCGAGTGTCCAAAACATGAGGCCGCAAATCCGATGACACAACTACAAAGTCGATCATGGAACTGCGGCCTAGGGTGTCCTGGTGCCAAGTGCACATATGGACACCCTTATGTTTGAACATGGTGTTCGTTATGGACAATCTGTGTCGGGCACAAAAGTCCAATAACAAAACACCGCTCGGGTTCAGATCCGGGCAGCCATTCTTCCCAATCACGCCTCTCCAGGTTTCACTGTCGTTGCCAACATGAGCATTGAAGTCCCCCAGTAGCACAAGGGAATCACCCGGGGGAGCACTCTCAAGTACTCCCTCGAGTGAATCCAAAAAGGGTGGGTACTCTGAACTGCGGTTTGGCGCGTAAGCGCAAACCACAGTCAGGACCCGTTCCCCCACCCGAAGGCGGAGGGAAGCTACCCTCTCGTCCACCGGGTTGAACTCCAACGTACAGGCTCTGGGGGGAAACAAGAATTGCCACCCCAGCCCGTCGCCTCTCACTGCCGGCAACGCCAGAGTGGAAGAGAGTCCAGCCCCTCTCGAGAGAACTGGTTCCAGAGCCCTTGCTGTGCATCGAAGTGAGTCCGACTATATCTAGCCGGAACTTCTCCACTTCGCGCACTAGCTCAGGCTCCTTCCCCCCCAGCGAGGTGACGTTCCACGTCCCAAGAGCTAGCTTCTGTAGCCGAGGATCGGACCGCCAAGTACCCTGCCTTCGGCTGCCGCCCAGCTCACATCGCACCCGACCTCTATGACCCCTGCTATGGGTGGTGAGCCCATTGGAGGGGTGACCCACGTTGCCTCTTTGGGCTGTGCCCGGCTGGGCCCCATGGGGACAGGCCCGGCCACCAGGCGCTCGCCATCGTGCCCCACCTCCGGGCCTGGCTCCAGAGGGGGGCCCCGGTGACCCGCGTCCGGGCGAGGGAAATCTGGGTCCTTGTTTTTTATTATTCATGGAGGTCTTCGAGCTGCTCTTTGTCTGATCCCTCACCTAGGACCAGTTTGTCTTGGGAGACCCTACCAGGGGGCATAAAGCCCCCGGACAACATAGCTCTTAGGATCATTGGGACACGCAAACTCCTCTACCACGTTAAGGTGGCAGCTCAGAGAGGACAGCAATGTTCCCTCTAATTGTTCATGTGTCTGAGCAAACACAAAAACTCCCCGAGCATTCAGTGGAGCACATGTGAGCAACATCGCACGTTGCAATACCAGCAGCACACCTGTCTCAAACCAATCTTTTATAATAACACTCAAATGAGAGGAGTCATTTTCATGAGATTATTTTGTAATATTAGTGATTTGGCCCACTTGTAATGACAATGAAAGAAATCTTGTTTTTTATAAGCTATGGATTAGTATTGTACAATATGTCTGGGTGGGGGTCCTGCTTTGGAAATCATTTGTACCCTTTTCAGAAATCACATTTAGTTCCCCTTAAACGGATGTTGCACAATGAAATGTAAGCATAGGATGAAGTGTGCATTCCTGTAACTTTCTCTAGTAACAGCATTCCATGATTAATATCAATAAATTAACATTAATAATAAATGACAGTAGAGTAAGCACACATATGACTGAGGAGTCATATTGTAACTTTGTGTGGTGTTTGAGTTGTCCGACTTTTTGTGTGGCCATAAACGCACCGGTGGCTTAGTGCTATGCGTGTTGGTGACAGATGACAAGTTGGTTTTGGCCTGGTTTGTACGGCAGAAAATGACTAGTTTTTCGAGATATACGTTTTTTTACTCATGTTTTTGGTGTGGTTATGGCCGAATATAAACAGTTTTGCTCAATAAAGTGATCGATATAATTCCTGTCCTCGAAGCATCTCGATAGACGTTACAATAATTGAACGGTGTTGACGAACACCGTAAGGGCCGCTTGTTGTCACTGTCACTCAGAGTTGCATTGCAAAATTATACAGAAAAATGTGTTTATTTTGTTTAAAATTCAGATGGGTTTGATTTGGTGCGCGGCATATATTTGCTGTGCGCAGAGGACGCTTGAGCAGTGCGCAATTGCGCAGGCGCACACCTTAGAGGGAACGTTGGTCTACAGTTCTTTTGGCAGTTGAGTAGTGACAGCTTGAACAAAGGTAATGGAACAGTATGACTTCTTTATACTCTTGTTTTTACATTATTTACAGTCATTGAATGAAGAGTATTGTAGTCCAGTAATTACAGTGGTAAGTAAAGTGATTCTTGTGCGTGCGGTTTTGTGCAATTGTGATTAGTGTTATACAAGTTAATGGTATTCATATCGCTAACTTTCTCTATTCATTAATATAATGGAATGTTTAACCTGTGAAATAATATGTAATAGTGGACTATCAATCAGAACAGTTTATAAAAGAATATACGCTTTATTTCAATCTGCCAGAAAACATTTATTTTGCTCCAAATATTACACATTACATTACAAAACATCTTTGACAAAGCATGTTAGTAATGTAAGACATTTATCATTTTGTTATGGTAGTAAAACTGGTTGTGAAGCATAGAGCTATTATTGTGGAGCTGAAGTGTGTGATTGGTATGAGAAGAGGTGTCCTCACATTTATTGACAAAAGTCTACCGTCTGTCTATTGTCTTTTTTTCTGCTGAGCTTTTATTCCATCGTACTAAAGCAGTTAGTGTAACAATCTACATTTTATGTTATCAATGCGCTCAACTGCAATGTAAACACGGACGTGAAGCTCCTCCTCTCGACAAGCAGCAAAGTGAGCCAGCACGTGTTCGCTCCAATGATGTAGTCTCACAGTGATTGAAGATAAAATTGTCTTGTCAAGAGAAGGAGTTGCCATGACTTTGGATCTGAGATTTCCATAATGTCCCCTTTTTCTTTGTGCATTTCTGCCCGCTGTTTTCAAGCTTGTGGCTAAACAGTAACTGAACGCAGTTACGTTTCCCACCTTACAGAATGGACTGAGGGTCATTAAGGAGTCAGGACACATGTGCGTTAATAGTGCGTCAAAGGAATTGATAGTTAACGGGCTATTATCGTGTTAACTTTGACAGTCCTAGTAAATATTACACAGTAAGGTACTGTACATGGAGCCTGTTATCTGAAACTGTTGAATCATGGTCTTCAGTAGCTCTGTCCTGTTCACTCCCTGGCAAAAAATACACATTTCAATCACCAACCTTCATATCTCACTTATAAGCAAACATTTCAAAACAAACACAAATTGTGATACAGTACATATCGATATTGAATTTGTTGATATTTTTTCCCATATCTCCTCATTGCACATAAGCGGCAGGGCTGAAAACTAACATTGAATGCCCGTGACCTTCGATCTCTCAGGCGGTACTGCATCAAAAAGCGACATCATTGTGTAAAGGATATCACCACATGGGCTCAAGAACACTTCAGAAAACCACTATCAGTAACTACAGTTGGTCGCTACATCTGTAAGTGCAAGTTAAAACTCTACTATGCAAAGCGAAAGCCATTTATCAACAACACCCAGAAATGCCGCCGGCTTCGCTGGGCCCGAGCTCATCTAAGATGGGCTGATGCAAAGTGGAAAAGTGTTCTGTGGTCTGACCAGTCCAAACTGTGGACGTAGTGTACTCCGGACCAAAGAGGAAAAGAACCATCCGGACTGTTCTAGGCGCAAAGTTCAAAAGCCAGCATCTGTGATGGTATGAGACCCCGGACTGTTGAACAACTTAAGCTGTACATCAAGCAAGAATGGGAAAGAATTCCGCCTGAAAAGCTTCAAAAATTGCTCTTCTCAGTTCCCAAGCGTTTACTGAGTGTTGTTAAAAGGAAAGGCCATGTAACACAGAGGTAAAAATGTCCCCGTCCCAACTTTTTTGCAATGTGTTGCTGCCATTAAATTCTAAATTAAGGGTTATTTGCAAAAAAAAAAAAAAAAGTCTCAGTTTGAACATTAAATATCTGGTCTTTGCAGTCTATTCAATTGAATATAATTGAAAAGGATTTGCAAATCATTGTATTCTGTTTTTATTTACGAATTACACAACGTGCCAACTTCACTGGTTTTGGGTTTTGTACTTTGACGTTGCTTTTGGATGCAAACAACTAATCAGCTAATGGTCCCAGAGGATTGTCCTTGTTTGTTTTCTACCATTTAGCCCAAACCTCATCTCAGCATGTCAGGATTATCTTTCCTAAAAATGTCCCCCAGGCCCTTTCATAGCCTTTTTCTCGCTTTTTAATCTTGTCACATAATTACATCATACCTATAAAAGGAGTGCGAGCACACGTCAATCCAATGTTTGTCTCTTTTCTAGCTCAAATCATGATGACGTCCATGTGGGTTCCCAGCCCGAGTCAATCAAAAATAGGTTGAAGATAATCCTGCTTGTCGAAACATGTAATCCTGCGTGTAAACAAATCCTTGATTGCTTCAGTTCCATAGTCTTAATGACTATAGTCTAACGTGGCTACAGTTTATTAAAATGGGTTAAAACAGGGGCCACATGCGGCTCTTTAGCGGCGCCCTGGTGGTTCTGTGGAGCTTTTTCAAAAATATCTGGAAATGGAAAAAAATGGGGTGAAAAATAAGTTTTTTTGTTTTAATATGGTTTCTGTAGGAGGACAAACGTGACACAAATCTTCCTAATTGTTAGGAAGCCCACCGTTTAATATGTTTGAGCGCTGTTTTGTCCTACTAATTTCAGCAGCCCTTGAACTCATCATTGTGTGGACTGTGACTAACCAGTTTGTTTACATGTACAACTTTCTCCGAAGCTGCCACAGAAAGACGTGTTCTATGCCACTCCTTTGTCTCATTTTGTCCACCAAACGATTTATGCTGTGCGTGAATGCACAAAGGTGAGCTTTGTTGATGGTATCGTTTTTGGTCACTGAATGACTGCAAGCTAATCGATGCTAACATTCTATTTAGGCTAGCTGTATGTACATATTGCATCATTATGCCTCATTTGTAGCTATATTTGAGCTCATTTAATTTCCTTTACCTATGTGTACCGTATTTTTCGGAGTATAAGTCGCACCGGAGTATAAGTCGCACCTGCCGAAAATGCATAATAAAGAAGGAAAAAACATATATAAGTCGCACTGGAGCCCGGCCAAACTATGAAAAAAAAACTGCGACTTATAGTCCGAAAAATACGGTATTTGTGATGTGTACGTTTTCAGAATATGCTTGTTCTATTTTTGGCCATAGATAAAAACTAAAAAAACAACCTGGAGTTGTCTTATTTTGAAGTTATCATTCCGGCCCACTTTGGAATAGATTTTCCTCCACGCGGCCCCTGAGCTAGAATGAGTTTGACACCCCTGCTTTAAACGGAGCATATTGGAAACATCATTAATTTGCCAAAAGCAAGCAGGGGACTTTCAGCCCAGGCGGGCGATTAATTAACATCAACATCGTTATTTAATTAGCTCCACATGAAAGGAGAAGCAGTGGCCCTGCTGCTGATGCAGATTGATGGCATCGCTGGCATAAAAAAAAACATTTGATTAAAATGCAAGAAACCGAACCAGACAGGCCAGTTTTTGCAAGAGTGACAGTACTGTCCACGTATGTTGATGCTGACTTGTGGGGAGGTGTTCAGGGCACGTCAGACCATGGAGAAGGCATAGTGGATCGATTATGTCTCCCCCTGGGAGGAGTTGAACAAATTAGCTGAAGAGCGAGAAGTCTGGGCTTCTCTGCTTGAGCTTCTGCCCCCGCGACCCCAACTCTGATAAGCAAAGAAAGATGAATGGATAGATGGAGTTTGGAGGTTTTTGGCGTCAGGAGCATAGATGGGATTTTTTTTAACTGGGAGGACCAAGCTGTCAGCAAATGATTTAAACTCAATGTGTTGTTTTCCCACTCCATGCCTGAATCAAAGTATGTTTTATTTTAACATTTAATAATAACTGTCACGCAAACAGCATATGTTGTTGGTTACACCAGTCCGTGCTTGGGTTTTGTTGGTGTTCTTCTGTGTTTGGTGCTTGTTCCTGTCCTGCGCTCTTATTTTGGTGGCACTTCCTGTCGTGTTGGTGTTTTTTCACAACTACTTTACACATGCCTTGAAGCAGTTTTTCCCCTCACCTGTTTTCTGTTGGTGATTACGACTACCGTATTTTTCGGACTATAAGTCGCAGTTTTTTTCATAGTTTGGCCGGGGGTGCGACTTATACTCAGGAGCGACTTATGTGTGAAATTTTTAACACATTACCGTAAAATATCAAATAATATTATTTAGCTCATTCACGTAAGAGACTAGACGTGTAAGATTTCATGGGATTTAGCGATTAGGCGTGACAGATTGTTTGGTAAACGTATGGCATGTTCTATATGTTATAGTTATTTGAATGACTCTTACCATAATATGTTACGTTAACATACCAGGCACGTTCTCAGTTGGTTATTTATGCCTCATATAACGTACACTTATTCAGCCTGTTGTTCACTATTCTTTATTTATTTTAAATTGCCTTTCAAATGTCTATTCTTGATGTTGGGTTTTATTAAATAAATTTCCCCCAAAAATGCGACTTATACTCCAGTGTGACTTATATATGTTTTTTTCCTTCTTTATTATGCATTTTCAGCAGGTGCTACTTATACTCAGGTGCGACTTATACTCTGGTGCGACTTATACTCCGAAAAATACGGTATTTAAGTTGAGTGTGAGCCACCATTCCTTGTCGGGACTTTGTTTGGAATGAACATTCATGTGGACGCTCTCTCCTCCAGCTGTGAGTTTTTGCTACATTCCAGCATTTTGTTTTGTTTCGCACCTGTCAGTTTTAGTTTTGTTTTTGCACAGCCTTCCATATGCTTCGGTGCATTTCCAGCGGCACTCATCTTTGTTTGTTTTTGAGCTACATTAAATACTTTTACCTGCACGTTGCCTCCTCGGTATTCTGCATCTTGGGGACACGGCAATAATGGCCGTCATGCGACCTGAGCGTCACATATGTACCGTATTTTTCAGAGTATAAGTCGCACCGGAGTATAAGTCGCACCTGCCAAAAATGCAAAATAAAGAAGGAAAAAAACATATATAAGTCGCACTGGACAAACTATGAAAAAAACTGCGACTTATAGTCCGAAAAATACGGTACTTCAAAAGAAATGTGATTGTTGGCGTGACCCCAGGATGCAAAGACAGCAAGCGATGTGCAGGTCAGATGGTCCCTTTATTAGGACCAGCAGGCAAAAATAACATAGGTTTTGCAGGAACTCGGGTAAACAATACTTTCACAGTGGCATACGAGAAAAACAACGAACCAGCAATATCAGACAATGTTTCCTAATTATTGAGACTAATTACCAGGTGGGAACAATTAGCGCTCCAACCAGAAGTAGAAAACAATTTAGGAAGAAGCGCTGCAACAGATATATACAGTACAGGCCAAAAGTTTGGACACACCTTCTCATTCAATGTGTTTTCTTTATTTTCATGACTATTTACATTGTAGATTGTCACTGAAGGCATCAAAACTATGATTGAACACATGTGGAGTTATGTACTTAACAAAAAAAGGTGAAATAACTGAAAACATGTTTTATATTGTAGTTTCTTCAAAATAGCCACCCTTTGCTCTGATTACTACTTTACACACTCTTTGAATTCTCTCGATGAACTTTGAGAGGTTGTCACCTGAAAGGGTTTTCACTTCACAGGTGCCATGGTTTTGATGCCTCCAGTGACAAGCTACAATGTAAATAGTCTTGAAAATAAAGAAAACACATTGAAATGAGGAGGTGTGTCCAAACTTTTGGCCTGTACGGTACACCAATCACAGGAAAAACACAAAATCCAGCATGTCAGGTCATGACAAGGAAGTAGCAGAAGTATTAATAATACTCGGGTGATAAGCAGCCATGTATGCCATGACCGCTGTTTAATGAGATACGAGTGTGTGCCTTTATAAGGCGGTGCCTGTTGCCAAGTGACGTGTGACCTCAGTTAGAATTGTGAACGATCCACTTGGCACTCCTGTGGGGGAATTTTGTTTTGATCAGAAAAATAACAGAAAAATCTGCAGCTTATCCCAAAATGATTGTGTGTCTGTCTCCTAATGTAATTGCGTTCTGGAATAATGTTGTGAAGGACGTCTGCTGGGTCAAAACGTGGTCTCTTTCTAACAGGTACTTACTTACGAACAAAGTCAAAGAGATTTATTTCCAAATCCTTCATGGTTATTACCCTGTAGAGACTGTGATGGTTAGATACAAGAAGGACATTAAAGTTACCTGCACCTTATGTAACATGCATCCAGAGACTGTTAACCACCTGTTTTGGACTTGTGAAAGCACTCAATCACTATGGCAGAGCATCTGTCGTTTTATCTTGGACAATATGTATAACAAATTTGCGCTTTGTCTTAAAGATGTACTATTTGGATTTACACAGTTTGAGACAAAAATTGAAAATAAATTTTACCCTTGCAACCTCATTATACTACTTTATACTCCGTTCGGTGCCACACCAATAAAAACAACCATTTCCACATCAACACCGTATGAAAAAAATAGTCAACAACAGAAGGAGATAACGTCCGCAGGAACCTACCACATAGCGAAGGAAATACACCATTTGATTTCCTATTATGCAGCTCATTTTTATTTGACACTTATTGAAATATCTTGTGTGACATCATGCACAAAAGTGCACTTTATTTGTTTTAAACTATTGTAGTGGCGTTCTGTACAAAAAGTGCACTTTAATTTAGTGTTGTTTTAATATGTCATCTTAGTGACATCATGCACAAAAGTGCACTCATAGCTTGTTTTAAAATGTTTCTGACAATCTTGCACTTTCTGTTTTGGAAATGACATGAATGTTTGTGCCACTGCTTAATAACTGTTTAATAAATACACTTTTAGTAAATTGACTTAGTTGTGATTTCCCTCTCTGCATGAAAGTTTAAAATGAGCATATATTAATGCAGTATGAACAAGAATGTTTTAATGTAGACACATAGAATCATCATACTGCATCAAGTGTTCAATCAAGGCTAAGGCAAAATATCGAGATATATATCGTGTATCGTGACATAGCCTAAAAATATCAAGATATTAATAAAAGGCCATATCGCCCAGCCCTAACTATAATTACTTTATTGAATTGACAACCCCCTGGTGCTGTATTGCACTGTTTTTGGACTTGTTTTAATTGTCCTTGTTCATATGTTTGTTTGTAATTTTTGAACTTTATAAATAAAGGTATATGGACAAACATATATATAAAAACTCAACTGTGTTAGCTCAACGTTGGCAGTCGGCGGGCATTTTGCAGACGGTCGTGTTCACTGCATGTTGTTGGTGTTCATTAATAAAGCCATTGAATGTGTCTGTCCTCGTCCACAATCGTGTCGTTGCAGACATTGGAACAGCTACCACTTCCTCTTTAGGACAACTTGAATGCACCAAGGGGGTGCATTGAACGGAACATTAATCTTCTTTGATCAATGTTTGTCACCTTTTGTAGTTAGGCGTCATACGGAGAGGTTCTGATGCTGCTTAGTTTGATGCGGTTTTTAAAGGCCTACTGAAATGCGATTTTCTTATTTAAACGGGGATAGCAGGTCCATTCTATGTGTCATACTTGATCATTTCGCGATATTGCCATATTTTTGCTGAAAGGATTTAGTAGATAACATCGACGATAAAGTTCGCAACTTTTGGTCGCTGATAAAAAAGCCTTGCCTGAAGTAGCAGACGAGTAGCGTGACGTCACAGGTTGTGGAGCTCCTCACATCCGCACATTGTTTACAATCATGGCCACCAGCAGCGAGAGCGATTCGGACCGAGAAAGCGACGATTTCCCCATTAATTTGAGCGAGGATGAAAGATTCGTGGATGAGGAAAGTGAGAGTGAAGGACTAGAGGGCAGTGAGAGCGATTCAGATAGGGAAGATGCTGTGAGAGGCGGGTGGGACCTGATATTCAGCTGGGAATGACTAAATCAGTAAATAAACACAAGACATATATATACTCTGTTAGCCACAACACAACCAGGCTTATATTTAATATGCCACAACTTAATCCCGCATAACAAACACCTCCCCCCTCCCGTCCATATAACCCGCCAATACAACTCAAACACCTGCACAACACACTCAGTCCCACAGCCCAAAGTACCGTTCACCTCCCCAAAGTTCATACAGCACATATATTTCCCCAAAGTCCCCAAAGTTACGTACGTGACATGCACATAGCGACACGCACGTACGGGCAAGCGATCAAATGTTTGGAAGCCGCAGCTGCATGCGTACTCACGGTACTGCGTCTGCGCATCCAACTCAAAGTCCTCCTGGTAAGAGTCTCTGTTGTCCCAGTTCTCCACAGGCCAATGGTAAAGCTTGACTGTCATCTTCCGGGAATATAAACAATGAAACACCGGCTGTGTTATCCGGCACAACAGTCAGGGGGTGCATTCTACGGCGGGGGTGCATTATCCGGCACAACACCTGCCGCAATACACCGCTTCCCACCTACAGCTTTCTTCTTTGCTGTCTCCATTGTTCATTGAACAAATTGCAAAAGATTCACCAACACAGATGTCCACAATACTGTGGAATTTTGCGATGAAAACAGACGACTTAATAGCTGGCCACCATGCTGTCCCAAAATGTCCTCTCCAATCTGTGACGTCACGCGCAGGCGTCATCATACCGAGACGTTTTCAGCAGGATATTTTGCGCCGTATTGGCATGTGTTGCAATGTTAAGATTTCATCATTGATGTATAAACTATCAGACTGCGTGGTCGGTAGTAGTGGGTTTCAGTAGGCCTTTAAGCCTTTGAGACTCGACTGTATTTTGTTTAGTTTTCGGTGTAGCAAATCACCTTCATGGGACTGGACTGCTGGAGTAAATAATGAAGATAGGGATTGATTATCAAGGAGAGGGTTTAATGAAGATGTAGATAATGAACCCCATGGAGAGTGTGTGGGGAAAAAGGAAAATATTGGACCAAATGATTAAAACTGCTAATTAATTTCAGCGAGTGAGACATCACAATGTGCCACAGGTGACGCTGCTCTGTGTGGTTTGCAGGTCAGAGTAACAATGAGTAACCCGAGAAAGCAATTTGTGTAGCAATTGCAAGTGAATGCTGAATTTGAACTGAAATGCCGTACGGAAAATGTGGGGGTTTTGGGAGAACGTGTTGGTAAAACAGCCACTGTTTTCCACAATTTGATTCACATTAGAATGTTTTGAAAGGGTTGAGGAATGCGGAAGTGATTCTGCGTAAACAAAATGAGGCAGAATGAAGAATTTTGGCGCGGAATAACACAAAAAGATCAGAAAGTTGTGTACGCCACTTAGCACATCATATAAATAACAACAATTATTGAGTCGCAATTCCTCTGCAGGCTGTGAGGTAATAACATGCTCTGCCTATTCATTTGTTCTCTTTTTGAAAGCTGTTGTCATGTCAGTGCGGTCAATTACAGTCTGCTCATTACAGTCTGCTGAAGACTGTGTGTGTGTGTGTGTGTGTGTGTGTGTGTGTGTGTGTGTGTGTGTGTGTGTGTGTGTGTGTGTGTGTGTGTGTGTAGGGATGATGTTCGAAACCGGTTCTCCTGGTTGTTCGATAAGAAAAGAACAGTTCGATAAGAAAAGAACCGATTCCATGGACTCGAACCCCCTTTTTTTTTTTTTTTGTCCTGTCCAGCTTCTCAAGCAAATCATATAGTTGATGTAGATGCCCATATCGGCTGTTTCGATTTACTTTACAAAAGAGAAGTGTAGGATACGTCTCTTGTGGCCTTATTTGAATTTCACTTTATTAAATGTATTTATATTATTATTTGATGCAACCGGGCGGAGCAGGAGGGGATAGAAAGAGAAAAAAAGGAAGACAGAGGGGGGAATTGTGGGGACAAGAGGGGGATTAGACAGAGAGACAAAAACAACAACAGCAAACACAGAAGTGCACTTTTTGGAGAGCTGTAATATTTTCAGTTTCGTGCCTACTGGATTGATTTTATTTAACACTATATTATTGTTTATACACCTATAGTGATCACAGAGACAGGTTGTTTTTGTGTTACTGTATATATTTGTTTTTCTGAAAAATCCCACTTAATATACTTTGGGTAAGAACAGTCAATATTTATTTTATTTTTTTAGGGGGGTAACAACAGTCAATATTTATTTATTGATTTTATTTTATTTTTTTCTTATAAAATAAAAGTGAGCTTTTGTTAAACCAAATATTGTGTTTTTTCCCCATATACAACAACCTATCTGGATTCGATAAGAGAATCGATAAGGAATCGGTTCGATAAGAGGATTCGATCATGGGCTCGAACTCGATCATTTCTTATCAAACATCATCCCTATGTGTGTGTGTGTGTGTGTGTGTGTGTGTGTGTGTGTGTGTGTGTGTGTGTGTGTGTGTGTTGTATTTCTACCCTTCTTGGGACATCAACAAGGAAAAGTACCTTCCATATGAGGACCGGTGAGCAAGTTACAACCCAAATCATGGTCCCAATATGGAAAACCATTGCATCTAATAGATAGCCAAATACTAGAGTCAGTGAACATTGCTCCAAAGTCAGGATTTTTTGTTGATTTAATGTGCATTAAAAAAAAGTTAAAAAGTTAAAGAACCCATGATTGTCACACACACACTAGGTGTGGCAAAATTATTCTCTGCATTTGACCCATCACCCTTGATTACCCCCTGGGAGGTGAGAAGAGCAGTGAGCAGCAGCAGTGGCCGCGCCCGGGAATCATTTTTGGTGATTTAACCCCCAATTCCAACTTGATGCTGAGTGCCAAGCAGGGAGGTAATGGGTCCCATTTTTATAGTCTTTGGTATGACTCGGCAGGGGTTTGAATTCAAGACCTACCGACCTCAGGGCGGACACTCTAGTAAACATTGACAGGTGAAAAGGCAGCAATATATGATAAAACAAGACAGCAGCTAAAGAAGGATTTCCCTATTCATTCCCCCCAAAAAATGGCAGGTGAACAGCTGATTTTATGACTTCCGGTGGTGACGTAAGACAACCCGTGTCCCATATGTGACCGTAGGATGAACAAATACACTACGGTACTAAGACTATAGTGGCCATTAACAGTTAGCTTCTACAGCTGAGTTGCCCAAAGTGGAGCACAGGGGCCATCTGTGGTACGTGACTCGTTTTTAAGCACTTTACAAAAAACAAAAAATAGAGATCTCATTTGTGGTGAAATCTATCAAAATGAGGGTGGTCCCAAAAAGGAAGGATTTTTCAATCTGACTGTGTGTCGTATTTTTTTTAAAGTGCTCCCACTCTGACCAACATATGTAATAAGTGTGTGTATGAAATTGAAATGCGCCCCGTTTGGCCTAAATGTATTTATAAAAATACAATTAAATATGTATATAGAGATGTATTGTAATAACTTGAAGTAAATAATGAAGATTAAAAACCAATTACAAACAAAAACATTCAACAACAAAAATAACTAAAAGCTTACCTTTTTTCATATTTGCATAGTGTGTATACATTATTAATGTTGTAAATACAAATATTTATATATTTAGAAAGGGTGGTCCTAAAAAGGTAGGCATTTTTCGGAGGTCTCAAGAAGGTAAGAAATACAAAAGTGTGTGTGTGTGCGCATGTGTGTGTGTGTGTGTGTGTGTGTGTGTGTGTGTGTGTGTGTGTGTGTGTGTGTGTGTGTGTGTGTGTGCGTGTTGTTGTTGTATTTCTACCCTTCCTGATACATCAACAAGAAAAAGTACCTTCTATATGAGGACCGGTGAACAACTTAGGACCGAAACCATGGTCCCAATACAGAAAACCATTGCATCTAATAGATAATTTCTCATTTGCACCCCTTGTGGTGAAATCTATCAAAATTAGGGTGGTCCCAAAAAGGAGGAATTATTCAAATTGACTGTGTGTCGGTTTTAAAAGTGCTCCCCTTCCGGTCAACATATGAAATAACAAGTGTGTGTAAAAATTTGAAGTGCTCCCCCTATGGCCAAAATAATAAAAAAATAAATATTGTATAGAGACATACTGTAATACTTTGAAGAAAATAATGAAGATTAAAAACCAATTACAAACAAAAAACTCTGAAAAAAAATGATTGACTAAAAGCTTACCTTTTTTGTATTTACATATTATGGACCGTATTTTTCGGAGTATAAGTTGCTCCGGAGTATAAGTCGCACCTGCCAAAAATGCATAATAAAGAAGGAAAAAAAACATATATAAGTCGCACTGGAGTTTAAGTCGCATTTTTGGGGAACATTTATTAAAAAACCCAACACCAAGTATAGACATTTGAAAGGCAATTTAAAATAAATAAAGAATAGTGAACAACAGGCTGAATAAGTATACGTTATATGAGGCATAAATAACCAACTGACAACGTGCCTGGTATGTTAACATAACATATTATGGTAAGAGTCATTCAAATAACTATAACATATAGAACATGCTATACGTTTATCAAACAATCTGTCACTCCTAATCGCTAAATCCCATGAAATCTTACACGTCTAGTCTCTTACGTGAATGAGCTAAATAATATTATTAGATATTTTACGGTAATGTGTTAATAATTTCACACATAAGTCGCCCCTGAGTATAAGTCGCACCCCCAGCCAAACTATGAAAAAAACTGTGACTTATAGTCCGAAAAATACGGTATATATTATGTATGTTGTAAATACAAACCTTTATATATCTAGAAAGGGTGGTCCTAAAGAGGTAGGCATTTTTCGGATGTCTCAAGAAGGTAACAAATACAAGAATGTGTGTGTGTGTGCGTGTGTGTGTGCGTGTGTGTGTGTGTGTGTGTGTGTGTGTGTGTGTGTGTGTGTGTGTGTGTGTGTGTGTGTGTGTTAGCATAGACAGTGGGTGTGTGTGTGTGTTAGCATAGACAGTGGGTGTGTTGCATTATTTAACTGAAGAGCACATTTCAATTCCTTATTATTGGATTATTCATAAGGCAACAGGGAGCTATTTGGGCAACGCTACTACCACATCTAAATCGAATTCAGAAGTAGAAAAAGAGAACAGTCGACAACGAAAGTGACGCTTAATAAAATGGTTTGAGTTCACATGCCATCTGGTCTGGGCTCCCCCCCAAAGTATAAGAGACTCCCGTCCTCGTTATCAATTATGCATCCGACTCTCATGCAAGTCCTATCTGAACTGGGAGTGATTAATAATGGAGGAAGCCAGTAATTACATGGCGGTCGTCAAAGAGCGCCTCCCCCTTCAAAGCACTCGTCTCGAAGGTGACATCGCATCAAAGTCCTTATTTTCTGCGTCGAAAGAACGTCAAGCCTTCAGACAAGGCAAGTATGTCGCAACATGTCAAGGCGAAACGCTGCTGCTCGATAGTTGTGTATCTTTTACAATCAAGCAAAACACAACAAAAATGTAACAAACAGCAAAATATGAATGCAGAGTAGGGTTGTTCGATATACCGGTATTAGTACCACGATACTAATGAATCATATTCGGTACTATAGTGCCTCTAAAACGTACCGCTAATGACGCAGTTCCTGAATGTAAACAAACGCCATCTACACTTAACATCCACTGTAATGATACCAAATACTGGAGCGTATCTAGTCGATACCAGTATGATTACATCGATAGTTTTTATCATCGCAAAATCTATTTTTGTTTTTTTTTAAATTTATATTATGTTTATAAACTCAGGAAATACGTCCCTGGACACATGAGGACTTTGAATATGACAAATGTATGATCCTGTAACGACTTGGTATCGGATTGATACCTAAATTTGTGGTATCATCCAAAACTAGTGTAAAGTATCCAAACAACAGCAGAATAAGTGATTATTACATTTTAACAGAAGTGTAGATAGAATATTTTAAAAGAGAAAGTAAGCAGATATTAACAGTAAATAAACAAGTAGATTAATAATTCATTTTCTACCAATGGTCCTTAATAATTTTGACAAAATAATAAAATGATAAATGACATAATATGTTACTGCATATGTCAGCAGCTAAATTAGGAGCCTTTGTTTGCTTGCTTACTAATAAAAGACAAGTTGTCTTGTACGTTCACTATTTTATTTTGAGGACAAACTTGCAACAAGAAACATATGTTTAATGTACCGTAAGATTTTTTGTTCAAATAAAGCCAACAATGCAATTTTTTGTGGTCCCCTTTATTTAGAAAAGTATTGAAATACATTTTGGTTCTGGTACCAAAATATTGGTATCGGGACAACACTAATGCAGAGTAGTGCTGTACCGGTACCACAATGTTTTTCGGTACTTTTCGGTACTTTTCCCTTTCCTTTTACACACTACGTCTGCTTGTAAGTACTCCGTGACTGTGCACTGCCGAACAGGGTGGGGGACCGGTACTTTTTAGAAGCGGTATAATACCGGATATGATTCATTAGTATCGCCGTACTATATTAACACTGGTATAATAAACACCTACAATATGATAAATTATCACGTATAAATCTAATTCCGCATCTGTTTCTGACACACGCGTTTCGGGCTGGCTGCTCTGAAAACAAACTCCGTCCACTCTGGTTTGTTCCTCATCTGAGCTGCTGTGACGTAGATTACCGTAATAACTCGTATAACACTCAAAAGTGCAGATTTCAACCATTGAAATTAGAGATGTCCGATAATATATGCTAAATAAATGCTATAAAATGTAATATCGGAAATTATTGGTATCGGTTTCAACCTCCCGGGAGACTCCCGAATTTCAGTGCCCCTCCCGAAAATCTCCCGGGGCAACTATTCTACCGATTTCCACCCGTACAACATTATTGGGGGCGTGCCTTAAAGGCACTGCCTTTAGTGTCCTCTACAACCTGTCGTCACATCCGCTTTCCCTCCATACAAATGGCGTGCCGGCCCAATCACATAATATATGCGGCTTTTACACACACATAAGTGAACGCCATGCATACTTGATCAACAGTCAGACTGAGGGTGGCCGTATAAACAACTTTAACACTGTTACAAATATGCGCCACACTGTGAACCCACACCAAACAAGAATGACAAACACATTTCAAGAGAACATCCGCACCGCAACACAACATTAACACAACAGAGCAAATACCCAGAACCTCTTGCAGCACTAACTCTTCCGGGACGCTACAATATACACCCCCCGCTACCACCAAACCCCGCGCCGCCAAACACCGAAGCAGCACGCACAATCATGTGTGCTTACGGACTGTATCCCTTGCAGACTGTATTGATATATATTGATATATAATGTAGGAACCAGAATATTAATCACAGAAATGAACAACCCTTTTGTGTGAATGAGTGTATGGGGGAGTAAGTTTTTTTTGGGTTGGTGCACTAATTGTAAGTGTATCTTGTGTTTTTTATGTTGATTTAATAAAAAAAAAAATAATAATAAAATAAAAAAACGATACAGATAATATTCCGATATTACATTTTAACGCATTTATCGGGCAATAATATCGGCAGGCCGATAATATCGGCAGGCTGATAATAATCTCTAATCTCTAATAATAATGTGTTAATTCCACGACTGTATATATCGGTATCGGTTGATATCGGAATCGGTAATTAAGAGTTGGACAATATCGGAATATCGGCAAAAAAGCCATTATCGGACATCTCTAATTGAAATACTTTCTATAGTTCAAGACTTTCGGTCATTTAAAAACAGCACTGTACATTTTAATGGCGGCGAGAGTTTTCATGTTAAATGTCTTCAAATAATTAAGTAGAACGCCCCGCGGGCCGTATTTTGCCCAGGTCTTCGCCCATATGTTTTTTTTGCTCTGCAACTGGGAGGAAAATGTCCACGTCATTAGGTGCGACAGGAGCAGTCAATATGTGCACGAGCGGGGGCTCAGCGAGGCCTCTTATTGGCCGAGGGTGAGGGCGCCTTGACGGTTTGTTGCACCGAGGGCCCAAAAATAGCTAGTCGGGGCCTTTGATGGGACAATGACAGGCCTGTGTGTGCGCGTGGGTTTGCATCCGGGGGAATCTTAATAGCAGTGCAAGTGAACCTATCATTAGAAAAATCTCCTATATGGCAGTTTTGTGAAAGAGACAAAACGATGTTCGCACACACACACACACACACACACACACACGCTTGTGCAGCTCTCTTGCAAAGCTAGAATCTTGGCAAGGAGGCGAGGGTCGATGCTAAAACCCTGTCTGCAGAGAGAGTCGTGATCAAGGGCTGATTCCCTCCTCTTCCTCCTCGTCTTCCTCGGGGAGGCAGGTACATGATTGAGGGATGAAAAGAGAACGGGAGGACAGGTTGGATGGGTGGGTGGGTGGGTAGACAGGTTGGAAATGTGGCGCTCAAGTACAAAGAAAGGCGCGGAAGGCCGACGGGGGATTTGAGGATGAAAATGTGCCCTTCCCCCGCAAAGTGAGCACATAGAGAACTCACCCATCAGGCTTCTGTGTTGAATTTGATCAAAGTAGAACGAGTGATAGAACAGACCTCCGCCAAGGCCAGTTTGGACGATCTTTCGACACACTTTTTGCTTATAGGTTTTTAGGATCTTGCAGAAAATTGATGTACAGTACAGGCCAAACATTTGGACAAACCTTCTCCTCATTCAATACGTTTTCTTTATTTTCATGACTAGTACTTGTGAGCTCATTTCTTCTTCTGAGATGTGTTAGTTTATATTTCCATTGAAGCCCGGTGGCCAACTGCCTTGTCTGTTCCACTGTGGAACATCGCAGGCGAGAAGCAGAATTCCACTTCTCACGTCTCAGCACTAATTACGTCTCTGATAATAAAACCATGTGCCAAGGATTTCCGTAAAGACTTTTTTAAAGAGACGCTCCATGGCGAGGGTGCTCACTCTGGTTGTTGTATTTTGGCAGCACAGCGTCGAAGGTCAGAGACCATTGTGTGGCCACAAAAGCCTGCGGCATGTGTGTTTTTTTTTTTATTGTGAGCGTGTGTGTGTGTGTGTGGGCGCGTGTGTGTGTGCCTACGTGGTTGGCGTGATAGGTTCGTTAGCCGGGATAACCTTCAAGCACGACCCAGCCAATCGGAACGGGGCCGATGTGCTGGCTGCTTCTTTCCTGCTATGTTTTTTTTGCCAAGTGGGTGTGTGTGTGTGTGTGTGTGTGTGTGTGTGTGTGTGTGTGTGTGTGTGTGTGTGTGTGTGTGTGTGTGTGCGTGTATGTGTGTGTCAGAGACAGCAACGCTTTGAATTCTACTTCACTTTGCAAGCTTCAACAGCAACACTCCCACAGTCAGGTCACTGAACGTCCAGTCAATAAGTGATTATTTGTAGTGAATGTATCGCCACCGTTATGCAAATGCAGGCAAGAAGTGAAGCCTCAAATGCTGAGGGTCAGGGTGTGTCGTCTGCTTCGCTATGACCTTTTTAGACACGCATGGATGCATATGAGACATGAACAAACGAACACAAACACACACGTTAAAACTCGGGATATCCGATAATATTGGACCGCCGATATTATCGGCCGATAAATGCTTTAAAATGTAATATCGGAAATTATCGGAACATAGGGAGAAGTACAGAGCGCCAATAAATCTTAAAGGCACTGCCTTTGCGTGGCGGCTCAATAACATAATATCTACGGCTTTTCACACACACATAAGTGAATGCAAGGCATTCTTGATCAACAGCCATGCAGGTCACACTGAGGGTGGCCGTATAAACAACTTTAACACTGTTACAAATATGCGCCACACTGTGAACCCACACCAAACAAGAATGACAAACACATTTCGGGAAAACAGCCGCACCGTAACACAACATAAACACAACAGAACAAATACCCAGAACCCCTTGCAGCACTAACTCTTCCGGGATGCTACAATATACACCCCTGCTACCTCATACCCCCGCCCACCTCAACCTCCTGCATGTCCCAAATTCTAAGCTGCTGTTTTGAGGCATGTTAAAAAAAAATAATGCACTGTGTGACTTCAATAATAAATATGGCAGTGCCGTGTTGGCATTTCTTCCCATAACTTGAGTTGATTTTTTTTTTGAAAAACCTTGTTACATTGTTTAATGCATCCAGCGGGGCATCACAACAAAATTAGGCATAATAATGTGTTAATTCCACGACTGTATATATCGGTATCGGTTGATATCGGAATCGGTAATTAAGAGTCGGACAATATCGGAATATCGGATATCGGCAAAAAAGCCATTATCGGACATCTCTAGTTAAAACACATCCTCATGCATGTCTTTGTCCAACTCTTAAAGCAGCATTGTCTGTTAGTTATAACATTAAAGGTCCCTGATTGTTTACAAAATGTATTAATCAGAATCAGAAATACTTTATTAATCCCCGAAGGGAAATTAAGATTTTCAGCACAATCCCATTCGAGAGCAGACAAACATTACAGGGAGACAGAACAGGATCGCTGACGGGTCTGCCAACTTCTGGCGCCCCTTACAAAAAAGGTGAGAAACAGGTAAACACTGGGGAGGGGAGGCGGGGTTCTAAGTCTAAGCCTGGACCCCTCAGAAGGGGTCCAAACTGGAAAAGGCCAAGAAAAGAAAAAAAAAACTCATAGCCATAGCACACATAAACATGTGTGCAATAGGGAAACATCAAAGAACACAAATGACATTAAAGACAATAAAAGAGCAGAGCTGATGCAACCAGCTGCCACTCCAGCAGTGCCACTTCAGAATCAGAATCAGAATCAGAATAGTTTTTATTGCCATTGTTCACAAACTAGGAATTTTTCTTGGTACAACTTCTAACACTTCTACACACAGTTAATTATTATTTGCAAAATAAAAATAAAAAGTTTATGAGTTTGAACATCAAATATATTGTCTTTGTAGTGCATTCAATTGAATATGGGTTGAAAAGGATTTGCAAATCATTGTATTCCGTTTATATTTACATCTAACACAATTTCCCAACTCTTATGGAGACGGGGTTTGTACATTGCGCACACACGATTGCACCATGCATAGACAAACAACCAAACAAAAACATCACTTCAACACCCACACACACTGTGGTGGTGTTCCACGCCATCGTCCGCTGGGGTGGGGGGGAGCATGGCCAGAGACAGGAGCAGACCCAACAAAGCAACCACTCTCGGCCGCCAACCAACTCTCGGCCAGTGTTCAGTCCGCATGGATGATCGACGATGCGTCCAAGGAGACCGGGGCGTCCGATACCTGCTCATTCAGCCAAGATACCGTGAAGCTTGTCCGTCCCGGCGCCCAGCGCCAGCTCCGCAGCCCTGTTACTTCATCCGCATCTCCTCTCCTCTAGTCTCTCCAAACGGACTCCGGTGTGACAGAGACCCAGCAGCTGGTCCCCACAGCCAAAAGGCTCCCGGGAGGCAGATCCAGAAGCCCACAAAAAAGCTCAGCAGAAGTCATGAAAGTGCCACCCCTTGTCACACAGGCCCAAAGGGTCCCGAACCAAAAGGCAAAAAAACAACAAAAAAAAACACATGGAAACACCAGGAACACAAAATGATGACACAAGAGCACAGAGCTCCTGCTACCAGCAGCCACTAAGCGGCGCCATCTTGGGAAAAAATTTTTTTTTTATGTTGAAATTCAGGTGGAATTCTTTCCCATTCTTGCTTGATGTACAGCTTAAGTTGTTCAACAGTCCGGGGGTCTCAGTTGTCATATTTTAGGCTTCACAATGCGCCACACATTTTCAATGGGAGACAGGTCGGGACTACAGGCAGGACAGTCTAGTACCCGCACTCTTTTACTATGAAGCCACACTGTTGTAACACGTGGCTTGGCATTGTCTTGCTGAAATAAGCAGGGGCGTCCATGATAACGTTGCTTGGATGGCAACATATGTTGCTCCAAAACCTGTATGTACCTTTCATGCATTAATGGTGCCTTCACAGATGTGTAAGTTACCCATGTCTTGGGCACTAATACACCCCCATACCATCACAGATGCTGGCTTTTAAAATTTGCGCCTATAACATTACGGATGGTTCTTTTCCCTTTTGTTCCGGAGGACACGACGTCCACAGTTTCCAAAAACGATTTGAAATGTGGACTTGTCAGACCACAGAACACTTTTCCACTTTGTATCAGTCCATCTTAGATGAGCTCGGGTCCAGCGAAGCCGGCGGCGTTTCTGGGTGTTGTTGATAAATGGCTTTCGCTTTGCATATTAGAGTTTTAGCTTGCACTTACAGACGTAGCGACAAACTGTAGTTACTGACAGTGATTTTCTGAAGTGTTCCTGAGCCCACGTGGTGACATCCTTTACACACTGATGTCGGTTTTTGATGCAGTACCGCCTGAGGGATCCAAGGTCACGGGCATTCAATGTTACGTGCAGTTATTTCTCCAGATTCTCTGAACCTTTTGATGATATGATTTGATGAAAAAATAACAAAGTTTTTAAGTTTGAACATTAAATATCTTGTCTTTGCAGTCTATTCAATTGAATATAGTTTGAAAAGGATTTGCAAATCATTGTATTCTGTTTTTATTTACCATTTACACAACGTGCCAACTTCACTGGTTTTGGGGTTTGTATATATTCCGGAAGGTCAGCTTGTCAAGCACAGATAAATGTAGTTGAAGTATAAATCGATGGATCGACGTAGTGGATGAATCGTTACACCCTGAGTTGCTAATGTTTGTGTCCTCCTATCCCACTCCTTAATGTTACGTTGTTGTATGTGGTATATGGTGTCTATTAAGTTGGAGAAGTGCACTGTGTATATAAAAAAGTGGATAAAGTGCACAACAGCGGTACATTTTGTTTTCCAAAACACGATTGTGGCACCTCTGATTTTTTGGACTAGAAGGCGCTCCTAAAATGCTTTTTTTTTTCAAAACTTGACAGTGTGCCATATTACCCGGTGCGCCTAACGTACGGAATATTTCTGGTTTTGCTTACCGACCTCGAAGCTATTTTATTTTGTAGATGGTTAATGATAAGTGTGACCAGTAGATGGCAGTCAAACAAAAGAGATATGTTTAGACTGCCATATGATGACAATATGACTCAAGTAAACAACACCAACATTTTATATGTTCCATTGAAAATATAGAACATTACACACGGCGCTCTAAAATCTCTCAAAATGTTTTAGTACGACTTTGGTTGGCTATGAAGCCACACCACTTGATGGATTGTCGGCACATTAAAGTTATTATTATGGTGTGTGTATAAGGTAAGACATATTATCTGGCGTTTTGTTTCGCAATATTATGCAAAAGCAATTTTTCTTACCTTCTGGTACCTGCTGATCTGTATTTGGGATCTGCATAAATCCTGAAGAATCACGCGTGTCCACCTTTGTAGTCCGTGATGACACCGTAGTCCATGGGTGTCAAACTCTGGCCCGCAGGCCAAATTTGGCCCGCCGTGTAATTTCGCTTGGCCCTTAAGGTGATATCAAATTAACACTAGAGCTGGCCCGCCGATTAAATACAGCGGTACACCGCTAATTCTCATACTTGCCAAACCTTCCGGGAGACTCCCAAATTTCAGTGCCCCTCCCGAGAATTGTAACGTCCCCTTTTCGTCCAGTCCAACGAGTGCTGGCCCAGTTACATAATATGTGCGGCTCTGGCACGCATACACAAGTGAATGCAACGCATACTTGATCTTCAGCGATACAGGTTACACTGAGGGTGCCAGTATAAAAACCTTTAACATTGTTAGAAATATATGCCACACTGTGAATCCACACCAAACAAGAATGACAAACATATTTCGGGAGAACATCCGCACAGTAACACAACATAAACACAACAGAACAAATACCCAGAACCCTTTGCAGCACTAACTCTTCCGGGACGCTACAAGGTGTGTGTGTGTGTGGGGGGGGGAATTGGTGGTAGCGGGGGTGTATATTGTAGCGTCCCGGAAGAGTTAGTGCTGCAAAGGGTTCTGGGTATTTGTTCTGTTGTGTTTATGTTGTGTTACTGTGCGGATGTTCTCCCAAAATGTGTTTGTCATTCGTGTTTGGTGTGGATTCACAGTGTGGCGCATATTTCTAACAATGTTAAAGTTGCTTATACTGCCACTCTCAGTGTAAACTGTATCGCTGTTGATGAACTATGCTTTGCATTTACGTGTGTGTGCGTACAGGAGCCGCTCATATCTTGTGACTGGGCGGGCACATTGTTAGAAGGGATGAAAAGCGGACGTGACGTCAGCTCGTAGAGGACGTTAAAAGCAGTGCCCCCAAGACTGTGGAATACGAGGTATAATGACTGACGAACACCTTTGTTCGATAATGAGGGATGCCTCAGCAGAGCCTGAGCCCCGACATTAATGAACTGGCATCCAAGAAAAGATGGCAGGTATCTGGCTTGGGCACATCAGATTAGATCAGTGTGTTGCAAACTGAGCAGTTTAAAGTCCTGAATGGTTGGTTTATTCATTATTTTATTTTCAAATGTATTAGCCTGTGGAAAAAGTTAATGTTACCTCAGCAGGCTGCAAATAGAAAAGAGGCATTCAATTTTTATTTAAATTGTATTTGATATACCATTGATATTTTTTAATTATTATTATTATTATTTGAAACTCAATTTTGCATGTCACTATAAAGTTATATAACCTTGCTTGTTCAATATTTAATGCAAAACTTGTTTGGGTCCCTATTAAAAGGTTAATTTGTTCAACCTTGGCCCATGGCATTGTTCAGTTTTAAATTTTGGCCCACTCTGTATTTGAGTTTGACACCCCTGCCGTAGTCGATAAGCTTGTTATTTTTCACTGTCTTCTTGTTATGGGACATTCATCCTCCGCTGTTGCCATTTCTAATATAAAGTAGTGTAAAGTTCTTACTTATTTCTGACAGTAAACTCGCCATGAAAGCGCTAAAACATACCGGTGTAGTGAGTTTACATTATTCACCAAAGGAACTATAGTTATTAGGGAGTTCCTGTCAGATGTTTTTTCACGGGACACACTTGTTGTTTCCAGATGAGGAGATGCTGCTCTGTTATTGATTTAAGTAAAGTCTGAATGTCATTAAAACAGTTAGCTCCATCTTTTGACACTTCTTCCACCCCTGTCCTTGCACGCTACACCGCTACAACAAAGATGACGGGGAGAAGACTCTGCCGAAGGTGAGCCACGTAAATAAGGCCGCCCACAAAACGACGCATCTGGAAGCGACTGTCAGAAAGCGGCTAGAAGATGATCTGTAAAACATCATCTATGCAACATTTTGACCAAAGAACCACCATTACATGTTATGTAGACCACAAGGAAGGGTTTTCAATGTAGAAAAAAATAGAAAATGGATGGATGGATTATAATAATATGACTCCTTTAATGCGCCCTATAATCCGGTCCGCCTTATATATGAAAAAATTATAAAAAAATTTACCATTAATCGGCAGTACGCCTTATAATCCGGTGCGCCCTATGATCCGGAAAATACGGTACATTCTGGGTGTCTCATTCAGTAAAACATTTTTTAATTCCATTCCGCTTTTTAATGCGGTCTGTCATAACGTTTTTAGCTTTCAATCAGTCATTATTGTGAGATTTTGTTCCTAAAAATCCCTGACACAATTGTTTCCCTTAATGTGGCCCCCAGAGTCAAAATAATTGCCCAGGCCTGATGAAGTGGATGAATCATTACACTCGAGTTGCTAATGTTTGTGTCCTCCTATCCCACTCTTAAATGTTACGTTGTTCTATGTGGTATATGGTGGGTATTAAGTTGGAGAAGTGCACTGTGTATATAAAAATGTGGATAAAATGCACAACAGCGGTACATTTTGTTTTCCAAAACACGATTGTGGCACCTCTGACATATTTAAAATTGGTGGAAAATATCATAATATGGTCTTGGTCAATCTGCACCAATTTAAATGTGTCATGATCCGTGGTCCGGATCATGTTTTGTGTGTTCTGTTTGTTTTGTTCCTGTTAATGCACCTCCTGAGTTTGTTACCATGGCTACTTATTATTTGCACACTGCAAAAAGTTAGTTTTCAAAAACAAGAAAAAAAATTACAAAACTTAGGGGTATTTTATTTGAACTAAGCAAAATGATCTGCCAATAGAACAAGAAAATTTGGCTTGTCAAGACTTTCCAAAACAAATAAAATTAGCTAACCTCAATGAACCCAAAAATACCTTAAAATAAGTATATTCTCACTAATAACAAGTGCACTTTTCTTGGTAGAAAATAAAAATATGAGACCTTTTTGCTCAATATGTTGAAAAATATTCTAAAATTAAGTAAATGCCATTATCTTGACATAATGATATGCGCTCGGCATTACATTTCTTGAAACCAGCAAAATTATACTAAAAACTAATTTATTGTTCTTAATGGAAAGGCAACAAGGCAACATCTTGTCACTCTCGGGGTCTACTAGCCGCTCAGGCAAATCATATGGTCTAAAAATGCATTTTTCCATCGATAACATGACATAATCGCGCCAAGTGCGTGCTCTTTCAGTCAATTAGTGCGCATATATACAGCC
This sequence comes from Nerophis lumbriciformis, assembly GCF_033978685.3. Taxonomy (NCBI): domain Eukaryota; kingdom Metazoa; phylum Chordata; class Actinopteri; order Syngnathiformes; family Syngnathidae; genus Nerophis; species Nerophis lumbriciformis. The sequence goes on along the minus strand of NC_084552.2, from coordinate 20,674,439 downwards.
GAGAATTTATCTGAATGTGCATGAACCATTTCTGTTCAAAATTGTTTGAAATGTCACATGTTAAATGTTTAAATATTAACTGTCAGTTTACTGTACTGTGCCAACTGTACTACTTTATATTGTTTCATCGGAAATAAAGTCCATTTGGCTGTCATCTGTTTTAATTATGAGACACAATTGTATCAAAATCACTATTTTTTTTTTCATGCTTGAAATAAGAAATTATTACTTTAAAAAAGTAGTTTAATACTTGTGAGTGTTGATGACACAGCTTTGCTACATTTGATATTCTAGTTTCAAGCATGTTTTACTCAATATAGGTCTTAAAATCTCTGCAACAAGTTGTAATATCTTATTGAGATCATTTAGGACCAAAACACTTAAAACAAGTAAAAGACTAACATAAAATCTGCTGAGTGAGAAGAATTATCTTATTAGACAGAAAATAAGCAAATATCACCCTTATTTGAGATATTGAATCTTACTTAGATTTCAGTTGTTGCAGTGCACCTGCCTCTTGTGTTCGGGACGCTCACCTGTTGCTCATCAAGAGACATTATTTAAGCCTGCCTTTGCCAGTCAGTCGGTCTGGCTTCTTTGTTTGCTTCATGCTCGCGTCATTTTAGTTTTGCTTGTCTCCTAGCCTAAACTAAGTTTAGTTTCGAGTGCGATTGGCACCTTGTTTCGTCGGTTGGTTTTCGGTTTTTGTACCTCTTTGAGTGTTTTTTGAGAATTAAATGATGTTCCTACCCGCAAGTCCTGTCCGGAGTCGTCCGTTTGCATCCCGGGAAAACGAACCGCGCAGTAAGCCACAACCAAACTGTGACAAAATGACCTTCACGTCACTCTGACTTCTAGTAAGTAATACGTAAAAAGTAATTCAAATCCAAATACACTTCATGTTGGTCTTAAGTATTGGCGGACCGGCCTGGACACATTTCAGATTAATATACTAGAGTTGTGCACACTAACGTAATTAAACTCAGTACATTAGCTTGACATGATTACATGTTGATGTTTGGGTATTTTGTGCGTATTTTCCCCCCTGTTGTTGTTGTGTAGAAGACAAACAAGGAAGACAATGTGAGTGATGAGGTGGAGGAAAATGGTTAACGAGTGCACAAATAATGATGGATTAGCATTGTCCTTCAGGAGTCAAAATAAAATGTTTGGGAAGCCGGTGTAGGAAAGTGGAGACACTATAAGCGGGATACTCATATGAGACTGTAGGCTGTTCCTCCCCACGGTAGAAGCTCTCTCTCCTCCAATCCACTAATCTGACACTTCCAGAGGCCAGGCACGCACAAATACACACACACACACACACACACACACACACACACACACACACACACACACACACACACACACACACACACACACACACACACACACGTACACACACACGAATGTACACAAACAGACACACTAGAGACCACATGCCAGCATTCATCAAATAAATTCATGGCGAACACGCAATTAAGCACGCATAAACAAACACTCACCGCCAAATAACAAACATCCACACTTAAGTGTGTGTGTGTTTGTCTGTGTGTGTGTACGTGTGTGAGGCTGGGATGATATTTGCAAACTACAGGTGCCTCCGGTATTGGACACGAGTCTAAGTGGAACTCATTAAGGCCTAATTTGATCTAATAAATTCCTCAGATTTCCATCCATCCATCCATCTTCTTCCACTTATCCGAGGTCGGGTCGCGGGGGCAGCAGCCTAAGCAGGGAAGCCCAGACTTCCCTGTCCCCAGCCACTTCGTCCAGCTCCTCCCGGGGGATCCCAAAGCGTTCCCAGGCCAACCGGGACAGATAGTCTTCCCAACGTGTCCTGGGTCTTCCCCGTGGCCTCCTACTGGTCGGACGTGCCCGAAACACCTCCCTAGGGAGGCGTTCGGGTGGCATCCTGACCAGATGCCCGAACCACCTCATCTGGCTCCTCTCGATGTGGAGGAACAGCGGTTTTACTTTGAGCTCCTCCCGGATGACAGAACTTCTCACCCTATCTCTAAGGGAGAAAACTCATTTCGGCCGCTTGTACCCGTGATCTTGTCCTTTTGGTCATGACCCAAAGCTCATGACCATAGGTGAGGATGGGAACGTAGATCGACCGGTAAATCGAGAGCTTTGCCTTCCGGCTCAGCTCCTTCTTCACCACAACGGATCGATACAGCGTCCGCATTACTGAAGATGCCGCACCGATCCGCCTGTCGATCTCACGATCCACTCTTCCCTCACTCGTGAACAAGACTCCTAGGTACTTGAACTCCTCCACTTGGGGCAAGATCTCCTCCCCAACCCGGAGATGGCACTCCACCCTGGACTCGGACTTGGAGGTGCTGATTCCCATCCCAGTCGCTTCACACTCGGCTGCGAACCGATCCAGTGAGAGCTGCAGATCCTGGCCAGATGAAACCATCAGGACCACATCATCTGCAAAAAGCAGAGACCTAATCCTGCAGCCACCAAACCAGATCCCCTCAACGCCTTGACTGCGCTTAGAAATTCTGTCCATAAAAGTTATGAACAGAATCGGTGACAAAGGGCAGCCTTGGCGGAGTCCAACCCTCACTGGAAACGTGTCCGACTTACTGCCGGCATTGCGGACCAAGCTCTGACACTGAATATACAAGGAGCGGACCGCCACAATCAGACAGTCCGATACCCCATACTCTCTGAGCACTCCCCACAGGACTTCCCGAGGGACACGGTCGAATGCCTTCTCCAAATCCACAAAGCACATGTTGGGCAAACTCCCATGCACCCTCAAGGACCCTGCCGAGAGTATAGAGCTGGTCCACAGTTCCACGACCAGGACGAAAACCACACTGTTCCTCCTGAATCCGAGGTTCGACTATCCGGCGTAGACTCCTCTCCAGTACACCTCAGATTTTAGTCAGTAATTTGACTTTTGTGGTTATTGTTAGCAGGAAGGTTTACAGGATATATAACAAACTGGGATTTTTTTTCAGCTTTGGTCTTGGTATTTATTTATTAAAACTAGGGATGTCCGATAATGGCTTTTTGCCGATATCCGATATTCCAATATTGTCCAACTCTTAATTACCGATACCGATGTCAACCGATGCTGATATCAACTGATACCGATATATACAGTCGTGGTATCAACACATTATTATGCCTAATTTGGATAACCAGGTATGGTGAAGATAAGGTCCTTTTTAAAAAATAAAACAATAAGATAAATAAATTAAAAACATTTTCTTGCATAAAAAAGAAAGTAAAACAATAAAAAAAAAGTTACATAGAAACTAGTAATGCATGAAAATGAGTAAAATATTATCGGACATCTCTAATTAAAACAAATGAAGGATCAGTTTGCATGTACATGTTTGTGTAAAGAAAAAAAAACAAGGCTTCTTAGAATAAATCTCTTTAGCCGTCTGCCAGTCACAGACTTTGGCATCGTTTTGTTTGATCAGAACTGACGGCGACCAGATCCGATTGTGTCCCGGTATTCAACAAATGAAAGCGGCACGTAACCATGGTTACCATTCCTCAAAGAGAGGACTGATTACATTCATGTTTACTTCCTGAATTTGACCACTTGGTCTTTTGGGAAGATGGCTCAGAAGGTAGAGTGGCTCTCTACCAATTAGAGGGTGACTGCTGTTAATCCTGTGAGTGGACTGAAGGGTCCTTAAGCCGAATTTATGTTCCTCTTGGTGAACCACAGCACTTGTGCAACCCCGGACCATAATACTACAACCACCATATAAGTAGATCTTCAGAATGTCGCAGTAGATGTTGGAATACATGTTTCCCTCAAAAACCCGCAGCTACCCAGTGTAGTCAGCACTCATGCACGCTACTACCACCTTGCTCGACTGTAGCCAAGACACAAATATCTTGATTCGCACTTAACTGCTGGATTTCGAAAGTAAATCTATGCTGCTTTACGAGCTGTACACTAGAGTAGTCCTGATACCAATATTTTGGTACCGGTATCAAAATGTATTTTGATACTTTGATACTTTCCTAAATAAACGGGACCACAAAAAATGGCATTATTGGCTTTATTTTAACAAAAAATCTTACGGTACATTAAACATATGTTTCTTATTGCGATTGTGTCCTTAAATAAAATAGTGAATATATAAAACAACTTTTCTTTTATTAGTAAATTAGGGAATAAGCGGTAGAAAATGGATGGATGGATGGATTATTAATTATTAAGCAAACAAAAGCTCCTATTTTAGTCTGCTGACGTATGCAGTAACATATTGTGTCATTTTCTATTCTATTATTTTGTCAAAATTAGGACAAGTGGTAGAAAATACCACTTGAATCAACATGTTCATTTACTGTTAATATCTGATTATTTTCTGCTTCAACATGTTCTATCTACACTTCTGTTCAAATGTAATAATTAGGGATGTCCGATAATGGCTTTTTGCCGATATCCGATATTCCGATATTGTCCAACTCATTAATTACCGATACCGATATATACAGTCGTGGAATTAACACATTATTATGCCTAATTTGGACAACCAGGTATGGTGAAGATAAGGTCCTTTTTAAAATATATATATATATATATATATATATATATATATATATATATATATATATATATATATATATATATATATATATATATATATATATATATATATATATATATAATAAGATAAATAAATTAAAAACATTTTCTTGAATAAAAAAGAAAGTAAAACAATATAAAAACAGTTACATAGAAACTAGTAATTAATGAAAATGAGTCAAATTAACTGTTAAAGGTTAGTACTATTAGTGGACCAGCAGCACGCACACTCATGTGTGCTTACTTGCAGACTGTATTGATATATATTGATATATAATGTAGGAACCAGAATATTAATAACAGAAAGAAACAACCCTTTTGTGTGAATGAGTGTAAATGGGGGAGGGAGGTTTTTTGGGTTGGTGCACTAATTGTAAGTGTATCTTGTGTTATTTATGTTGATTTAATAAAAAAAAACAAAAAAACAATACCGATAATAAAAAAACCGATACCGATAATTTCCGATATTACATTATAAAGCCTTTATAGGCCGATATTATCGGACATCTCTAGTAATAATCACTTATTCTTCTGTTGTTTGGATGCTTTGCATTAGTTTTGGATGATACCACAAATTTGGGTATTGATCCGATACCAAGTTGTTAGAGGATCATACATTGGTCATATTCAAAGTCCTCATGGGTCCAGGGACATATTTCCTGAGTTTATAAACATAATATACATTTTAAGCAAAATAAACAAGATTTTGTGATGCTAAAACAATATCTATGTAATCATAGTATTGCCTTGATACGCTCCTGTACTTGGTATCATTACAGCGGATGTCAGGTGTAGATCCACCCATGGCGTTTGTTTACATTGTGACGCCCGTGAGCTACGGTGTGAAGTGAAGCATGTTCAGCTATTCCTCGTCCTGCAGGGATGATACTTGTAAGAAATTACTTTATTTGTCGCCATGGAGGCGAGGATTAGTGATTTAGAAGTAGCTAAAACAGTTGCCGACTGCGACTGGACGTTAGCCCGTCTTAAAGCACCCCTTTCTGTGGGCGTTTCAGTGTTATAACTTCACCTTTATTATTAGTTTTTAAGCCAAAATGTGTCCGTTCTCCCTTTTCTGGGCATTCCAGAGTACTGGAGCCCGAATAGAAAACGCTCTATAGCCCGCAGACTTTTTTTGGGGCTCTGGGAATCACTAATAAGCCAGAGTTCTTTGAACGCAGATTTCTTGCCGGGACATATGGTACAATACAATCGGCAAGATAGGATGGAGCTAGACCGTGTAGTATTTTATACGTAAGTAGTAAAACCTTAAAGTCACATCTTAAGTGCACAGGAAGCCAGTGCAGGTGAGCCAGTATAGGCGTAATATGTAGGTATACCTATATATGTATATAGGTATATACAGTATAGGCGTAATATGATCAAACTTTCTTGTTCTTGTCAAAAGTCTAGCAGCCACATTTTGTACCAAGGCCGTTTTAGTAACACTCTTAATGTGTGACTCAAATGAGAGAGTTGGGTCCAAGATAATTCCCAGATTTTTTACAGAGTCGCCTTGTGTAATTGTTTGGTTGTCAAATGTTAAGGTGTTATTGTTAAATAAATGTCGGTGTCTAGCAGGACCGATAATCAGCATTTTGTGTGTGTGTGTGTGTGTGTGTGTACACCTCAATAACTTACATCCAAGTCGAGCCAAAAAAAAGGGAAAAAAGGGCAATTTCACAAGCCAAGGAGAATGCATCTTAAAAGCTGCAGAAAATTGAAAGTCTATTTAGTTTCACTGTGATTTTTTTTCCGTTTGTGTGTGTGTGTGTGTGTGTGTGTGTGTGTGTGTGTGTGTGTGTGTGTGTGTGTTTAATTCCTACATCTGTGCTGCTTCAAAAAACAGAGCGTTGTTGAGTACAGTAGTTTGGGCATGTCTGCTGCGGCCTGCCAGCTTGACCACAACGCCCACTGCCGCCATGTTTTATGGATGAGATGTCTCGTGTCATCGCACTGAGACAAGTCGCCACGGTGGTCCACGGAATAATAATCTTGTTCACAAAAATAAATATGTCGCCATCTGCACTGCTGACATTTCTCACACCAGAGCAAGCATCTGTTGTTCACCTCTCCTCGTGTGTGTGTGTGTGTGTGTGTGTGTGTGTGTGTGTGTGTGTGTGTGTGTGTGTGTGTGTGCGTGTGCGCACATTGACTAGCTTGTTAGCATGTTTCCTTGCGCGTGACTTCAATGTGTGGCAAAATCACTCATATTGATGTCCTCCAAATGCAAACTATTGGAAAGTCAATGAAGAAGCTTTCACTCTTAAGTGGAAAATCAGCCATCAGATTTTGCGTACTGCCATCATTTGCATGCAAGCCATTTGAAGGATGTGTTGAGCAAATATATGTTCATGGCAAAAACATCTTTATTTACCGTATTTTACGGACTATAAGGCGCACTTAAAATCCTTTTTTTTTCTCTTAAAACTCGACAGTGCGCCTTATAACCCTGTGTGCCTAATGTACGGAATAATTCTGGTTTTGCTTACCGACCTCGAAGCTATTTTATTTGGTACATGGTGAAATGATAAAAGTGACCAGTCTATGACTATCACACATAAGAGATACGTGTAGACTGCAATATGACCAACATTTATATGCAGTGTTGGGACTAACGCGTTACAAAGTAACGCGTTACTGTAACGCCGTTAGTTTCGGCGGTAACTAGTAATCTAACGCGTTATTTTTTTATATTCAATAACTCAGTTACCGTTACTACATGATGCGTTACTGCGTTATTTTACGTTACTTTTTATGTAGTATCGGCTAGAAACTGAGGATCTGAGTGTGTTTTATTCCAGCGAAGCAGAGACGTGCTTCTGATTCTTCCTCTGCGCTCTCTGTGTGTGCGTGTGACTGTGTGTCTGAGTGTGGGAAGGGGAGGGGAGGGGAGGGGAGGGGGGTGCGCAATACAACCGTTGGCCAACAAAAAAGTAACCACAGAACACTATACGCCTATACGGTATAGTGTTCTGTGGTTACTTTTTGGTTGGCCAAGCGGACGTGACGACAGGCTGTCCTCACTCAGATCCGCACAGACCGGGAGGGGGCGTGCCTTAAGTCCGGCTGGAAATCGGCAGAAATTTGGAGAATGGTTGTCCCAGGGAGAGGCAGTGAAATTCGGGAGGGTTGGCAAGTATGAGATATTCTCACTTCTTTTTAGTTAAATGTAAGTTGTGTCTTGGATCAAAGATCCCGTCTACTTAGGGTGACCATTTCCATGACACCAAAAAGGAGGACATTATGCGGCATATCAATAAATTACTATGGTGTACATAGGACTCTGGTATACTCTTATTTATAGTACAATTTTGAGTGGTTTAAAGATGATGTTTGTGTGGCTGAATAGGAAAAAATATTAAAGTCAAGTGTTTGTTAACAGTATTTGTATTTATTCAATACATTGTGGTGTTCAAAAAGTGACCACTGAGATGAATCTTTTCAAGTGCAGAGTGCCACAAAGCATAACATGTGTGGACTTAAATGTAGTTAACATATATAATTTTTTTTAAATGACACAAAAAATTGTCCACATCAACATCAAGGCTGCTTGCTGCATATCTGGTTGCGTTATGCAGAATATGGGCCAAACAGTTTGCAGGGAGCACATCTTTTTGGCTCAGTTTCAGCTTCTGATACACACTGTTGTGTTTGCCACAATTGACACTGGCATTGTCTGCTGCATATGCAGACATGTTTTTCACCTCTAAGCCAGACATCTCAAGTTTTGCCAGCAGCTGGTTTGTTATGGTTTCTGACGTTTCGTTGCTGTCACTATAAAAATCCAACAGGACATGTTGGATGCCTTCATCAAAGTGAAAATACCTTACCACAATGGGAAAACACTTGTTTGTTGCTTTATTTGAGGCGTCGGTTGCCACGGAAAAGGGTAGGTTGTTTTCTTTTATGTAGTCGGTATGTTCCTGTACCGAATAGTGAGTGATGACATTCTCGCACAATGCTTTGGCTTTTGTTCGGCCACAGGCCATCCCTTTAGCTGTGGGCTAGTCACTGAAAATCTCCCGGTCCACTTTCATGCCGCAGTCTAAACTTCTGTAGGGCTGGTGATGCTTTACAGCAGTGGTTCTCAACCTTTTTTCAGTGATGTACCCCCTGTGAAAATTTTTTTAATTCAAGTACCCCCTAATCAGAGCAAAGCATTTTTGGTTGAAAAAAAGAGATAAAGAAGTAAAATACAGCACTATGTCATCAGTTTCTGATTTATTAAATTGTATAACAGTGCAAAATATTGCTCATTTGTAGTGGTCTTTCTTGAACTATTTGGAAAAATATATATAAAATAACTAAAAACTTGTTGAAAAATAAACAAGTGATTCAATTATAAATAAAGATGTCTACACATAGAAGTAATCATCAACTTAAAGTGCCCTCTTTGGGGATTGTAATAGAGATCCATCTGGATTCAGGAACTTAATTCTAAACATTTCTTCACAAAAAAAGAAATCTTTAACATCAATATTTATGGAACATGTCCACAAAAAATCTAGCTGTCAACACTGAATATTGCATTGTTGCATTTCTTTTCACAGTTCTTTTTGACAGACATTTTAGTGAGGGTCAAACCATGGCATGGGCGAAACTCTGGGTTTATGGTAATGAATGGAATAGCCTACTTGATTTGATGTTCAGTTTATGAACTTACATTACATTACGTACCCCCAGGGGTACGCGTACCCCCATTTGAGAACCACTGCTTTACAGCATGGTACACCTTGCACAGCTCCGCAGCGGTTATCTTGTCATCCAGGGGCGACGAAACTTCACGAAAAAATGTCCTCATTGAAGAGGTACCTGCCGCACGTTTATTACTTTTATGTTTATCCGTACCCGCATGCCGTTCAATTGCAGCTTTCCCCTGACTACTTACGTCGACATCACATCGACAAAGTGTGCAGAAGCCATGGAATGAGTCTCGACTGCTTTTCGTTATAAATTCGTGCTCTTTTATCCATTCAGAATCAAACGAGGTCTTGCGTTTTGGCATGATGCTAACTTTCTGTCAATGTCATGCCGCAGAAGCACATGAACCCTTGTTTACTTTTTTAACCAATGATAAGCAGATTTGTATCCGACACCGCTCTTAGCCAATCATTTGATATGTTACTGCGTTGGGGCATTTTTTACGGTCTTTGATTGGCTATTGCGCTGCAGCCCAGCAAAGATGAAAAAACTCCGCTCTTCAAGCCTAGTGCCTCAAAAAGGAGGACAAATACGTGTCCGGCTTGATGCTGCGCCGGACGCCGGACAGGGCATTAAAAATCCGGACTGTCCGGCCTAAATCCGGACACCTGGTCACCCTACTTCTACTGCCCAAAACAACAATTCAAATCTGCCTGGTTAGGCTCTGTGTATGTCACGTGTGCCTTCCTTAGGTGAAGCCAGCTTTACAGCTATGTTGTTGATTGATTGATTGATTGATTGAAACTTTTATTAGTAGATTGCACAGTACAGTACATATTCTGTACAATTGACCACTAAATGGTAACACCCAAATAAGTTTTTTAACTTGTTTAAGTCGGGGTCCAGATACAGATATATACTATCAAATATATACTAACATCATAATACAGTCATCACACAAGATAATCATCAGGGTATATACATTGAATTATTTACATTATTTACAATCCGGGGTGTGGGATATGGAGGGGGGGGGGGGGGGGTTAGGTTTGGTTGGTATCAACACTTCAGTCATCAATTGCATCATCAGAGAAATGGACATTGAAACAGTGTAGGACTGACTTGGTAGGATATGTACAGCAAGTAGTGGACACAGAGAGAGAGATCAGAAAGTATAAGAAAAAGTGTCTACATTTGATTATTTACAATCCGAAGAGGTATTATGTGGAAGGGAGGGTGTTAGTTTAGGGTTGTAGTTGCCTGGAGATGTTCTTTTAGTGCGGTTTTGAAGGAGGATAGAGATGCCCTTTCTTTTACACCTGTTGGGAGTGCATTCCATATTGAAGTGGCATAGAAAGAGAATGAGTTAAGACCTTTATTAGTTCGGAATCTGGGTTTAACGTGGTTAGTGTTAGTGTTAGTGTTAGTGTTAGTGTTAGTGTTATTATGCTGTTTGTTACTTATGTATGTTATGTTGCAGCTATTTAAAATAGTTTTGTCAATTTGTTCTGGCCTGAAATAAATTGGCCCTTTGAAACATATCTTTGTCTTTGTGTGTTGTATGTAGAGCACATTGCTTAGCAGAGTTCAGTGATGCAAATGTATGTCAAGTTGATCAACAGATTGTATTATTCTCCAGTGCAATAACAGTACTAAAATGAAGGCTAAAAGGGCATTAATGGGAGCTTTAAAAAAAAGAAGTAGAAGAAGTAACTAAATAGTTACTTTTCACAGTAACGCATTACTTTTTGGTGTAAGTAACTGAGTTAGTAACTGAGTTACTTTTGAAATAAAGTAACTAGTAACTGTAACTAGTTACTGTTTTTCAGTAACTAACCCAACACTGTTTATATGTTCCGTTGAAAATTTAGAACATTACACACAGTGTTCAAAAATCTATCAACATGTTTTAGTACGACTTTGGTAAGCTAGAAGCCACACCGCTTGATGGATTGTACTGTGCTTCAACATACGAGTATTATTGTGTGTATAAGGTAAGGCACATTATCTTTGTTTTGTTTCGCAATATCATGCAAAAGCAACTTTTCTTACCTTCTGGTACCTGCTGATCTGTATTTGGGATCTGCATAAGTCCTGAAAATTTGTAGTCCGTGCCGACACCATAGTCGATAGACTTCTTCTTTTTCTCTATCTTCTTGTTATGGGACATTCATCCTCCGCTGTTGCCATTTCTAATATAAAGTAGTGTAAAGTTCTTACTTATACCTGTCAGTAAACTCGCCATGAAAGTGCTAAAACATACCGGTGTAGTGAGTTTACATTATTCACCCAAGGAACTTTAGTTATTAGAGAGTTCCAGTCGAAGGGTTTTTCACGGGACACATTTCCGGCATTCTTATTGCACTAGTGAGCCACGGATGAGAAGATGCTGCTCCGTTATTGAGTTAAGTAAAGCTTGAATGTCATTAAAACAGTTTGCTCCATCTTGTGACACTCCTTCCACCCCCGTCCTTGCACGCTAAACCGCTACAACAAAGATGACGGGGAGAAGACGCTGCCGAAGATGAGCCACGTAAATAAGACCGCCCACAAAACGGTGCATCCGAAAGCGACTGTCAGAAAGCGTCTTGAAGATGATCTGTAAAACATATTCCATGCAACATTTTAACCAAAGAACCACCATTACATGTTATTTAGACCACAAGAAAGTGTTTTCAATTTAGAAAAATTAAATAATAATATAATTCTTATAATCCGATGCGCCTTATGTATGAAAAAAGATCGAACATCGACCATTTATCGACAGTGCGCCTTATCGGTGCACCTTAAGGTCCGGAAAATATGGTATCTGTTTTTTAGCACAAGATAATTCTTGAAAAAAAAGATAAATTATGAATAGAAACAGCACCAATAAAAATGTTTTTAACATTTTATTTGATGCAAAAAGCACATACTCTATGGTGTTAAAATATGTGTAAAAGGGAAAAAAATGAGAGATGTCCGATAATGGCTTTTTTGCCGATATCCGATATTCCGATATTGTCCAACTTTTAATTACCAATTCCGATATCAACCGATACCGACATATACAGTCGTGGAATAAACACATTATTATGCCTAATTTTGTTGTGATGCCCTGCTGGATGCATTAAACAATGTAACAAGGTTTTCCAAAATAAATCATCTCAAGTTATGGAAAAAAATGCTAACATGGCACTGCCATATTTATTATTGAAGTCACAAAGTGCATTATTTTTTTTAACATGCCTAAAACAGCAGCTTGGAATTTTGGACATGCTCTTCCTGAGAGAGCATGAGGAGGTTGAGGTGGGCGGGGTTGAGGTGGGGGTGGGGGTAGGGGGTAGCGGGGGGTGTATATTGTAGCGTCCCGGAAGAGTTAGTGCTGCAAGGGGTTCTGGGTATTTGTTCTGTTGTGTTTATGTTGTGTTACTGTGCGGCTGTTCTCCTGAAATGTATTTGTCATTCTGGTTTGGTGTGGGTTCACAGTGTGGCGCATATTTGTTTGTTTTTACGACCACCCTCAGTGTGACCTGTATGGCTGGTGACCAAGTATTGCATTCACTTGTGTGTGTGAAAAGCCGTAGGTATTATGTGATTGGACCGGCACGCAAAGGCAGTGCCTTTAAGGTTTATTGGCGCTCTGTACTTCTCCCTACGTCCGTGTACCACTCCGTACAGCGGCGTTTTAAAAAGTCATAAATTTTACTTTTTGAAACCTATACCGATAATTTCCGATATTACATTTTAAAGCATTTATCGGCCGATAATATTGGCAGCTCGATATTATCGGACATCTCTAGAAAAAATGTATTGAAAAACAATGAAATGGAAAAACTAAAAAGTATTGCTTTTTCAAAAAATATTTCTATTGTTATTTTAATGTCTTATTATTATTATTATTATTATTATTTTACTTGTCTGTTTTAAAAAAAATCATATTTAAAGTCTTTGTTGGTACAACAAATACTAAAGTTTTCAAATTAATGAAAGATTGTGCAATTAATCGTGACAATTACAATATCCATCAAAATAATCATGATTACTATTTTTGCCATAACTGTCCAGCCTTATGGTTGGGCCACTGAGATACATTTTGTGTATTAAGGATGCTCAAACCAATCCAAGGTACTGTAGGTCAATATTTGCTAAGCTATCTGAACAGAACATCATATCTTCGTGGTAAATGATTCAAAACAAATGAGTGTAAAATCTAAAGACCTAATGAATATATTTTATTGTAGGGCCAATAAAAAATAAAAATCAGATCAATGCTATTCATGGGGGTTACATTTCGAGACCACCTGCAAATAGGGAACAAATGCATGTAATCGAGACACCCACAAAAATGCCGAAAACATATTTTCAACACTAATAAAGCCTGGATTTATGTTGCTGCAAAAGCAGCTAGGGGGTGCGACCCGAGCAGTCCGAAAAGGCATATTTCCAAAGCCGCGTCAAAGTAATTCTAAAGACTTACGTTCATGTATTCATTTGTGTCACTAAAATTTTAAGGCCAGATTGTAAAGTAACTAATTTGAAGGATGTGTTCAGCAAATACAGGTAAAAGCCAGTAAATTAGAATATTTTGAAAAACTTGATTTATTTCAGTAATTGCATTCAAAAGGTGTAACTTGTACATTATATTTATTCATTGCACACAGACTGATGCATTCAAATGTTTATTTCATTTAATTTTGATGATTTGAAGTGGCAACAAATGAAAATCCAAAATTCCGTGTGTCACAAAATTAGAATATTACTTAAGGCTAATACAAAAAAGGGATTTTTAGAAATGTTGGCCAACTGAAAAGTATGAAAATGAAAAATATGAGCATGTACAATACTCAATACTTGGTTGGAGCTCCTTTTGCCTCAATTACTGCGTTAATGCGGCGTGGCATGGAGTCGATGAGTTTCTGGCACTGCTCAGGTGTTATGAGAGCCCAGGTTGCTCTGATAGTGGCCTTCAACTCTTCTGCGTTTTTGGGTCTGGCATTCTGCATCTTCCTTTTCACAATACCCCACAGATTTTCTATGGGGCTAAGGTCAGGGGAGTTGGCGGGCCAATTTAGAACAGAAATACCATGGTCCGTAAACCAGGCACGGGTAGATTTTGCGCTGTGTGCAGGCGCCAAGTCCTGTTGGAACTTGAAATCTCCATCTCCATAGAGCAGGTCAGCAGCAGGAAGCATGAAGTGCTCTAAAACTTGCTGGTAGACGGCTGCGTTGACCCTGGATCTCAGGAAACAGAGTGGACCGACACCAGCAGATGACATGGCACCCCAAACCATCACCCAACCATGCAAATTTTGCATTTCCTTTGGAAATCGAGGTCCCAGAGTCTGGAGGAAGACAGGAGAGGCACAGGATCCACGTTGTCTGAAGTCTAGTGTAAAGTTTCCACCATCAGTGATGGTTTGGGGTGCCATGTCATCTGCTGGTGTCGGTCCACTCTGTTTCCTGAGATCCAGGGTCAACGCAGCCGTCTACCAGCAAGTTTTAGAGCACTTCAGGCTTCCTGCTGCTGACCTGCTCTACGGAGATGGAGATTTCAAGTTCCAACAGGACTTGGCGCCTGCACACAGCGCAAAATCTACCCGTGCCTGGTTTACGGACCATGGTATTTCTGTTCTAAATTGGCCCGCCAACTCCCCTGACCTTAGCCCCATAGAAAATCTGTGGGGTATTGTGAAAAGGAAGATGCAGAATGCCAGACCCAAAAACGCAGAAGAGTTGAAGGCCACTATCAGAGCAACCTGGGCTCTCATAACACCTGAGCAGTGCCAGAAACTCATCGACTCCATGCCACGCCGCATTCCATCCATCCATTTTCTACCGCTTATTCCCTTTGGGGTCGCGGGGGGCGCTGGAGCCTATCTCAGCTACAATCGGGCGGAAGGCGGGGTACACCCTGGACAAGTCGCCACCTCATCGCAGGGCCAACACAGATAGACAGACAACATTCACACTCACATCCACACACTATGGCCAATTTAGTGTTGCCAATCAACTTATCCCCAGGTGCATGTCTTTGGAAGTGGGAGGAAGCCGGAGTACCCGGAGGGAACCCACGCAGTCACGGGGAGGACATGCAAACCCCACACAGAAAAATCCCGAGCCCGGGATTGAACCCAAGACTACTCAGGACCTTCGTATTGTGAGGCAGATGCACTAACCCCTCTGCCACCGTGAAGCCGTAATTTTAGGCAAAAGGAGCTCCAACCAAGTATTGAGTATTGTACATGCTCATATTTTTCATTTTCATACTTTTCAGTTGGCCAACATTTCTAAAAATCCCTTTTTTGTATTAGCCTTAAGTAATATTCTAATTTTGTGACACACGGAATTTTGGATTTTCATTTGTTGCCACTTCAAATCATCAAAATTAAATGAAATAAACATTTGAATGCATCAGTCTGTGTGCAATGAATAAATATAATGTACAAGTTACACCTTTTGAATGCAATTACTGAAATAAATCAAGTTTTTCAAAATATTCTAATTTACTGGCTTTTACCTGTATATGTTCATTGCAAAAAAAATCTTTATTTATCTTATTTGGCAACAAATTTAGCACACGATAATTCTGGAAAAAAAAGATAAATAACAAATAGAAACAGCACCAAAATATATGCAGTTCTCCTTATACGAACCAAGACACTGTGCCCAATACACTTCAATCATCAATCATGCAAGTATTAGCATTAGTATTAGCCTAAAGCAGGGGTCTCCTGCAGGTACCTCACATGCTACCAATAGTTGGCAATCTGATTTTGAGTCCACACTTCAAATGCATATCAGTTCGGTATGCTTTTTGCTGCGTCCTCCATGTCTTAGGTCTGTGTAGCGTTCATGTTTGAGGTCAAGTGAACTAAAACTGCACGAGTTAAACGCATCTCTTAAGCTTGTTCACAGATGATGAAAGCCACATTTGACCCAACGAACCAAACATAATGAGTATTAATGCAGCCAAAACAACCCCCTTAGCTCTCATCAGGATGAACGTCGGACATCCCTGGTCTAGTGCTAGTGGGTGTCTTGGCTGGTTCAATCATGGGCTGTGTGTCATGATTTGTTGGTGGTGAACCCCAAGATGCAGAGATAATAAAGATAATAATAATAATAACAGATTTTATTTGTAAAAAGCACTTTACATTGAGCAAACAACCTCAAAGTGCTACAGTGTATTAAAAAAATAATAAAAAGATAATAAAAATAAAAACTAGAATAGCCTAATAGCTGGAACTAGTATGTATATATCTAAAAAAAAAAGGCTTTTTAAAAAAGAAGGGTTTTTAAGCCTTTTTTAAAAGCATCCACAGTCTGTGGTGCCCCCAGGTGGTCAGGGAGAGTGTTCTACAGACTGGGAGCGGCGGAGCAGAAAGCCCGGTCTCCCATTGTTCGTAGACGGCAGGCGTGTTGCAGGAAAACATGACTTTAATGTCGAAAGGAAGTGCAGGGAAAACGGGAACCAGGATAAGGGGAGACAGGATACCAGGAAACAGCAAACAGGAAACAATCATCGAGCCCTGACTGGAGGGCGAGGCAGGCATAAATAGCAGCCAGCTGATTGACACCAGGTGTGGCCAGGCTGCCAATCAGCCGCAGGTGAGAGGAAATAGCGCTCAGGAAATGGGACCAAAATAAGAGCACTGACATGAAACAAACGCCAAACCCAGGAAACACAACCCAACGTGAATGTGACAGATGGTCACACCGTGTCTCAAATGGAATACTTCTCATTATGTACAAACCCCGTTTCCATATGAGTTGGGAAATTGTGTTAGATGTAAATATAAACGGAATACAATGATTTGCAAATCATTTTCAACCCATATTCAGTTGAATGTGCTACAAAGACAACATATTTGATGTTCAAACTGATAAACTTTTTTTTTTTTGCAAATAATCATTAACTTTAGAATTTGATGCCAGCAACACGTGACAAAGAAGTTGGGAAAGGTGGCAATAAAAACTGATAAAGTTGAGGAATGTTCATCAAACACTTATTTGGAACATCCCACAGGTGTGCAGGCTAATTGGGAACAGGTGGGTGCCATGATTGGGTATAAAAACAGCTTCCCCAAAAATGCTCAGTCATTCACAAACAAGGATGGGGCGAAGGTCACCATTTTGTCAACAAATGCGTGATCAAATTGTTGAGCAGTTTAAGAAAAACCTTTCTCAAGCAGCTATTGCAAGGAATTTAGGGATTTCACCATCTACGGTCCGTAATATCATCAAAGGGTTCAGAGAATCTGGAGAAATCACTGCACATAAGCAGCTAAGCCCGTGACCTTGGATCCCTCAGGCTGTACTGCATCAACAAGCGACATCAGTGTGTAAAGAATATCACCACATGGGCTCAGGAACACTTCAGAAACCCACTGTCAGTAACTACAGTTGGTCGCTACATCTGTAAGTGCAAGTTAGAACTCTCCTATGCAAGGCGAAAACCGTTTATCAACAACACCCAGAAACGCCGTCGGCTTCGCTGGGCCTGAGCTCATCTAAGATGGACTGATACAAAGTGTAAAAGTGTTCTGTGGTCTGACGAGTCCACATTTCAAATTGTTTTTGGAAACTGTGGACGTCGTGAGGAAAAGAACCGTCCGGATTGTTATAGGCGCAAAGTTGAAAAGCCAACATCTGTGATGGTATGGGGGTGTATTAGTGCTCAAGACATGAGTAACTTACACATCTGTGAAGGCGCCATTAATGCTGAAAGGTACATACAGGTTTTGGAACAACATATGTTGCCATCCAAGCAATGTTACCGTGGACGCCCCTGCTTATTTCAGCAAGACAATGCCAAGCCATGTGTTACATCAACGTGGCTTCGTAGTAAAAGAGTGCGGGTACTAGACTGGCCTGCCTGTAGTCCAGACCTGTCTCCCATTGAAAATGTGTGGCGCATTATGAAGCCTAAAATACCACAACGGAGACCCCCGGACTGTTGAGCAAGAATGGGAAATAATTCCACCTGAGAAGCTTAAAAAATGTGTCTCCTCAGTTCCCAAACGTTTATTGAGTGTTGTTAAAAGAAAAGGTGATGTAACACAGTGGTGAACATGCCCTTTCCCAACTACTTTGGCACGTGTTGCAGCCATGAAATTCTAAGTTAATTATTATTTGCCAAAAAAAAGTAACGTTTATGAGTTTGAACATCAAATATCTTGTCTTTGTAGTGCATTCAATTGAATATGGGTTGGAAAGGATTTGCATTGTATTCCGTTTATATTTACATCTAACACAATTTCCCAACTCATATGGAAACGGGGTTTGTATACTACGTATTTAGTTTCTGACGGACTGAATTTTGACAGCGTCGTGCCGTCATTTTCTTCTTCTTCTTCTTGTGCCCTTTTCAATGAAATCCCAACCCCTAAGGGTCGTCCCTCCCTTCCGCTGTGTAGCCAGGATGGCGCCAAAGGGTGGCAAGTGTCTGTTTTGAGTGCAACATCCGAGTACTGACAGTGCACTGCATTTTGACGTACTTCTCAATGAAAAGTCACATATGCACTTAAAATGTCAAGTGTAAGTATGCAAGTGTGTGAATTGAGATTCAGCTATTATTGGATGGTTCTTCTACTCAATGCCAGCCATCAGCGTAATTACATACCGTTGCTTTACTGCAGTATGACTGTAGCTCACCAGGACGGCCTTCATCCCCGCCAATATAAACACTGCACTTCCTACGGTAGTACTTTCATCCCTGCCCTGCGGCCTCCCTGCCTGCCTTTACATCTCCTTCCATATGGTTTTCCTAATGATGCAGTGCCTTATTTAGTCCACACACCAGGCCCTCGAACAAAAGGGTGAAAGCCCATTCAGTCACTAGCCAAGAGGCGCTCTTTATTTTCCTCCGCTGCTGCTCGGCCGTGTGTCGGAAGTACATTTGCATCTCTCAAGGGCTCCAAACAGCCCGAGTGTTTCCTTGCCTTGTTTGGATTTACTCGCTGTGACCGCGAGTGGTCCCCGAGTGCCAATAAAAAGGCAGCCAGGGTCTGGACGGAGGAGCTGAATGAGTTCACCGGCGTTGCGATGCAGGTGTGCTGGCGTGACGCTCATCACAGCACATTCCTCCACAGGCCGAGTGAAGTGTGACGACGTGTTAAAAGTCAAACCAGAAGCTCCTCGCTCTTCTCCGTGAAGCCTGGATGGAAAGTTTTGCAAGGGAAAACTGTGGAGGTTTTAAATGAGCCTCAAGAATGTGCCGTAGTTGCCAATGGAGCACAAATAAACACAAATGCCACAATAAAGTTCCTTTTTTTTTTGGCAAATATTTTGTCAGGTTTGACAAACAAAAGTTAAAGAGATGTGTTACACGCCTTCCTTTAGCCGCGCTGGCTTTAAAGGCCTACTGAAATGCGATTTTCTTATTTAAACGGGGATAGCAGGTCCATTCTATGTGTCATACCTGATCATTTCGCGATATTGCCATATTTTTGCTATAAGGATTTAGTAGAGAACATCGACGATAAAGTTCGCAACTTTTGGTCGCTGATAAAAAAAGCCTTGCCTGTACCGGAAGTAGCAGACGAGTAGCGTGACGTCACCGGTTGTGGAGCTCCTCACATCTGCACATTGTTTACAATCATGGCCACCAGCAGCGCGAAATGTAAATGGAGTATTGTTGGCGCTTTTTGAAAGGTTATTTTTTGGATCTTATGGGCGAAATAGTGGAGCTCCCATTGGGCTCCCCATGACCTTTATTTACGTTACGTTTAGAATGCATTAAAGAAAAAAATCTATCCGTCGTCATGTCTTTCATGATGATTTTGAACGATAGGCAAAAGTCCCCCAAAAAAGTGCAGTTCCCCTCTAAGTTGCAAGAAAAATTGGATTACGAACCATCTTTAAATATGCTAGTTGGTGTAGAGAATGCCAAAGTTTACCCTGTAAGAAAAGTTCCTCTCACTAGCTTTAGCTAGCTTTAGCTAGCTAGCTAGCGATTAGATGGATTGCAGGCAAAATGTTGTTTTTCCAATCGGAAGAACGTGAGTGTGAAAGACAATGCTGAGAAGAATAAGTGAATAATATTCTTTGAATTAAAAAGAGAAATTATCAGAAAATATGACCAAGGTGTGTGTAAGAGGGATCGAGAGAGGCCGTAATATAGCAAGGTAAGGGTGTCCATTATTATTACCTTACAAGATAATATTACTGTAGTTGTATAATAATTATATTGTGTTGTAATTAGGGTTGTACGGTATTAGTATAGTACCCCGATACTAATAAATCATATTCGGTACTATACCGCCTCTAAAAAGTAAAAAATACTTACAAGCAGACAAAGTGTGTAGACAGACAAGGGAGAACGGACGTATTTTGGCTTAAAAACTAACGATAAAGGTGAAGTTATACCACTGAAACGCCCTCAAGAAGAGGTGCTTTAAAACATGGCTATCTAGCTGGCGGCGAACGTCCAGCTACTTCTAAATCACTAATCCTCGCCTCCATGGCGACAAATAAAGCACGTTTCTTACAAGTATCATCCCTGCAGGATGAGGAATAGCTAAACATGCTTCACTAGACACCGTAGCTCACCGGCGTCACAATGTAAACAAATGCCATTGGTGGATCGACACCTGACATCCACTGTAATGATACCAACTTAAGGAGCATATCTAGTCGATACTACTAGGATTACATCGATAATTTTTAGCATCACAAAATCTTTTTTTTTTAATTTATAAACTCAGGAAATATGTCTCTGGACACATGAGGACTTTGAATATGACCAATGTATGATCCTGTAACGACTTGGTATCGGATTGATACCCAAATTTGTGGTATCATCCAAAAGTAATGTAAAGTATCAAAGAACAAAAGAAACAGTGATTATTACATTTAAACAGAAGTGTAGATCGAACATGTTAAAAGAGAAAGTAAGCAGATATTAACAGTAAATGAACAAGTAGATTAATAATTATTTTTTCTACCACTTGTCCTTTTATAATTTTGACAAAATAATAGAATGGAAAAAGCCAAGGCAAGGCAAGGCAACTTTATTTGTATAGCACTTTTCATACACAAAGCAGACTCAAAGTGCTTCACAGACAACAAAGTGAAATGAAAGAAAATAAAAGCAAAATTAAAATGCAGACAATAAAAATAAAAGCAGTGCGAACGTTAAAAGTTAAAAGATTAAAAGATTTAGCTGAAAGCTAAGTTGAACATAAAAGTTTTCAGTCTAGTTTTAAAAGTAGTCAGAGTTGGGGAAAGTCTGACATCTTCAGGAAGTTTATTCCAGCTATTTGTTGCATAGTGACTGAATGATGCTCTCCCTTGATTTGAGTTTAGAGACACAATATGTTACTGCATATGTCAGCAGCTAAATTAGGAGCCTTTGTTTGCTTACTTACTACTAAAAGACATTTTTTTCTAGTATGTTCACTATTTTATTTAGGGACACAATTGCAATAAAAAAACATATGTTTAATGTACTGTACGATTCTTTTGTTAAAATAAAGCCGATAATGCAATTTTTTGTGGTCCCCTTTATTTAGAAAAGTTTCGAAAAGTATCGAAATACATTTTGGTACCGGTACCAAAATATTGGTATCGGGACAATACTACCGTATTTTTTGGACTATAAGTTGCAGTTTTTTTCATAGTTTGGCCGGGGGTCCGACTTATACTCAGGAGCGACTTATGTGTGAAATTATTAACACATTACCGTAAAATATCAAATAATAATATTTAGCTCATTCACGTAAGAGACTAGACGTATAAGATTTCATCGGATTTAGCGATTAGGAGTGACAGATTGTTTGGTAAACGTATGGCATGTTCTATATGTTATAGTTATTTGAATGACTCTTACCATAATATGTTACGTTAACGTACCAGGCACGGTCTCAGTTGGTTATTTATGCCTCATATAACGTACACATATTCAGCCTGTTGTTCACTATTCCTTATTTATTTTAAATTGCCTTTCAAATGTCTATTCTTGGTGTTGGGTTTTATCAAATAAATTTCCCCAAAAAATGGGAGTTATACTCCAGTGCGACTTATACTCCGAAAAATACGGTACTTGTAATCGATACAAAATTCCTATATTTGATTTCAGTTCACTTTAATGAGATAGACTGATTTGAGATACGAGTATTTTGAGTCATTTGTGACTATCTGTCACTTCATTTCGGTTTGTTTCCATGTTTTTGTATTTACTTCCTGTCAGTGCTCTTATTTTGTTACATTTCCTGTTGGTTCCGCTGAGCACTGTTTTCTCCTCACCTGCCGTTGATTGGCAGCCGGTCCACACCTGCTGCCAATCAGCATATGTGTATTTATGTTTTCACTCGAGCACTCCTCAGTGCTCGACGATAGACTATGTTAGGAACTGTTGTATGCAAGACTGCTACATTTCTCTGTTGTTTTATTATTAAAATCATCTTACCTGCTCATCCTCCTCCTGGTTCTTGCATCTTGGGGTCACACAAACGGCAGCCATGCGAGTTCCTCACAGTATCGTCGAGCCAGAAGACTGTGTCCTCGCGAGAACCCCTGTCGGCGATGCACAGCCGACCTTCTGGACCGCACAATTCTTGGAGGACTTAAAAGCCAGGTTTGTGCTGTCCCAGCCCACAGCAGGCTCGGACCTTCCCTCTACGCCTCGACCGCCGGTTCCGGCTCTCCGACCGGCGAGGCCACCGCCGCCTTCGCTCCTCCCGGCTCGGCCGCCGGTTCCGGCTCTCCGACCGGCTAGGCCACCGCCGCCTTCGCTCTTCCCGGCTCGGCCGCCGGTTCCGGATCTCCGACCGGCGCGGCCACTGCCGCTATCTTCCCCGTCGCCTGCTGTGCATCCTGTCCCGGCACCACGGCAATCGCCTGTGCCAGCGCGTCGACCACCGGTTCCCACACCGCGTCGCACGCCAGTCGCAGCCCCGCGTCTTACGCCGGTCGCGGCGCCACGACGACCAACACCGGCTGAGTGCCCAGCACCCGTTCCTGCTCCAAGGCAGCTTTCAGCAGTGGCACCACGGCTGTTATCCCTTCCAGCACCCGCTCATCCAGCCAGTCCGGTGAAGGCTCCAGTGGAGCCCACCGTGATGTCCTTCCTGGCCTCCTGCTGGGACTCGGCGAGGGACGTTTCGTTTTCCCTCCTCCTGGCCCCCTTCCGCCCGTCCCTGGTTTTCGCACCGGGGGACATAAAGAACCTAGAACTCCTTCTCCCAGTGGTGGACGGCGTCTGGCATCCGCCTAGTGGAGGGGGGGCTACTACCAGCAGCAGTGCAGCCAAGCACACGCCGCTGTCATCCCTGCCATCGTCTCCTCCCACGGAGACATCATCGTCTCCTTCCACGGCGCCGCCACCTTCATCTTCTCTGGCGCGCCTTAATTCGCACTGCGCGGACATCTTCCGCGTCACCGGTGGGACTCCGCACGACACCGCCATCTTCCTGGTCGGCAGCGGGTCCACCCACGACCACATCTCCGGCGGGCTTTCGCAGGGCGCCGCCATCTTCATTGTCATCATTGTCGACGACTCCGCCCACGATGACATCATCTCTTGCACGCCTTCGCACAGCGCGGAGGTCTTCCGCGTCACCGGCGGGACTCTGCACGGTGCAGCCATCTTCATCGTCCCTGTGACGATCTGTCACTTCATTTCGGTTTGTTTCCATGTTTTTGTATTTACTTCCTGTCAGTGCTCTTATTTTGTTATATTTCCTGTTGGTTCCGCTGAGCACTGTTTTCTCCTCACCTGCCGTTGATTGGCAGCCGGTCCACACCTGCTGCCAATCAGCATATGTGTATTTATGTTTTCACTCGAGCACTCCTCAGTGCTCGACGATACACTACTGTGAGGAACTCGCATGGCTGCCGTTTGTGTGACCCCAAGATGCAAGAACCAGGAGGAGGATGAGCAGGTAAGATGATTTTAATAATAAAACAACAGAGAAATGTAGCAGTCTTGCATACAACATAGTCTATCGTCGAGCACTGAGGAGTGCTCGAGTGAAAACATAAATACACATATGCTGATTGGCAGCAGGTGTGGACCGGCTGCCAATCAACGGCAGGTGAGGAGAAAACAGTGCTCAGCGGAACCAACAGGAAATATAACAAAATAAGAGCACTGACAGGAAGTAAATACAAAAACATGGAAACAAACCGAAATGAAGTGACAGATCGTCACATCATGAGCGCCATCACAGAACAAATTAAACACCTATTGTATGTCAAGGCACCACTGTGTGTGTATGACCTTGTTATTAGTCTATACCAAAGTGAACAATATTCGCGACCCCGATTACAAACTGTCTACTATATGACAAAGCCCAGTTAAATACACTTATTGACTGTTCAAGATAAAAAGCCACTATGCACAATGCCACGGATGCCACAAAGTTTAGGGAGCATACCATAGCCACGACGACTGCAGGAATGTGTACCAGAGCTGTTGTACTTCAATTGAATGATCCTTTCACTACAATAAGCCATCTCCAAAGGCCTTTCAGAGAATGTCACAGTACTCTTTGCAACAGCAATCAGCCTCTCTCTCGGTCCTGCTGTTAATAAAAAAATTGCATTTTTTTAAAGTTGTCGCTCCAGTCTTTTAGGTGGTTGTTGTAGAAAATGAGGAACATGCTTTTTGAACACTTAAAAATTGGTTAAGTAGTCCATTAATCATATCGCTAATAAACTGTGCTTGAACCCGCGTTGTTGAGGACGGGAAAGGCTGAACGTAACGAACACATAAATAATGTATCTCCTTTTGCGCAATTAGAACAACTCCTGGAATACATTTGCCCAAATGCGACCTTGGGAGTGTTTTTAATTGAAAACTCTCCCACTTCGGTTTGTCATCTTTAACTCCTATTAACACAATCGTCTACTGTTTGTTTTCTTGTATCAGGAGGAACGCAAATTA
Organism: Nerophis lumbriciformis; assembly: GCF_033978685.3. Classification (NCBI taxonomy): domain Eukaryota; kingdom Metazoa; phylum Chordata; class Actinopteri; order Syngnathiformes; family Syngnathidae; genus Nerophis; species Nerophis lumbriciformis. Next base: position 20,649,351 of record NC_084552.2, on the reverse strand, counting down.
TGGGCTGGAGACAGCTGAGTAGAAAGGCTTGTGTTGGGTGATGGTGTTGGGGGAAAGGTGGGGCAAAGACGGAGCGGTAGGGCTCGGGGATTAGGATAATGCCGTGACGACAGCTGTTCGAGTGTGTCCACCAGCTGTGTCCACTGAGTGGATGAAGCCGGAGCCACGGCGAGGTTCATTGTCTCTGATGGAATTGTTTGATCAAGTCGTTTGAACAACAAAAACACACTTTGTAATGGTCAATGAAACCATCACTTTTGTTTAAAATTGCAGTTTCCCATAAAGACAAGGCTGCGTCTCAAATGGAGCACTTCCATGCTGTGTACAATCTGTGTGTTCGTTCCTGAGTGCCCACATTATGACAGAGTAGTGCTGTCCCAAATTGATTATTGTGTTCGCTTACTGGAAATGACAATCACACAACATTTACCCGATTCTTCTGCTCACTACTTTCCGGTGCTGCAGATGCTCTATTGTGGACCACTATTTCAAGTTAGTCCCCCTTCTTCTTACTTAACCAAGATGCCGATTATAGGGGGTGGAAAATATCCAGCAAAGCATACTCACCATTTCAGTCATTTTAAAGGGAAACTGCACTTTTAAAAAAAATCATTATGAAAGATATGAAGCGGGATGGCATTTTCTAAATCGTAAATAAATGTAAATAAAAGTCGAAGCCAATGGGAGGTCCTCTATTGTGCCCATAAAACCCAATAAAAACCATCCAAAAACCGGCAACAATACTCCATTTTACATTTCGTGACTTGAATATTACCCAAGTATTAGTGATATTGTTATTATAAGTGCTAACACAAACTATTTATAGCGGCGCCGTGATCACAAGCAATGTTGACATTGACTGATGATGATGAGCGGCTTCCTCGTTTCCTTGCTCGTCAAACTTCTTATTGTAGATCCTAAATCATGCTTCTCACCTGGATAGTAGAAGGACGAATACGTAATCCGACAAGTTGGTACACTTTGACAGCTAATTTAGACTAACAAAAGGCGAGAACGAAAGGAAAAGACACTTGGTTCCACCCCCCGTTTCTTCGCGAGGATTATGAGTCATTCTTCATCTAAATGGGAATATATGAACATCCTAGCAGTCCGCAGCCTAATAACAGCAGACTTTGTACAGTAAGTGATGTTATTATGTTTGTTGGCTCTCATGAAGTCTGCAGTGAGTAATAATCAGTGATGTAATTGAAAGAAAAAGCAAACGTGATGCGTTTTTTAAATTAAACACCGTGAATGCTTAAAATGAGCAACATACGTAAATATTAAATGTTATTATAAATGTGCCTGGTACTACATTATATATATACATCATCTGTATAAAACCTTAATGGAGGTGTTTGGATGTTTTTTTGAGGACTTTGTAGGGAGAATAGAGCGGCTTCCATAGGCTCCATTGTAAGCGGAATTCTGAACCCATTTATTTAATATTTAGAATGCTAAAAAATAAAAAATGACATCCCTCGTCATGTATTTCATAATGATTGTGAAGATAAGCAAAATAAAACAAAATGGGAGCAATCAATTCTGCTTCTAAATCACTTTAAAAATGCATTCAAAACCCGCCAACAGTACTTCATTTATGTTCCGTAACCTGTGCAATAGAGCGACATTGTTATTGTAAGAGTGAATACTGAGGAACTGTTTTCTAGCGTATTAACACATCAGCGTGCTAGGGTATTAGCCGTGAGCTTGCTACTGCAGAGATAAGATAGCTTTTACGTCACCAACTGAATCGAGTTTGAGTTTGTAATGCACAACACAATGCGATATGTGCTGAATGAAAAACTCATACAATCATACAATAATAATAATAATAATAATACATTTTACTTATAAGACACCTTACTGGGCACTCAAGGACACCGTACAAAATCAAAACAATAAAATCAATTGCATAAAAACAACAACAACAAAGATTAATAAGATTTGCAGGCAATAAGCAGTCAGGAAGAGGTGTGTTTTGAGTCTTGATTTAAAGCAGGATATTGAGTATATATTTCGAAGGTCTGGAGGTAATGAGTTCCAAAAATGAGGGGCTGAAAGCTCGGGCACCCATGGTGGACAGTTTATATAAAAGGACAGTGAGATCAATGGATCAAGAGGATCTTAGGGAACGTGAGGCCGTGGCGACATGGAGCAGGTCGGAGAAATATGACGGAGAAAAGTTATGAATAGCCTTGAAAGTGAGGAGAATTATTTAAAACTGGATACGGTGTTTGATGAGTAGCCAATGGGGTTCTTGCAGAACAAGGGTGATGTGCTGGATTGAAGGGGTTCTGGTGATTATCCGGGCTGCAGAGTTCTGGAGAAGCTGAAGTTTGTGAAGTGACTTGTGAGGGAGACCAAACAGGAGAGAGTTGCAGTACTCCAGGTGACAAGGCTATGGACCAGTATGGCAGCAATATGTGGGGTTAGGGATGGGCGAAGTCGATTAATGTTGCGTTGACGAAAGTAAGCAGACCGGGTAATGTTGTTAATGTGAGCTTGAAAAAAGAGTGTGCTGTCAAGGATGACACCCAGACTCTTAACTTGGGAGGAGGGTGAGACGGAGGAATTGCCGAGAGTAACGGACAAGCTGTTGGTTTTGGCTAGAATGGATTTTGTACCTACAAGTAAGAGTTCAATTTTATTACTATTGAGTTGGAGGAAATTGGATGAGAACCACAGTTTGAGTTCACTGAGGCAGTCTGTAAGGGAGGAAGGAGGAAGAGAAGCAGTAAGTTTGGTTGAGACGTAGAACTGGGTGTCATCCGCATAACAGTGAAAATATATTTTAAATTTACGGAAAATATTGCCAAGGGGAAGAATGTAGATGATAAACAAGCAGGGGACCAAGAACAGAGCCCTGGGGCACACTAGAGGAAACGGGAGACGGAGGGGATTTGAATGAACAGAGTTGAACAAACTGTGCGGTGGGAGAGATATGATCTAAACCAGTGAAGAGGTGTGTTTGTGGTGCCGATACTGGGCAATCTATGGAGAAGGACAGTGTGTGAAATGGTATCAAAGGCTGCAGTGAGATCTAAAAGGATGAGGATAGTGAGAAGACCAGAATCAGCTGCCAGGAAGAGATCGTTTGGGATTTTTACAAGTGCTGTTTCAGTGCTGTGCAGGGGGCGGAAACCAGACTGGAATCGTTCATATAGGTTATTTAACTGTAGGTGGGAGTGAAGTTGGGAGGAGACTGTTTTTTCAATGATTTTTTAAATGAATGGCAGATTTGAAATGGGACGACGGTTATTAAAATTATTTGGGTCTGAGCCTGGTTTTTTCAAAATTGGTGTTATGGCTGCTGTTTTGAAAGCAGAGGGAACAATTCCAGTGTTGAGAGAAGAATGGATGATATTTGTGATGAGGTGGATCAGTGAGGCGAGGCAGAACTTCACCAAAGCAGTTGGGAGGGGATCTAAATGACAGGTGGATGGCTTGGATCGACGGATAAGTGCAGTGATGTCTAGCTGAGAAGGCAGTGAAAAACTAGAAAATGAATGGATGAGGGAGGCAGGGGGGGGTGAACTGTTGTTGAGGGGAAGAAGGAAGTTGTTGGCGAATCTGTATATTACAGCATCTGTAAAGTATTAGCCCACATTTCATGTTTTGTTTGTACACAGCTAGCTTGACTGTGTGTTTAGTGTATGTTCTGCATGTATCATGATTACTATTATAGTGACTCACTCGATGGACTGTTTGGTCCAGCAGGCCGGGGATGTTTTTTCAAATTGACTAAGCACGCCATTTATGTCGAAATAGCATGGCTCCAAGTTCTACATTTGCAGTGTCAAAGTCACCTCACTCTCTCCGCTTCCGTCTGCTCCAATGTCTCACCCCCTCTGTTTGTGTTCCCTGCTATAAGCAGCAGTTCACCCTCCGTATATTCAGCTTCAAAAAGAAAAGGTTGTGAATCTTAATTTGTCCAAAAATAGTCGTCTTCGTTGTCTGTTACCAATAATAATTATAATAATAATGGATTCGATTTATATAGCGCTTTTCTAGACACTCAAAGCGCTTCAGAGAAGTGAGAACCCATCGTTCATTCACACCTGGTGGTGGTAAGCTAGTTTCGTAGCCACAGCTGCCCTGGGGTAGTCTGCCATGATAAAACACACATACATTTTGTTTCTGGAAGTAGGAACACACAGTTGTTGCCAAAGCCGAAAGTGCTCTGCTATGTAAACAGAAATACATTTGCTGAAGAAAGTCCCGGAAATGTTTAAAACTACAAAAATACGGTAAATATTGAACATATTACATATTGTTATGAAGGTGTCTGTTACTACATTATATATGTAGTAACAGACACTGTAGGTATGTACACACTGTACATACCTACAGTGTGTACATAATGCATATTACATATTGTTATGAAGGTGTCTATTACTACATTATATATATATATATATATATATATATATATATATATATATATATATATATATATATATATATATATATATATATATATATATATATATATATATATATTTACAGTGTGTATATTAAACGTTGAAGGAGGGTTTAGAAATTGTTTTAGAGGGCTTAGAAGGCTACAACGAGGACTCTCATTAGCCGCATATTCCAAGCGTTTATCATCTTTAAAAAATAAAAATTTGTTCTTGTCCCTCATTATGATTGCGAAGGATAGCAACAAATTCCAAAAACAGTGCAGTTTCCCTTTAAGTGTAACTTAACTTGCACTGCTTTGGGGCGGTATAGCTCGGTTGGTAGAGTGGCCGTGCCAGCAACTTGAGGGTTCCAACTTGGATCCCCGCTTCCGCCATCCTCGTCACTGCCGTTGTGTCCTTGGGCAAGACACTTTACCCACCTGCTCCCAGTGCCACCCACACTGGTTTAAATGTAACTAAGATATTGTATTTCACTATGTAAAAGTGCTTTGAGTCACTAGAGAAAAGTGCTATATGAATATACTTCACTTCACTGCATTTTGCTTTACTTTTCAGTGTGAACGCACTTAAGCAATCAAAAAACTTAGTTTAAGTACGAAAGCTTTCAAACTGAGAGTCACTACATTTCCATGCACTAAATTAGTGGGATTTCTCAAATAGTTCGGTTTTGTTTGTATTTTCACACTTACATGTGAAGTCCCAGTGTCCTTTCACACTCTCTAATGAGATATTGGTCACACGCCGTGTGTCTCCTGTACACTGGGGGGCGCTTTTTTCCTTTTAGCACGGATTAATGTATTGCTTTTCCGGTTGACTTATGACAACCACAACACCAGGGGGAGCTCTACTAACCACGTTAAACCCAGATTCCGATCTAACAAAGGTCTTAACTCATTCTCTTTCTATGCCACATCAATGTGGAATGCGCTCCCAACAAGTATAAAAGAAAGGGCATCTCTATCCTCCTTCAAAACCGCAATAAAAGTACACCTCCAGGCAACTTCAACCCTAAACTAACACCCTCCCCGGATTGTTAATAATCAAATGTAAACAATCAAATGTAGCTACTTTTCTTATGCCTTCTGATCTCTCTCTCTCTCTCTCTCTCTCTCTCTCTCTCTCTCTCTCTCTCTCTCTCTCTCTCTCTCTCTCTCTCTCTCTCTATGTCCACTACTTGCTGTACATATCCTACCAAGTCAGACCTACACTGTTTCAATATCCATTTCTCTGTTCTCAATTGTTGATGACTGATGATAACAACCAAACCTACCCCCCCCCCCCCCCCTCCACACCCCGAATTGTAAATAATGTAAATAATTCAATGTATACACCCTGATGATTATCTTGTGTGATGACTGTATTATGATGATAGTATATATGGTAGTATATATGGACCCCGACTTAAACAAGTTGAAAAATGTATTCGAGTGTTACCATTTAGTGATCAATTGTACGGAATATGTACTTCACTGTGCAACCTACTAATAAAAGTCTCAATCAATCAATCAATCAAACGTCACACCAGGCATCTGCGACTCCTTACAAATCAACAGTTTAGCTCTGCTGTACGTGATATTGGCACAGATTACAAATATTAGGTCTCTAATGGCTATGCTGATTTGTAAATAGCAGACAGCATCAAGAAATTATCTTATGTTACGCTACGAACATGATGCTACGACCAAGAAAGTCTCGGACCAGATGCAGGTCCAAAGCAAAGAAAGACCGGCGAGAGAGAGTTTACTTTGTGGATTGATGGAAAGAGTTTTAAATCTGAAGGCAAAGACCGCCCGTGCCCCCACTGATACTGTTGCAGATGAAGGTTGCTATCGTTCTGGACTATCTTGCCAGTTGTGTGGAATACAAAATTATTGTTCATCAGTTTGGAGTGCATGAATGCAGCGTGAGGAGTTTGTGTCTTTTTTATTGGCCTTTAAATGACCACAGAACACTTTTCCACTTTGCATCAGTCCATCTTGGATGAGCTCAGCGTTTCTGGGTGTTGTGGATAAATGGCTTTTGCTTTGCATAGTAGAGTTTTTACTTGCACTTACAGATGTAGCGACCAACTATAGTTACTGACAGTGGTTTTCTGAAGTGTTCCTGAGCCCATGTAGTGATATCCTTTACACACTGATGTCGGTTTTTGATGCAGTACCACCTGAGGGATCGAAGGTCACGGACTTTCAATGTTGGTTTTCGGTCTTGGCGCTTACATGAAGGGATTTCTCCAGATTGTCTGAAACTTTTGATGATATTACGGACCGTCGATGGTGAAATCCCTAAATTTCTTGCAATGGCTCATTGAGAAATGTTGTTCTTAAACTGTTCGACAATTTGCTCACGCATTTGTTCACAAAGTGGTGACCCTCACCCCATCCTTGTTTGTGAATGACTGAGCATTTCATGGAAGCTGATTTTATACCCAAAAATGGCACCCACTTGTTCCCAATGAGCCTGTTGACCTGTGCGATGTTCCAAATAAGTGTTTGATGAGCATTCCTAAACTTTCTCAGTCTTTTTTTGCCACTTCATCAAATTCCAAATGAGCTAATATTTGCAAAAAATAACAAAGTTTACCAGTGCGAACGTTAAGTATCTTGTCTTTGCAGTCTATTCAATCGGAAATAGGTTGAAAAAGATTTGCAAATCATTGTATTCTGTTTTTATTTACGATTTACACAAAGTGCCAACTTCACTGGTTTTGGGTTTTGTATATAGATGTTTGGTAATGAGTCACAGGTGAGCAGTGTTGGGTTAGTTACTGAAAAGCAGTAACTAGTTACAGTTACTAGTTACTTCATTTCAAAAGTAACTCAGTTACTAACTCAGTTACTTACACCAAAAAGTAATGCGTTACTGTGAAAAGTAACTATTTAGTTACTTCTTTTTTCTTTTTTTTTTAAAGCTCCAATTAATGCCCTTTTAGCCTTCATTTCAGTACTGTTATTGCACTGGAGAATAATACAATCTGTTGATCAACTTGACATGCATTTGCATCACTCAACTCTGCTAAGCCATGTGGTCTAGATACAACACACAAAGACAAAGATATGTTACAAAGGCCAATTTGTTTCTGGCCAGAACAAATTGACAAAACTATTTTAAATAGCTGCAACATAACATACATAAGTAACAAACAGCATAATAACAGCATAGATGTAAACCAAGAAAGGCACACACTACACACTACTAACCAGGCATTTTCTTCCTCAAGTAATTCTTATACAAAATCATGTCTGAAACCCAGAACACTACACATTTCCCCAGTTTTAGTTTAGAGATAAGGAAAGATTGGCCTGGCCCACTAGGATCCCTCTTTATGTTTGTGAACTTTATAGTCTATACATTTAGAGTGATGTGATAATCAAACACTCTAGAAGTCTAGAATGAAAGAGTATATAAGAGAATTGACAGCAACGTTCCCTCTCAGGAGCGCGCATGTGCAATTGCGCACTGCTCAAGCGTCCTCTGCGCACGGCAAATCTATGCCATGCACAAAATCAAATAAAAAAATAAGCGCATAACAATTTTCGACACGACACGGACACGACAGAGAAAACCGTTTTCGTCATCATTGTTCAAATATTGTAACGTCTGTCGAGACGCTTTGAGGACATGAATTCCATCCATCACTTTACTGAGCAAAACTCTTTACTGTCGGCCATAAACACATCACCAAAACATTAGTAAAAAAAAATGATATCTAGCAAAACTGGTCATTTTCTGCAGTACAAACCAGACCAAAAGCAACTTTGTTATATCAACAGCAGCCGCTCGCTCTCTCACGTGCGCCAACACTTGCACATATGGCACTTAGCCAGTGATGCGTTTACAGCCACACAAAAAGTCGGACAACTCCAACACCACACATAAAGTGTCATTCCAGGTCGTTACACTATGATTTACCAATCAAATGTGTGCTTATTCTAGTGTCATTTATTAGGAATCTTTATTTATAAATGTTAATCATTAAATGCTGTTAGTATATTAAATAAATACTAATAAAAATATATTTTTTACAAACAGGAAGTTGCAGGAATGTACACATAATCCCCTGCTTACATCTCATTGTGCAACATGTGAATGTTTTAATGGGAACTAAATGCAATGTCTGAAAGGGGTACAAATTATTTCCAAAGCAGGACCTCCACCCAGACAAACAATACAAGTACACAGTTCATGAAAAACAATATTTTTTGTTATTGTCATTATCAGTGGGCCTAAACACTTATATTAGAAATGGAAATGACTGCTGTCATTTGATTATAATAATAAGAGAATGTTGTCTGTCTATCTGTGTTGGCCCTGTGATGAGGTGGGGACTTGTCCAGGGTGTACCCTGCCTTCCGCCCGAATGCAGCTGAGATAGGCTCCAGCGACCCCGAAAGGGACAAGCGGTAGAAAATGGATGGATGGATGGAGATGTAAGTTGTAATTTAGTGAGGTTTGGGACAGGTGTGCTGCTGGTGTAGCCACAGTGTGCACGTGTGATGTTGCTCACATGGACTCCACTCAATGCTCAGGGACTTTTTGCATTTGCTCACACATGAACAATTAGAGGGAACATTGATTGACAGAGTGTGTACCTTCAGCGGTGAATGGTGGTGGTGGTGGAGGTGAAGTGGCATCAGAGTCTCTGTCTCTCTTTACTAGCTTCGTCGAAGCATGTTGCTATGTAGCTTGTTTCAGCAGATTTGAATTGCTGCTTTGGGCAGTAGATGGCATCTTTGATCCAAAGCACAATGTACATTTAACTAAAATGTTATTTTCTTTGTGCTCGACAAAAGAAAAGTAGTGAAAATATCTCCATGTTAGCAAACTCGACTTCTGGCTCCGCCATGATCAGACACGCCCCCCCCCCCCCCCCGCTCCCCACACTCACACTCAGACACACCCACACAGAGCGCATATGTCTCTCTCTCTTCTCCGGCTTGTGACACAAGAAGAATCAGAACGATGACACAGCAGCGCTCCGATAAAACACACTTTATACTACATAAAAAGTAACGTAAAATAACGCAGTAACGCATCATGTAGTAACGGTAACTGAGTTACTGAATATAAAAAAATAACGCGTTAGATTACTAGTTACCGCCGAAACTAACGGCGTTACGTGTTAGTCCCAACACTGCAGGTGAGTATGGAGGGTGAAATGGCAGAGTCTGATTGGCTGTGAGGCAATGAGCAGATGGAGTTAATAGACTGGAGATGAGAATCTCTGGAGTGAGGGAGTGGGCGTGGTCCTGACAGAAACATTTTTGCCATCTTTGCTTGTGTGAGGCTTAACTATTTTGTTATGTGGTCAAATTCAGTTAAAACTACATGCTTTTTTTATCATAACTGTTGTTATTGGAAAAAACGAGAAGTGACGTCATGAAAATTATTTTCTTAGCCCCCCCCCCCCCACACACATATTGGTCAAGCCCCCCCTTCACCCAGGGATAGAAAAAATCTTGGAGCCGTCCCTGCAGGGGGGTGATTGTGGAAGTTGAGTGAGAAGTGTGTGTGGTGGCTTGCCAGGGATGTTGTTATTGCTGTGTTGTTGCCTGCTACATAGTAGTCGTTCTGCAAAGCAAAACTCTCAGACGTTTTGCGGCATAGCCGTTCTGCAGCCGTTACGCATCTCATGAAGAATGACAAAATGCAGTGCACCGTCAGTACCCGGATGCACTCAAACGAAGTGGGCACTTACCATCCTCAATTGTCGCCATTTTGGCTGTGTAGTGTAGTGAGTAGTGGAGTGTAGTTACTGACAGTGGTTTTCTGAAGTGTTCCTGAGCCCATGGGGTGATATCCTTTACACACTGATGTCGCTTTTTCATGCAGTACCGCCTGAGGGATCGAAGATCACAGGCTTTCAATGTTGGTTTTCAGCCTTGCCTTAGGTGCAGGGATTTCTCCAGATTCTCTGAACCTTTTGATGATATTACGGACCGTAGATGGTGAAATCCCTAAATTCCTTGCAATGGCTCGTTGAGAAGGCTAACTCAAGTGGTTTTGTTTTCACGATTGAAAAGGAGAGAAGAAGAAGCAGGTACACATTGCGATGGTAAGTGTGCAATGACAGTAATCGATTTAGAAAAGTACTACACTGTCAAAATTCACGTCCTCAGGAACTAAGAACCCTGTGTACATAGTATACGTACATATTGATGTGTACTGAAGGAAGTATTTACGTGTGACACAACCCAAGTGTAAGTGAGAAAGTGCACTAATTAAGATCAGTGTTGGGACTAACTTACTTAATTACTTACTTTAACGCCGTTATTTTCAGTAACTCAGTTACCGTTACTACATGATGCGTTACTGCGTTATTTTACGTTATTTTTTATATAGTATCGGCTAGAAACTAAGAAGATCTGAGTGTGTTTTATTGCTGCAGTGTCGTACTTCTGAATGTTCCTGTGTCACAAGGAAGAGGCGTGCCGCGAGCTCTGTGTGGGTGTGTGTGTGTGTGGGGCGGGGCGGCGTGTCTGTGTTTACCAACAAGACATGCGGAGCCGAAGCCGAGTTTCTTAACATGGATATATTCTCACTAATTTTCTTATGTCGAGCACAAAGAAAATAACATTTTAGTTAAATGTACAGTAAGTTGTGTCTTGGATCAAAGATCCTATCTACTGCCCAAAACAGCAATTCAAATCTGCTGAAACACCTACAAAAGCAACATGCTTCGACGAAGCTGGTAAAGAGAAACACACAGCGGCTGGATTTTAACGGAGGGACTGTTAGCCAGGACAACATTGGAGCGTGCGTGCGAGAAGACATGCAGGTTATTTATACAGTGGAGTCACCCGCTTTCAGGCAGCTGGACACAGTGGACAGTGAGTACATAAACATGGAAAGCAAGCTAAAAAAAACACTCAAAACTCTGCCTCTGCTCATCATTCATCACTGAAGGTACACGCACACTGTCAAATCTCTTATATACCCTTTCATTCTAGACTTCTAGAGTGTTTGATTATCACATCACTCTAAATGTATAGACTATAAACTTCACAAACAAAGAGGGATCCTAGTGGGCCAGGCCAATCTTTCCTTTTCTCTAAACTAAAACTGGGGAAATGCATAGCATGTTCTGCGCTTCAGTACAGTATTGATCTCATGAAGACATGATTTTATTTCACAATTCCTTAAGAGAAAAAAATGCCTGGTTAGACGTGTGTATAGCAGTATGTGTGCTGTATATAGTGGCATGACATATAATCATGTCATGTGTGCCTCCCTTGGGTGAATCCAAGTTTACAGCTATGTTGTGACATGTTGTTATTATGCGGTTTGTTACTTATGTATGTTTTGTTGCAGCTATTTAAAATAGTTTTGTAAATTTGTTCTGGCCCAAAATAAATTGGCCCTTTGAAACATATCTTTGTCTTTGTGTGTTGTTTGTAGAGCACATTGCTTAGCAGAGTTCAGTGATGCAAATGCATGTCAAGTTGATCAACAGATTGTATTATTCTCCAGTGCAATAACAGTACTGAAATGAAGGCTAAAAGGGCATTAATGGGAGCCTTAAAGACCTACTGAAATGCGATTTTCTTATTTAAACGGGGATAGCAGGTCCATTCTATGTGTCATACTTGATCATTTTGCTATTTGATTTTTTTGCTGAAAGGATTTAGTAGAGAACATCGACGCTGATAAAAAAGCCTTGCCTCTACCGGAAGTAGCAGACTATATGCGCGTGACGTCACAGGTTGTGGAGCTCCTCACATCTGCACATTGTTTACAATCATGGCCACTAGCAGCGAGAGCGATTCAGACCGAGAAAGCGACGATTTCCCCATTAATTTGAGCGAGGATGAAAGATTTGTGGATGAGGAAATTGAGAGTGAAGGACTAGAGGGAAAATGCTGTGAGAGGCGGGTGGGACCTGATATTCAGCTGGGAATGACTAAAACGGTAAATAAACACAAGACATATATATATTCTATTAGCCACAACACAACCAGGCTTATATTTAATATGACACAAATTAATCCTGCATAACAAACACCTCCCCCCTCCCGTCCATATAACCCGCCAATACAACTCAAACACCTGCACAACACACTCTATCCTACAGCCCAAAGTACCGTTCACCTCCCCAAAGTTCATACAGCACATATATTTCCCCAAAGTCCCCAAAGTTACGTACGTGACATGCATATAGCGGCACGCACGTACGGGCAAGCGATCAAATGTTTGGAAGCCGCAGCTGCATGCATACTCACGGTACCGCGTCTGCGCATCCAACTCAAAGTCCTCCTGGTAAGAGTCTCTGTTGTCCCAGTTCTCCACAGGCCAATGGTAAAGCTTGACTGTCATCTTTCGGGAATGTAAACAATTAAACACCGGCTGTGTTTGTGTTGCTGCAGCCGCCCGCAATACTCCCCTTCCCACCTACAGCTTTCTTCTTTGCTGTCTCCATTGTTCATTGAACAAATTGCAAAAGATTCACCAACACAGACGTCCAGAATACTGTGGAATTTTGCGATGAAAACAGACGACTTAATAGTTGGCCACCATGCTGTCCCAAAATGTCCTCTACAATCCGTGACGTCACATGCCGGCGTCATCATACCGAGACGTTTTCAGCAGGATATTTTGCGCGAAATTTAAAATTGCACTTTAGTAATCTAACTCGGCCGTATTGGCATGTGTTGCAATGTTAAGATTTCATCATTGATATATAGTAACTATCAGACTGCGTGGTCGGTAGTAGTGGGTTTCAGTAGGCCTTTAATTAAAACATTTAAAAAAAGAAGTAACTAAATAGTTACTTTCTACAGTAATGCATTACTTTTTTGTGTAAGTAACTGAGTTAGTAACTGAGTTACTTTTGAAATAAAGTAACTAGTAACTGTAACTAGTTACTGGTTTTCAGTAAATAACCCAACACTGTTTAAGATACAGTTTGGGGCCTCATGTATTAAGAGTTGTGTGGATTCCTTATTTAAAAAATGGTTTATGCTCAAATCCAGAAAATGTTGTATGGACCAACAGTTTCAGATGTATTTAAATGTGTGCACGCATTAATCCAAGCACATATCTTTTTTACTTCCCAATCAATGTGGAATTGAGCGCACATGTTGCAGTGCAGCTGCTCACTCCCTGTCCTCGTCCTTATTTAAATGCGCAGGTAATATTTAAATTAGCCATGCACCAGAGATCCCACACTCTGTACAGTCAGAAAACACAAAGATAATGAGCAAGACGGCGAAAACAAAAATAATTCACTGACAATGAGTGAGAGGAGCTTCTTTACTGAAGTGGAGGTGAGCCAGAATATACTTTTGGGTATGCAGTCCTCTGGCATTCCTAGCGAACAAAAGAGGGCTGAGTGGGGAAAAAGTGTGCGAGGCTGTCAATGCAGTGCCGTTCGAGAACCGCACACAGGAACCATGAAGAAATAAATGGTACTACGTCAGGAAGATGGTTGTGGCCAAAACAGGCAAGAAGACCTGAGATAAAGTAGTGTTCACCCCGTTTGAAAAGATAGTCACTGCAATGATACATAAAACTTTAGAAGAGATGAGAGCTATGATTACCCCCAATTGAAACATTATTTGTGTAACAAAATGCGTTCATACAGTAGTCTGCTCACAGCCACAATAGAGTTTCATGTGAGGATTATGTAATATTTGGTTTGAAATATTTTAAATGTAAACATGTCAGTGCTATCAAAAACAATAAAAAGAAGTAAAAAGAGCTCAGCAGCACATGCACTTTTTGCGTCAGATGAAAAGAGCACAGCTCCCTCCCCCCATTCTCACCACATTCTACAGAGGCACTATAGAGAGCCTGCTGACCAACAGCATCTCTGTCTGGGCTGGAGCCTGCAATGCCTCAGACTGGAAGTCTCCCCAGAGAGTGGTGAGGACGGCGGAAAAGATCATCAGCACTCCTCTTCCTCCTATCCAGGAGATCGCAAAAAGCCGCTGCCTGACCAGGGCTCAGAAAATCTGCAAAGACTCCTCCCACCCCCACCAAGGACTGTTTTCACTGCTGGACTCTAGAAAGAGGTTCCGCAGCCTCCGAAGCAGAACCTCCAGGTTCTGTAACAGCTTCTTCCCTCAGGCCGTAAGACTCTTGAACGCATCATAATTAAATTATCTCCTCAACTCCCCCCAAAATGGATTAACTCGCTGGAATAAAAAAGACAATATAACATACATCCATAAACGTGGACGCATGTGAAAAAGTGCAATATAATTATCTGTACAGTAATCTATTTATTTATTTATATATATTTATATATATTTATTTATTTTATATATATATTTATATATTATTTATATATATTTATTTATTTATATATGCACCTTATTGCTTTATTATCCTGCACTACCATGAGCTTATGTAACGAAATGTCGTTCTTATCTGTGCTGTAAAGTTCAAATTTGAATGACAATAAAAAGGAAGTCTAAGTCTAAGTCTAATACAAAATACTTTGATTCTTGTTTGATTGCTCAATTTATTATTACAAACCAGGAGAGCTTCTTGCGGCAACAGCCGTACGTGACACAAAGTCGGGGCATTCCTCCGGTCTCCGTTGGCTGCTGCTGTCAGCCCGACTGGCCCAGCTGTGCTGGAGTCACAGGACCACAGCAATAGGTGGCCAAATGATTTCCTCGATGAATTAATAGACATCCTCACAAATAGGAATATGAAGCATTAAATGCATTGGTGAAAAGGTTAATTTTGTGTCCTTGCCTTGATCTTTTAATAATAATGTTAATAAGGGATTCGATTTATATAGTGCTTCTCTAGACACTCAAAGCGCTTCACAGAGAAGTGGGAACCCATCATTCTCACCTGGTGGTGGTAAGCTACATTTGTAGCCACAGCTGCCCTGGGGTAGACTGACGGAAGTGTGGCTGCCAGTTTGCGCCTACGATCCCTCCGACCACCACCCTCCATTCATTCACCAGTGTGAGCGGCACTGGGGGCAAGGGTGAAGTGTCCTGCCCAAGGACACAACAGCAGTGATTTGGATGGCACGAGGCGGGCAGCGAACCTGCAACCCTCAAGTTTCTGGCACGGCTGCTCTACCCACCAAGCCATGCCGCCCCAACAAATGTTGGCGAAGCCTGAACAGCTTCCTGTGTAGAAATGTCATGAAGTTGGCGTGAGGCACCGCGCATTTCCACGTTCAGTTCACAACTTTGCCATGAAAAAGACCATACGCCAGGTTTTTGTTAGGCCCCAGGCAGCCAGGTGTGCTTTCATGATCAGCAGGTCCATAAATTGTCTGTTTTTTACTAATTGCAATACATTTTTTGTGAAAATCCTACTAAATTATATTTAAGGCCACCTTTTTCCATCTAAATTGTATGTTTGGCTGCTGAATGGCAATTTCTCTCCTTGAAAGGCATCGCTGATTACCGGGCGCTGGATTAAGTTGTTTTGGAGCCCAGTGGAAGTCTTGTCCACCGTAAGCTGCTCGAATCAATAAACAGGTTTAGAGTGCCAGAAGGCTCAGTCTCTCCGCTCCATTGATTGCCATGCCCATTAACGCCTTCGCACCTCCAACCTCCCTCTCCTCTTATATTTCGGATTCCCCCCACCCCCCTTCTGAGTCTCGTGTCTCCCGGCTCGTCTCACACAGCATCCGCTTCGAGCCCTTTGCTTTTGTCTCTTTGTGCTCGAGCTCTTGCAATCTCTTCAACTCCCGCCATGTCCCGTATCTCGTTGTGGCGTTCTCGAAGGCCTCCCAGTCCCAGCAGTAGATTATCTAACATCTAAGCAGCTGGGCTGGCGCATTCCTGTCGGTCTAATTAGCTGTTGGGATGAGTCCTTCCATGGGATTCTCCACAGGAAACATGTATTTGTATAAATAACTGTCCTTTTTTTTTAATGTTATGCTTTTGGGTTTTTCAAAGATACACTATATTGCCAAAAGTATTTGGCCACCCATCCAAATGATCAGAATCAGGTTTCCTAATCACTTGGCCCGGCCACAGGTGTATAAAATCTAGCACTTAGGCATGGAAACTGTTTCTACAAACATTTGTGAAAGAATGGGCCGCTCTCAGGAGCTCAGTGATTTCCAGCCTGTAACTGTCATAGGATGCCACCTGTGCAACAAATCCAGTCGTGAAATTTCCTCGCTCCTAAATATTCCATAGTCAACTGTCGGCTCTATTATAATAAAATGGAAGAGTTTGGGAACAACAGCAACTCAGCCACCAAGTGGTAGGCCATGTAAACTGACAAAGGAGGCAGCGGATGCTGAAGCGCATAGTGCAAAGAGGTTGCCGACTTTCTGCACAGTCAGTTGTTACAGAGCTCCCAACGTCATGTGACCATCCAATTAGCCCACGTACAGTACGCAGAGAGCTTCATGGAATGGGTTTCCATGGCCGAGCAGCTGTGTCTAAGCCATACATCACCAAGTCCAATGCAAAGCGTCGGATGCAGTGGTGTAAAGCACGTCACCACTGGACTCTAGAGCAGTTTAGACGCCTTCTCTGGAGTGATGAATCACACTTTTCCATCTGGCAATCTGATGGCCGAGTCTGGGTTTGGAGGTTGCCAGGAGAACGGTACATTTCGGACTTCATTGTGCCGAGTGTGAAATTTGGTGCAGGAGGTATTATGGTGTGGGGTTGTTTTTCAGGAGTTGGTCTTGGCCCCTTCGTTCCAGTGAAAGGAACTTTGAATGCTCCAGGATACCAAAACATTTTGGATTCCATGCTCCCAACCTTGTGGGAACAGTTTGGAGGGGGCCCACATTCCTCTTCCAACATGACTGTGCACCAGTGCACAAAGCAAGGTCCATAAAGACATGGGTGCCAGAGTCTGGTGTGGATGAACTTGACTGGCCTGCACAGAGTCCTGACCTGAACCCGATAGAACACCTTTGGGATGAATTCGAACGGAGACTAAGATCCAGGCCTTCTCGACCAACATCAGTGTGTGACCTCACCAATGTGCTTTTGGAAGAATGGTGGAAAAGTCATATAAACACACTCCGCAACCTTGTGGACAGCCTTCCCAGAAGAGTTGAAGCTGTAATAGCTGCAAAAGGTGGACCAACATCATATTGAACCCTATGGGTTAGGAATGGGATGCCACTTCAAGTTCATATGTGAGTCAAAGCAGGTGGCCAAATACTGTAATTATTGGGAATAATGTCAGGATGCATGTGAAGGAGCTTAAGTTTGGCTTTGCTGTGCCGCCGGATGCTAGGTGAACAACCCAGTAGACAAGGGGATAAAAGAAACTGAGAATAGACATTACGGAGTTGCAAAAAGCTAACAAACAGCGGTGCTGCTCTGCTGTCCAGATGTGTTCCAGTCGGACTGGACCGAGGGAAGGCTTTGTGCCATGCGAGGCAGAGGTGCGTGTAATTGCCCTCCTCGCCTCTCTGCCCGAGACGTTCCATGAAAGGCGGCAATCTCAAAGCCCTGTTAAAACGGTAACGAGTGGACGGGTCAACAAACGGCCTCCAATAAAGAGCACAGGCCAGATTTACTGTACTGCGTTCCCGACCATTTGGGCGGCCATTGAACGTAGATAATTGGCAATATTTGGAAGAATGGAGTGCTTTATTTTTGGCGAGGTGGGGGCTTTTTGTGTGGGGACGTCAGTAAGCGTTTGCTGCGGCACCAGGGAATGATCCACGCTCCAAATAATCCCATTTTGTCTGTCGGAAAGTTGTTTTTAAACATGTTATGTAACCATAAAAGCCCTCCAGTGGTATTCAGGAACATACACAGCTATACTAGTCAAAAGCTAAAGCATGGTCATCTTGTCTTCTTAAATAAAACCTTTTAAATATTGACTTACGTCATCATTTTATTTCACCATTTATCATTTTGAGTACCAGTGCAAAGTTTGTTTCGACACAACATTGCTAAGATAATTAGGCCCCTGTTTTTCAACCTTTTTTGAGCCAAAATCCCAAGGCACACCACGAGCAGAACATTTTAAAAATTAAACTCAGCAGCCTATTGTCATGATCGTTACCCGGATCATGGCATGATTTATGTTGGTTATGTTTCTGGTTTTAGTCTGTTTCCTGGTTGCACCCTCTTTTCCTGTTTATTCTTGGTTTCCATGGGCACTGATTCTCCTCACCTGTCTTAGTTTTGCAATTAGTGTTTCCACCAGGTGTTTTGGCTAATCACTCCCCTTTATAGTTTCCTGTCACCCAGCAGTAAGTGCTGGGTCAATGTTTGCTTTATGCAACATTTACGTTTCCTCTGGTTTTCTCCTCATAGTAAGTTTGGGCACGCTAGCATTCCTTGTTTATCACCCTTGGTGACATTTTGTTTTTTTTGTTTAGCTCCACGCTTGCTAGCGTCCTCAGTTTCGTATTTTTGTCCTGCCTTTTATTTATTAAAAATACTTAATCCTACCTGCACACTCCTCCTGCTTGTCTTCTGTACTGGAAGGAACACACCAGCACAGCTATGCGTCCCCGAAGACGTAACAGATTGACCCAGCCAGACGAAGTGTTCCTGTCCAACACGGACAAACAAGAGATCCTCCTGGAGCTCCAAGCGGACACCCAGCCGTGGCAACACGAGGACAAAGCCGAGCTGTCCGAAGAAGACCTTCCGGCCGACGCCATGGTAGCATGGGAGCAGCTAATGGCTAAGTTCACGGAAGCAGAGACCCGTTTCCTCCCCCACTCTCAAGCCACCCGGACGTCGTCCACCCCACCCGGTACGCGAAGGCTCGGGCAGCGGGGCAGCTCAGAGCAGGCGCAGAAGGGGTACCAGACGGACACTTTGCCCTCAACAATGTCTGCCAGGCTCTTCCCGTGCGGCTTCTCCTCCCCTCAGTCACCACCTGCTGGCAACTGTCCAGAAAGGCGCCAGCGGCGCAGACTCACAAGGCCAGATTCCAGGCTTCCTAGAGCCCACCCGCCAGTGCCCTCTGCTCCCGCCGAACAAGCGCTCCCCCCACCAGCTCCATCTAGCATCTGGAATCTGCTTCCTGAGGGGGGGGGCAGTGCTGGTAGCGTGTCAGCGGGACAAGCAGACCTCATTCCACTGAGGATGCTGCCTGCCACTCCTCCAGCGGGGGCGCTGTCTGCTTCGGTCCTACTTCCTGCCCCAGTGCCACAAAGCAAGTTGGACCCGCCAGAGAAGTACAGTCCGGCTTGGGTGGATGAGTGGTACCGCAAGGTACTTATTGAACTGCAACTGGAGGAACAATCCCAATCAGCAGAGAACACTCCGCCCACTCCTCTGGCTCCTCCCACGCCGACAGCCCGGACGCCTGCCACTCTGACGCCACCATCAACCCTGGTGGTCCTGCAAACGCCATCCTCTCCACCTCCTGCTCCAGCGCTGCAAAGCACAAGAGACCCCGCAGAGACCGACCCAGTAAAAAGGGCATTGCACCAACAGTCCAAACAACTTGGACAACAGGAGGAACAGTTTGACGTTCTTGGGGCTTGCGTCAACGCCATGGCGGAGCACCAAGATGCCCGCCTTGATGCATTGGAGAAACAGATGGGAAGTATACTCTCCGCACTGCAGGTGATGATTCCCCCTACGGCCAACCCAGCAGTCCAGCTGAGACATCCACCACCCACAGAGACTCCGTTGCCTGATTCGTCCTTGGCTCCGCCCACGCCGACAGACGAGCCGCCTGCTCCGCCTCTGGCTACGCCCACGCCGAACAGACGAGCCGCCTGCTCCGCCTCTGGCTCCGCCCACGCCGACAGACGAGCCGCCTGCTCCGCCTCTGGCTCTGCCCACGCCGACAGACGAGCCGCCTGCTCCGCCTCTGGCTCCGCCCACGCCGACAGACGAGCCGCCTGCTCCGCCTCTGGCTCCGGCCACGCCGACAGACGAGCCGCCTGCTCCGCCTCTGGCTACGCCCACGCCGACGGCGCCTCCTGCTTCCATGGCGACGACGCTTCCTGTTTCCACGGCGACAACGCTTCCTGCTTCCACGGCGACGACGCTTCCTGCTTCCACGGCGACGACGCTTCCTGCTTCCACGGCGACGACGCTTCCTGCTTCCACGGCGACGACGCCTCCTGTTTCCACGGCGACGACGCCTCCTGTTTCCATGGCGACGACGCCTCCTGTTTCCACGGCGACGACGCCTCCTGTTTCCACGGCGACGACGCCTCCTGTTTCCACGGCGACGACGCTTCCTGTTTCCACGGCGACGACGCTTCCTGTTTCCACGGCGACGACGCTTCCTGTTACCACGGCGACGACGCCTCCCGCGCCTGCCTCGCCTACGACGTACCCACCTCGTGTCCGGCGGGCCGCAGCACGGCGCCGCCCACCTCCTCGTGCCCGGCGGGCCGCACCTCGGTGCCGCCCACCTCCTCTTGTCCGGCGGGCCGCACCACGGCGCCGCCCACCTTGTCGTTTCTGGACTTTTCATGGACGCTTTTGGCGCCAACAGCAGCGACGCCCCAGACTTTGGTACAGGACTCAAAGACTGCTGAGGTTCTGGCGCCAGTCTCGTCCGCCTCCTCAACGGCCACAGACATGGCCGTTCCGAGGTCGCCCGCCTCGACGATTGCGGCGACAATCCACCCGCCGCCGCCACCTGACTTGTCCCCGGTGGCTTCGGGGACACATGGCCTGGCGGCCCACCACCAAGTCCTCCCTCCACCCTCCCGTGACTTTTGACTTTCTGGGGTTTCTTTTGTTGGGGAGGGGTTTTCTAGTTTGGGACGTCTGGGATCCGTCCCTTAAGGGGGGGGGTTATGTCATGATCGTTACCCGGATCATGGCATGATTTATGTTGGTTATGTTTCTGGTTTTAGTCTGTTTCCTGGTTGCACCCTCTTTTCCTGTTTATTCTTGGTTTCCATGGGCACTGATTCTCCTCACCTGTCTTAGTTTTGCAATTAGTGTTTCCACCAGGTGTTTTGGCTAATCACTCCCCTTTATAGTTTCCTGTCACCCAGCAGTAAGTGCTGGGTCAATGTTTGCTTTATGCAACATTTACGTTTCCTCTGGTTTTCTCCTCATAGTAAGTTTGGGCACGCTAGCATTCCTTGTTTATCACCCTTGGTGACATTTTGTTTTTTTTGTTTAGCTCCACGCTTGCTAGCGTCCTCAGTTTCGTATTTTTGTCCTGCCTTTTATTTATTAAAAATACTTAATCCTACCTGCACACCCCCCCTGCTTGTCTTCTGTACTGGAAGGAACACACCAGCACAGCTATGCGTCCCCGAAGACGTAACACCTATAT
This sequence comes from Nerophis lumbriciformis, assembly GCF_033978685.3. Taxonomy (NCBI): domain Eukaryota; kingdom Metazoa; phylum Chordata; class Actinopteri; order Syngnathiformes; family Syngnathidae; genus Nerophis; species Nerophis lumbriciformis. The sequence goes on along the minus strand of NC_084552.2, from coordinate 20,627,764 downwards.
TGACAACTTAAAATGGATGGAAAGGATAAGGAATATAATTTATTTGGAATTTAATTTAAAGGCCTACTGAAATGCGATTTTCTTATTTAAACGGGGATAGCAGGTCCATTATATGTGTCATACTTGATCATTTCGCGATATTGCCATATTTTTGCTGAAAGGATTTAGTAGAGAACATCGACGATAAAGTTCGCAACTTTTGGTCGCTGAAAAAAAAGCCTTGCCTGTACCGGAAGTAGCAGACGATATGCGCGTACGTCACAGGTTGTGGAGCTCCTCACATCCGCACATTGTTTACAATCATGGCCACTAGCAGCGAGAGCGATTCAGACCGAGAAAGCGACGATTTCCCCATTAATTTCAACGAGGATGAAAGATTTGTGGATGAGGAAAGTGAGAGTGAAGGACTAGAGGGCAGTGGGAGCGATTCAGATAGGGAAGATGCTGTGAGAGGCGGGTGGGACCTGATATTCAGCTGGGAATGACTAAATCAGTAAATAAACAAAAGACATACATATACTCTATTAGCCACAACACAACCAGACTTATATTTAATATGCCACAAATTAATCCCGTATAACAAACACCTCCCCCCTCCCGTCCATATAACCCGCCAATACAACTCAAACACCTGCACAACACACTCAATCCCACAGCCCAAAGTACCGTTCACCTCCCCAAAGTTCATACAGCACATATATTTCCCCAAAGTCCCCAAAGTTACGTTCGTGACATGCACATAGCGGCACGCACGTACGGGCAAGCGATCAAATATTTGGAAGCCGCAGCTGCATGCGTACTCACAGTACCGCGTCTGCGCATCCAACTCAAAGTCCTCCTGGTAAGAGTCTCTGTTGTCCAGTTCTCCACAGGCCAATGGTAAAGCTTGACTGTCATCTTTCGGGAATGTAAACAATGAAACACCGTCTGTGTTATCCGGCACAACAGTCAGGGGGTGCATTCTACGGCGGGGGTGCGTTATCCAACACAACACCTGCCGCAATACACCGCTTCCCACCTACAGCTTTCTTCTTTGCTGTCTCCATTGTTCATTGAACAAATTGCAAAAGATTCACCAACACAGATGTCCAGAATACTATGGAATTTTGCGATGAAAACAGACGACTTAATAGCTGGCCACCATACTGTCCCAAAATGTCCTCTACAATCCGTGACATCACGCGCAGGCGTCATCATACCGAGATGTTTTCAGCAGGATATTTCGCATATGCGCCACGTATGCTTAAAATGATCAAAATATGTAAATATTATGTTATTATAAATGTGCCTGTTACTGCATTACATATTTACTTACGTCATGTATATAAAACCCTAATGGAGGTGTTTGGCTGTTTTTAAGGACTTTATAGGCAGAATAGAGCAGCTCCAATAGGCTACTGTATTTTTCGGACTATAAGTCGCAGTTTTTTTCATAGTTTGCGACTTATACTCAGGAGCGACTTATGTGTGAAATTATTAACACATTACCGTAAAATAACAAATAATATTATTTAGCTCATTCACGTAAGAGACTAGACGTGTAAGATTTCATGGGATTTAGCGATTAGGCGTGACAGATTGTTTGGTAAATGTATAGCATGTTCTATATGTTATAGTTATTTGAATGACTCTTACCATAATATGTTACGTTAACATACCAGGCACGTTCTCAGTTGGTTATTTATGCGTCATATAACGTACAATAATTCAGCCTGTTGCTCACTATTCTTTATTTATTTTAAATTGCCTTTCAAATGTCTATTCATGGTGTTGGGTTTTATCAAATAAATTTCCCCCAAAAATGCGACTTTATTATGCATTTTCAGCAGGTGCGACTTATACTCCGGTGCGACTTATACTCCGAAAAATACGGTATTTTGTAAGCATTTAGCTACCTACTACCACCTACTGATATGGAAGAGTATCACATGGTTACTCTGCCAATCTCTAGACAGCGCGGACACTCAACAGCGGCACATTATTTGCAGGTTAATAATAATTATTTGCAAACAAATATTTTTTTTAACCAATTAAAATTAAAGTTAAAGTCCCAACAATAATCACACACACACCGGGTGTGGTGGAATTATCCTCTGCATTTGACCCATCCCCATGTCCACCCCCTGGGAGGTGAGGGGAGCAGTGAGTAGCAGCGCTGGCCGCGCTCGGGAATTAGGTGAAATTGCATAATTTCCCACGGCACACCAGACAATATCTCGCGGCACACTAGCAGTGGTTGAAAAACACTAAATTAGGCATCCAGTCATCTCGTCCCTTAAATAAAAAGCACTAATATAGTCTAAACCAGTCGTGTCCAAAGTGTGGCCGTATGAAAAAAATCCAATTGTTTTGTGACCTAAGCTTTGGTTAGCTTATGTTGATTTACACTGGCTTGCTTTAACAATTTAGTTGATACAGAATGCATAAGGGCTTCAATCCATATTCTAATAAATCGGGGAAAAAAACAGGAGTTGACTGAGATGATACATTTGCTGGAGGAAGCGTTGTCATAGCGTGACCACAGCATGGGCCACTGTGGCTTCTTTTGTTAGTACTGCAAGCCACGGACAAGAATGAGTCCAGTAACTTTTATTTGGAGGAAGTCAACAAGACGGTCAAGACCTCGGAGTGTCTCCATGCAGGAGACACAACAGTGCCCATTGACAGGCCAGATCACGGCCAGGACTGACTTTGACCTCCGGGAGTGGCGACAATATGGCGCCTGTCGCAGCCGGGGACACTGCCACGGCTTGTGTGCGATTGTGTGTTGACGAGAAGACAGCGAGAAGGAAACTTGTCCAAGGATGGAAGCTGCTGCCGGCCTTCAAGAGGAAGAATGCACTCATTCAAGTGGTCGACGCGAGTGTGCTGACGCTCCCTTCTTTCTTTGCATTCTGCAGAAACAGACCACACACATAAACAATTCTTCACAGTTTGGAATAAAAGTGGGGAGAAGACACTTTTGGACGAACAAAAAAGAGCACTTTAAAAGACAAAAGAAAGTGTGCACATTAACATTGCAGCAGGATACTTTTACACAACATTGTACATCTCTTATGGACACTCCCTTTCATATAGACTTAGACTTCCTTTTTATTGTCATTCAAATTTGAACTTTACAGCACAGATAAGAACAACATTTTGTTACATAAGCTCATGGTAGTGCAGGATAAAAAAGCAATAAGGTGCATATATAAATAAATAAATATATATAAATAATATATAAATATATATATAAAATAAATATATATATATAAATATATATAGATAAATAAATAGATTACTGTACAGATAAATATATTGCACTTTTTCACATGCGTCCACGTTTATGGATGTATGTTATATTGTCTTTTTTATTCCAGCGAGTTAATCCATTTTGGGGGGAGTTGAGGGGATAATTTAATTATGATGCGTTCAAGAGTCTTACGGCCTGAGGGAAGAAGCTGTTACAAAACCTGGAGGTTCTGCTTTCGGAGGCTGCCGAACCTCTTTCTAGAGCCCAGCAGTGAAAACAGCCCATGGTGGGGGTGGGAGGAGTCTTTGCAGATTTTCTGAGCCCTGGTCAGGCAGCGGCTTTTTGCGATCTCCTGGATAGGAGGAAGAGGAGTCCTGATGATCTTTTCCGCCGATAATATTGGCAGGTCGATATTATCGCACATCTCTAGTAATAATGCCTGAAATAATGTATCTTTGTGAGTTCAACTAGAATCATGTGCTTTTGTAAGGTTTTCAAACACAAACATGTGTTTTTTACTCAAAATGACAGTAATGTTCTTAGAATCCTGAGATACTGCGAAAAAAGCAATACAAATTTATTCAAAAATAACTCCTAAATCAAACATGCAAAATGTCTAATAATGTCTGAAATAATTTATCTTTGTGAATTGTAATAGAAACATGTGCTTTTGTAAGGTTTGCAAACAAAAAACTCTTTTTTTTTACTCAATATGACAGTATTACTGCCATATTAAATATGGCAGTTATTCAAACATAACTCCTAAACCAAACATGCACAATGTCTAATAATGCCTGTATTAATGTATCTTTGTGAGTTTTACTAGAAAAATGTGTGTTTGTAAGGTTTGTAAACACAAACATTAGTTTTTTTACTCAATATGGCAGTATAACTGTCACACTCAATATAACAGTTATTCAAACATAACTTCTAAACCAAACATGCAAAATGTCTAATAATGCCTGAAATAATGTATCTTTGTGAATTGTAATAGAAACATGTGCTTTAGTAAGGTTTGCAAACACAAAAAATATTTTTTTTACTCAATATGACAGTATAACTGCCATACTAAATATGACAGTTATTCAAACATAACTCCTAAACCAAACATGCACAATGTCTAAGAATGCCTGTATTAATGTATCTTTGTGAGTTTTACTAGACACATGTGTGTTTGTAAGGTTTGCAAACACAAACATTCGTTTTTTTCTCAAAATGACAGTATAACTGTCACACTCAATATGACAGTTATTCAAACATAACTTCTAAACCAAACATGCAAAATGTCTAATAATGCCTGAAATAATGTATCTTTGTGAATTGTAATAGAACATGTGCTTTTGTAAGGTTTGCAAACACAAAAACTTTTTTTTTTACTCAATATGACAGTATTACTGCCATATTAATATGACAGTTATTTAAACATAACTCCTAAACCAAACATGCACAATGTCTAATAATGCCTGTATTAATGTATCTTTGTGAGTTTTACTAGACAAATGTGCGTTTGTAAAGTTTGCAAACACAAACATTAGTTTTTTACTCAATATGACAGTATAACTGTCACACTCAATATGACAGTTATTTAAACATAACTTCTAAACCAAACATGCAAAATGTCTAATAATGTCTGAAATAATATATATTTGTGAGCTTTACTAAGAACGTGTGTTTTTGTAAGGTTTGCAAACACACATTTTTTTATTTATTTTTTACTCAATATGACAGTATTGAGTAAGTTCCAACTTGTGGGGCCTAAAACAGGGCTTAACACTAGGGGAGACAGGGCCTTCTCTGTTGTTGGCCCAAAACGTTGGAATGTTCTGCACCCTCATGTCAGAATGGCCACCGCAGTTGAATGTTTTAAGTTTCGTCTTAAAACCCACTTTTGTTCTTTTAATATTTGATTCTATTTTTTTTACTTGTTTATTTTAAATGCTTGTAATTTGATTACTTGTTATTATTTCTTTTTATGTGCAGCACTCGGAAGACAGTTTTGTTTGTTTGTTTAATAGTGCTATATATTAAAGGGGATTGGATTGGATTGGATTATATCACTTCATGTACAGTAGAGCTTTGGCGATTTGATTTAGCCTTCCTTAAAATCCAGACAGGAAAATGTATTCTTGTTAACTCCACTCTGTAAAGAAGCTTGTTGAGATGGTAAAAAGGAGAAGCTCGCTGCATGCACATTTCCCATTTAATCATCTATGGCAGCCGGGTGTGAAAATCTTGGGGTCCTCAGTTTGGATCACTTCTAGCCAAAGAGCCTGGAGACGGACTTTGATTCTAGTTGCAGCTGTGGAAATGTATCCAGTTCCCTTGCCGCTTTTTCTCTTATTCCTAACTTCCGGGAGTGACTTTGATCCAACCGTAATTGCGGAAAACAATGTGTTTGCAGGCACAGCAGGAGGATAACATACAAAATGTTGTTTCTTTTCATGACCAACTGAAGGCTGGTTGTGGAAAAATGGTGCGCTTGTAGCAGAGTAGTCTTTGCAAATATAAAAGACAGCTGTTAACAGCTGCCCTAAGCTGCACCCCCTTTTTCGGACATTACGCCAGCCCCCCCACCACCACATTGTGCCGCTCCTGTCAGTGTCAACATGTCCTGTCAGTCAAACCTCTGGGTGCCAAATGTGCTGTCTGATCTGCTAGCGTGTTCTGCAACACGACAGCACAATTCCCAAGGCTGTCAAGTAGGGGAGAAATGTAGAAAACAGTCTGAGCGAGTGAGCGTGCATGGTGGGTTTGTGCCTTGGACCGCCATGTGGCGATGTGGCGTTCATTCACGAGCTCGGCTTACGTTGTTCAATTTTAAAAACACAATTTGAGGTGCTCCCTCTGGGTCGTGGTCAGAAAGAATGCTTCGGAGGCCATGTTCAGTGATACAAATATCTTCATTGCATAAATGGTCAATGACTTCTGAGTTGCTAAGTCCCGCTGACGTTTTGCTTGATGGCGGCCATGTTTTCCAACAAGTCCTTATCAGTCCCCTAAAGCAGGGGTCCCCAAACTTTTTGACTCAGGGGGCCGCATTGGGTTATATATATATATATATATATATATATATATATATATATATATATATATATATATATATATATATATATATATATATATATATATATATATATATATGTGTGTATATGTATATGTATGTATATATATATATATATATATATATATATATATATATATATATATATATATATAAAACCCAATGCGGCCCGTAATGATGATGTATATATATATATATATATATATATATATATATATATATATATATATATATATATATATATATATATATATATATATATATATATAAAACCCAATGCGGCCCGTACTGATGATGTATATATATATATATATATATATATATATATATATATATATATATATATATATATATATATATATATATATATATACATGATATATGTGTGTGTAAATATATATATATATATATACATATATATATATATATATATATACATGATATATGTGTGTGTAAATATATATATATATATATATATATATATACATATATATATATATACATGATATATGTGTGTGTAAATATATATATATATATATATATATATATATATATATATATATATACATATATATATATATATACATGATATATGTGTGTGTAAATATATATATATATATGTATATATATATACATGATATATGTGTGTGTAAATATATATATATATATATATATATATATATATATATATATATATATATATATATATATATGTGTGTGTATATACTGTATATATATATTTATTTACGTGTATATATACATATATATGTGCGTGTGTGTATATATATGTGTGTATAGATAGATAGTACTTTATTGATTTTATATATATATATATATATATATATACATGATATATGTGTGTGTAATTATATATATATTTATGTGTGTATATACTGTATATATATATTTATATACGTATATATATATATATACATATATATGTGCGTGTGTGTATATATATGTGTGTATAGATAGATAGTACTTTATTGATTTTATATATATATATATATATATGACTTAACCATGAGATGTTCAAAAACGAAGTAATAAAATAAAATGAGTTTTAATATTTCTCTTTTGCTTTATGTGATTTTGGTGTGGTTCCTGTATATTTGGATAATTTTCATGGTCAAAATTGCCTAAATTCTGTGTTTCCTGATGAAAATAACGCGGCAAACGAGAAGTGAGGCAGACACAGGCTACACAAAAAGTGTATTGAGCGTGTGCGTGCGAGGAAGCGCATGCTTGGTGCCACGGGTACCTCTGCCTCAAGGTAGGGGGCGATAAATTGTCAACTTGCAGTTCAAAAGTTCATGAACTGCCAACAGAAGAAGTAGAAGAAGAAAACAACAGACAACTGCTACTTTTTCGCCCTAAAAATGGAGGATTTGATTTGTAAAATAAGGAAGTTTTCAAGACTGGACTTTCAATCAAAGCAAGAAGTCATTCATACTGGCAGACCAACGCCAGAGCTGCCAAATTAGACTCAAAGGTGTGTGGTTCGAGGACAGAAAATAACTTGTTGATTTCAAAAGGATTAGTATACTGGAAAATAATGGCTTTGTGGCTGTGTTACAAAAAACGTCTTTATTGCTTTCCCTGCCTTTTATTCTCAACGAGTGACCGTGTTTGGACCCAAATGGGATATACTGAGATGGCGACTTGTCCAGGGTGTACCCCGCCTACCGCCCGAATGCAGCTGAGATAGGCTCCAGCAACCCCGAGAGGAACAAGCGGTAGAAAATGGATGGGATGCCAAGAAGCCTCGAAAATCATGAAAGCTCATCTGCCCACATTCAAGGTCAGATTTCTTTCAAAACGTTTGGAATATCACGTATTGATCTGGCTCTAAATGAGACTAGATATCAGCATCCACAATGGCAATGTAAAGGAACATGGTGAGATATTAAAAGAGCTGATAAACACCACTTGCTTTTTGGGGAAACAGGAGCTTGCATTTCGTGGCAATTACCTTAAGTGAGAAAGAGAGACTTTTAAAACTCAGAGAAAAAGGAGGACTTCTACAACAAAGTCCTAGAAGTAAAGGTGAATGGACTTCATTTACAAGTAAAGGTCAGATATAGTGTCTAGTGCAGGGGTCCCCAAACTATGGCCCGCGGGCTGGATGCGGCTCGCCAGCGTCCAAAATCCGGCCCACGGGAATGTCCCAAGTTTAAAAAAAACAACAACAAAAAATTATAATTTTTTTAAATCTGTTTTTTCTAATCCATTTTCCACCGCTTGTTACTCCGTGCCCTCTCGCCGCTCAGGCATATCACATTGTCTAAAAATGCATTTGTCCTTTGATAACATGACATCATTGCTCTCGCGCCGCAGTGTCAAAGTGCACGCTCTTTCAGTCAATTAATGCGCGAGGAATATATACAGTCGCGATCATACGTTTGTAAACAACATAATGTCATGGCTGTCTTGAGTTTCCAATAATTTCTACAACTCTTATTTTTTTGTGATAGAGTGATTGGAGCACATACTTGTTGGTCACAAAAAACATTCATGAAGTTTGGTTCTTTTATGAATTTATTATGAAAATGTGACCAAATCTGCTGGGTCAAAAGTATACATACAGCAATTATATCACCATATGTATGTATGTTTGTGTTTATATATATATATATATATATATATATATATATATATATATATATATATATATATATATATATATATATATATATATATATATATATATATATATATATATATATATATATATATATATACATACACACACATACAGTGCGGCCCCCGGTCAAATTGTTTTAACCCAATGCGGCCCCCAAGTCAAAAAGTTGTCTGCTCTGCAGTTGCTGTGTTAATTGTGTGCTAAGTGTGTTGAAATGTTTTATTCTAGCGTCATACTGTGTGTTTTTGTGATTTTGAGCTGGTGCCATTGCATCATACAGTCATGTTTGTAAATCTGACTTGTGAGTCAGTGACTTAGCATCACACTGTATGTTTGTAAATCTGACTAGTGGGTCAGTGCCTAGTAGGGCTGCAACTAACAACTCATTTGATAATTGATTAATCTGTCGATTATTACTACGATTAATCGATTAATAATCGGATAAAAGAGACAAACTACATTTCTATCCTTTCCAGTATTTTATTGGAAAAAAAACAGCATACTGGCACCGTACTTATTTTGATTATTGTTTCTCAGCTGTTTGTAAATGTTGCAGTTTCTAAATAAAGGTTTATAAAAATAAAAAAATATATAATAAAAAAAATAAAAATAAAAGTAGCCTCTGCGCATGCACATAGCATAGATCCAACGAATCGATGACTAAATTAATCGCCAACTATTTTTTATAATCGATTAGTTGTTGCAGCCCTAGTGCCTCATCAACCTCAAACCTCACTGCACGTCACTGTGTGTAATTGTGCAAATGTAATCATGTGATGTTCCTTAAAGGGAACTGCACTTTTTGGAAGAATTTTGCCTATCGTTTACAATCATTATCAAAGACATGGATATCTTTTTTTTTAATGTATTATAAGTATTAAATAAATGCAATCTAAAGTCTGCTTACAATGAAGCCTATATGAGCCGCTCTATTCTGCCCACTAAGCCCTTTAATAAACATCCAACCACCTCCATTAAGGTTTTATATACATGATGTAAGTATGTATGTAATGTAGAAATGAGAAAATTTATAATAACATATAATATTTACGTATTTTGATCATGTTAAGCATACGCTTTTTTTTTATAACATCACTGATTATTACTCACTGCAGACTTCCTGAGAGCAAGCAAACATAATAAAACATCACTTACTGTAGGATGTCTGCTGTAATTAGGATGCCGACTGATAGAATCGTGTTATATTCTATATTATTTTCAAATGAAAAATTAACCATAATCCTCACGACGTAAATGGGGGTGAAACAAAGCGTCGTCTTGTGACGTTCTCTCTATTCTAGGTCTAAATTGTCTATCAAAGTGTACCAACTTGTCGGAATACGTCCTATTCCTTCTACTATTGAGGTGAGAGGCATGATTTATGATCTAGAATGAACTTTTACCAGCAAAGGAAACAAGGAATTAGCTCATTAGTCGATCATGTAAACACAGGCACACAGGAAGTGCACACGGCGCCGATAGTTTGTCTGCGTTAGCGCTTATAATAACAATTTCACTAATACTTGGTTAATATTCAAGTCATGATGTCATGTCTGTATTATCATGTTTTGTTTTAAGTCATGTTTTGTTTAGTTTCTGTCTTTTTCACTCCCTTGTCTGGTCACCATAGCAACCATTAGTTTTCACCTGTCACGTCACGCACCTGTTTCACGTTTTGACTCACACACACCTGTCACCAATCATGTCACTGTTATTTAAGCATACCTTGTTCATCACTCGTCCTGCCTGTTTTGTCGTTATGTCACTCCGGTTCAGGTCTCGTTTTGACAAAGTAAGTTCCCATGTCCATGTCCTAGTTTTTGTTTAAGATTAGCCTCACTTGCGTTTTAGGCACGCTTGCCTCTTTTTTTTGTTGTTGTTGTTGTATTGTTTATGTTCGCGGTAGTGCGTGATTTATGTTAAATAAATCCTAGCCTACCTTCACGCTGTTGTCCGGAGCCGTCTATCTTGCGTTGGAAGAACAACCCCGCAGCAAGCTGCGACCCCCACGTGACAGAATGCAGGCAGCAGACGTTCTTCCGCAGACCGGCCACGAGGAGGTGATGGAGACGCGCTGGCAAAGCTGGAAGCCAACCAGAAAGGCTTTTTCTCGCCAGCATGACGCGTCGTTCCCCCAAAACCCGCCCACGGACAACAAGATTCCTCAACCAGCCCATTCTTCCTTCCCGCCGCAGAAGACCCGTGCTGATGACGTCATCCCGCCCACTGGTGATGACGTCAGAAACCAAGATTTTTTTTTTGAGTCTATTTACACCCTCTGTCAGCCGCCCACTATGGACTTTGTTTCAAAGAAAAATCCTTTTGAGAAAATTGTCTCTAAATTTAGATTTTTTCAGACCCAGTCTAAAGTGGGGGTAGGGAATAAACAATTTGGACAATTTAATGGGGAAGTTTCTGCCCTCCTCCGCCCACCCCTACAGAGAGTTGCAGACCGCAGGGAGCGCGTCTGGTATCCGCCCCTTGAGGGGGGGTCTGGGGTCGGGAGCTGTGTTGGTGGGGTGACTCAGCTTAACCATGTCAAGCCACAGCCTCCCTCACGGCCGCCACCACCAGTCTTTTACCATGCCAAGCCGCAACCCCCAGCTAGACCACCTCCACCTGCACCAGTAGCTCCACGACGCCAAGCTCCGGTACCAGCTCCACGACGCCAAGCTCCGGTACCAGCTCCACGACGCCAAGCTCCGGTACCAGCTCCACGACGCCAAGCTCCGGTACCAGCTCCACGACGCCAAGCTCCGGTACCAGCTCAACGACGCCAAGCTCCGGTACCAGCTCAACGACGCCAAGCTCCGGTACCAGCTCCACGACGCCAAGCTCCGGTACCAGCTCCACGACGCCAAGCTCCGGTACCAGCTCCACGACGCCAAGCTCCGGTACCAGCTCAACAAGTCCAAGACCAAGACCCTCCACGCCAAGACCAAGACCCGCCATGCCAAGACCAAGACCAAGACCAAGACCCGCCATGCCAAGACCAAGACCAAGACCAAGACCCGCCATGCCAAGACCAAGACCCGCCATGCCAAGACCAAGACCCGCCATGCCAAGACCAAGACCAGCCATGCCAAGACCAAGACCAAGACCCGCCATGCCAAGACCAAGACCAAGACCCGCCATGCCAAGACCTAGACCAAGACCCGCCATGCCAAGACCAAGACCCGCCATGCCAAGACCAAGACCCGCCATGCCAAGACCAAGACCCACGCCAAGACCAAGACCTATACCAAGACCCACACCAAGACCAAGACCCGCCATGCCAAGACCAAGACCCGCCATGCCAAGACCAAGACCAAGACCCGCCATGCCAAGACCAAGACCCGCCATGCCAAGACCTAGACCAAGACCAAGACCCGCCATGCCAAGACCAAGACCCGCCATGCCAAGACCAAGACCCGCCATGCCAAGACCAAGACCTGCCATGCCAAGACCAAGACCCACGCCAAGACCAAGACCTATACCAAGACCCACGCCGAGCTTCGCCGCCTGACGCGCCACGCCGAGCTTCGCCGCCTGACGCGCCACGCCGAGCTTCGCCGCCTGACTCACCACGCCAAGCCACGCCTGCCACGATGACGACGCGCCTGCCTCCTCGTCGACCACGGATATGGCCGCTTCCTGGTCGCCCGCCACGCCAAGTGCGCCCACCTCCCAGTCGGCCACGAATGTGGCCAATCCCTGGGCGCCCGCCTCGCCTGCTGCAGCGGCGTTCCACTCGCCGCCGCCACTTGACTTTGCCTCGGTGGATTCGGGGCCACTTGGGCTGGCGACCCACCGCCATGTCCCCCTCCCGCCCTCCCATGACTTTTGTTAAGTTTTTTTCTTGGACATCTGGTATCTGTCCTTAAGGGAGGGGCTCTGTCATGTCTGTATTATCATGTTTTGTTTTAAGTCATGTTTTGTTTAGTTTCTGTCTTTTTCACTCCCTTGTCTGGTCACCATAGCAACCATTAGTTTTCACCTGTCACGTCACGCACCTGTTTCACGTTTTGACTCACACACACCTGTCACCAATCATGTCACTGTTATTTAAGCATACCTTGTTCATCACTCGTCCTGCCTGTTTTGTCGTTATGTCACTCCGGTTCAGGTCTCGTTTTGACAAAGTAAGTTCCCATGTCCATGTCCTAGTTTTTGTTTAAGATTAGCCTCACTTGCGTTTTAGGCACGCTTGCCTCTTTTTTTTGTTGTTGTTGTTGTATTGTTTATGTTCGCGGTAGTGCGTGATTTATGTTAAATAAATCCTAGCCTACCTTCACGCTGTTGTCCGGAGCCGTCTATCTTGCGTTGAAAGAACAACCCCGCAGCAAGCTGCGACCCCCACGTGACACATGAAAAGTAAATGGAGAATTGTTGGCGCTTTTTAAAGGTTTTTGATTGGGTTTTATGGGAAGAATAAAGGACCTCCCATTGGCTTCACTGTAAGCGGACTTTAAAAAAAAAAATCCATCCATCGTCATGTCTCATAATGATTGTGAACGATAGGCAAAATTGTAAAAAAAAAAATAAAGTGCAGTTCCCCTTTAACCTCTTAAGGCCCAAGCTGTTTGTTTACATGCTTTTTTATTTCTCTTTGCTATTTGGGCTTATTGGACCCTAATTAGAATAAAAACTAAGAATCATCTTTTGATATGATGTACTTAGTCCATAAGTACACAAACGTGTACTTCATGTTTAGTGACATGCTAATTCTTATTTTTATGCTTTTTTTTTTTTTTTTTTTACAAATTCCATTGTATGTTATACTCTTCTGACACCATCAGATGGCAGTATAAGTGTCCACATAAGCGGCCAAAAGACCCCAATTCAGCAGTATACACAATTTTGGAAATAAGAGCTAAAAGGTGCTGTCCACGCATGTAAAGTATGTAAAGTATTTGCTAAGCAATGCCTGAAACAAATAAACCATGACAATGGTCAAAACTGTGTATGCTAAGCTAATTGAAGAAAACATATTAGCTTTGTGTTATAAGTGACAAAAGTGTAATATCTAATTATAAATCTTAATAATCTCCCATTTTATTTTTACATCATAGCTTGGGCCTATAAAAAACAGCTGTTGATAGAAAATAGCCCCAGGGCTGCCGCAGACTAAATCGGAGCCCTAAGCTTAATTTTACTTGAAGGACCCCCTCTCCTTTTCCGATTTTCAGATGTTTTGAATTAAAATTAAAATGTACTCTATCATTCTCAATGTTCTCAACTGAGATGGGTTGGTAAACATTTGTACTCGGCTCAAATCCTGGCCATAGCTGTGTCAGGAAGATATGCAGAAATGTGTTATTTTTCACAAAAACAAAACAAAATGTTGAGCATTGAATTGTTGGTTAGAAGCAAACCAAAGATGCCAACATTTGAACCTATTTCAAAACTGTTGATATATGCTTGCATGTGTTTTTATCTATTTTTATTGTATTGTGCCCTTATGTTATGCTGTTTTCACGTTGAGGGTCTACAGATGGAAATGATCATCCTCGCTATAATGCGGCATATTGACACGATATCCTGTGTGTTGTTGTGCTCATCAATGTGAAGTGAATTATATTTATATAGCACTTTTCTCTAGTGACTCAAAGCGCTTTACATCGTGAAACCCAATATCTAAGTTACATTTAAACCAGTGTGGGTGGCACTGGGAGCAGGTGGGTAAAGTGTCTTGCCCAAGCACACAACGGCAGTGACTAGGATGGCGTTTTTTTCAGGCGCAATTTCAGGATTCGAACTTCGAACCCTGAAATTGCTGGTACGGCCACTCTACCAACCGAGCTATACCGCCATTAGTATGTATGTATGTTCGTACAAAACATAAATCAAAATTAGAGATGTCCGATAATATCGGGCTGACGATATTATCGGCCGATAAATGCTTTAAAATGTAGTATCGGAAATTACCGGTATCGGTTTCAAAATTATTGGCATCGGTTTCAAAAAGTAAAATTTATGACTTTTTAAAACGCCGCTGCGTACACGGACGTAGGGAGAAGTACAGAGTGCCAATGAACCTTAAAGGCACTGCCTTTGCGTGCCGGCCTAGTCACATAATATCTACGCCTTTTCACACACACACAAGTGAATGCATGCATACTTGGTCAAGAGCCATAGAGGTCACACTGAGGGTGGCCATATAAACAACTTTAACACTGTTACGAATGTACGCCACACTGTGAACCGACACCAAACAAGAATGACAAACACATTTCGGGAGAACATCCGCACCGTAACACAACAGAACAAATACCCAGAACCCCTTGCAGCACTAACTCTTCCGGGACGCTACAATATACACCCCCCCAACCCCGCCCACCTCAACCTCCTCATGCTCTCTCAGGGAGAGCATGTCCCAAATTCCAAGCTGCTGTTTTGAGGCATGTTAAAAAAAAATAATGCACTTTGTGACTTCAGTAATAAATATGGCAGTGCCATGTTGGCATTTTTTTTTCCATAACTTGAGTTGATTTATTTTGGAAAACCTTGTTACATTGTTTAATGCATCCAGCGGGGCATCACAACAAAATTAGGCATAATAATGTGTTAATTCCACGACTGTATATATCGGTATCGGTTGATATTGGAATCGGTAATTAAGAGTTGGAAAATATTGGAATGTCGGATATCTCTAATCAAAATAAATTCAAGTTTTATTAAAAATGTACAAAAATCGTTTCACATAAATAAAAACGTGTGAAAAAAGGTAAATCTCGAAATAAAATTGTGCTTAGGGCTCCAATTTTTCCAACGACTAATACTAAATAAACATACCGCTGAATTATATTGGAGTGGGATCTCATCAAATTGTGCAAGCAGCCGTAATACAGCTATTTTTTTTTATTTTTTATTTTTTTTAAACACTTTAATGACTACTTTTAATACAGGATCGTAACACTGTGCTCTTTATGTAACATTCCCAAACCTGCGGTCACGGGAATACCCATATCTCTCCCATTGTCATTATTACAGCCCATTAGCCATGACAGCTGTGACCCGCCCTCTATAATGGAAGATGTGCTTTTGACCTGATTCATTCCAAGGTTTCATGTAAGAACGCTTGTTCAAGAAGTCAGGATTTGTGTAAGAAAACTTGTTAAAGAGGTCAAGCTGCAAATGAAACTAGAAGAGCACCTTGGAAAAATATGTTTTTTTTAATGCCATCTCCTCTCCTTGCAGGTCATTCTCATTCTGACCAAGTACTACCATGCCGACTCCACCAAGGTGTTGGAGAGCTCTCTGTGGAGGTAGGCCAGAAATGTTTAGCGTTGTCCATCTGTTGTGGGATGACCTCATGTTACGTCTGGCCCGTGGGTGGCTGTAGATCTTCCGGGTGGAAAAGGTGCAGACACGGCCCAGATAGAGATGCTACATCATGGCGGAAAAGGGGCGAGCCAAATAACAATTAGCACTTTTTTTTTTTTTCACAGCAAGAACCTTGTGTGTGAGCGCGTCCTCATAGAATATCAATTCCCCCTTCCATCTAATCCCTCGCAGATGCTCCGATGCCAAGCCTGACCTTGCAGGTACAAAAGAGGAGACGTTTCATATCAGAAAATAGACCAGACAGAGTTCCTTACTAACATTTCTTCCCACTCTCGCGCCGCAAATGTGTCTGATGTTGCAACTTAATTTATGCCATTCGTCCTCTCCGAGAGCTTCAAAGCCGCAGCCTCTCATTAGCTACCAAGTCTCCCTGGAGGTCACATATGAATTATGTACATGTTTTTTTTCCAATGTTTGCATGTTGATGGTCTAATTGTTGCAGGCCGCAGACTCATCGCGGACAAAACCATGCGTGGTTGTTTAATGCGTCGGGCATTTTGAGAAGATTGCTATTTATATTCTCTATAAACTGGCCTACAAAGACCTTTACGGGATCACCTAAGGATTCTAGCTTTCCAATATGGCCTCCAGTAAAAAGGTAAACACAAAGATGCTATTTGTTAGCCTCAATCATTTGGTTGCTACAAATCTGGCAATGCAACTAAATGCAAAAAAACACACATTTGTTAGAAGTGTTTCCGCATTGTGTGAATTTAAGTTGCACATGCACACAGACATCTTGTGTAAGAAGCAACTTTAACAGTGGAATTACAAAAAGATGTCCAATAATATCGGGCTGCCGATAATATCGGCCGATAAATGCTTTAAAATGTAATATCGGAAATTATCGGTATCGGTTCGTATATTATCGGTATTGGTTTCAAAAAGTAAAATTTATGACTTTTTAAAACGCCGCTGTACGTAGTGGTACACGGATGTAGGGAGAAGTACAGAGCGCCAATAAAACTTAAAGGCACTGCCTTTGCGTGCCGGTCCAATCACATAATACCTACGGCTTTTCACACCAGTGACGTGCGGTGAGGTTGATGGCTGGTGAGGCACTGACTTCATCACAGTCAGATTTACAAACATATGAACCCTAAAGAGTATCTTATTCACCATTTGATTGGCAGCAGTTAACGGGTTATGTTTAAAAGCTCATACCAGCATTCTTCCCTGCTTGGCACTCAGCATCAAGGGTTGGAATTGGGGGTTAAATCACCAAAAATGATTCCCGGGCGCGGCGCCGCTGCTGCCCACTGCTCCCCTCACCTCCCTGGGGGTGATCAAGGGATGGGTCAAATGCAGAAGACAAATTTCACCACACCTAGTGTGTGTGTGACAATCATTGGTACTTTAACTTAACTTTAACTTTACACATACAAACTGTAGCACGCAAAAATGCACATCTAGCACACGTGGTGTTCATGTTGGAGGAGTTGTGAATGAATGAAATATGAAATCCGTGCTGCAGTCTGCAGGTGTACCTAATGTTGTGTCCCTGCAGTCGTTCACCGCTCCTCCGGCGCGAGCATTGTTTTGCACTTTTTGGCTTCTTGTTAAGTGACTTTTTTTGGGTGGATTCGGTCTTGCACGTGGAGGGTTTGGGTGTGGGCTTTGGTTGGTGTGGCGCTCCCGTCGAGGGGTGCATTCTGCGGCGGGGGTGCATTAAGCGGCGCCAGGAGGCGGGATTACTGCAAGCCTCACACAGTGCGTCTTCGCAGCAGTTTTATGATCGCTCAGCACAAGAAATACTTTACACACATACAGTTGTTGACAAAATACATTGTACATTATATACCTCAGCTAACTAAACTATGGAAATGTATAATATAATTCATATAGCAATACGGTCTCACTGCACAGCAGGCCAGCAGTTAGCAGAGTCCGCAATCCATGTTGAGGCACTGAGTGACGTGCCTCAACTGGCTGCTGATCACCTCACCGTCTCTTCTCAGTATTTGAACGGCAAATGTGAAAATTCAGCGATTTTGAATAAAAATAATCTAAAACTGGTGAAGTAAAATGGAAAATAACTTTATAGTATAATCACTGAATACATATAACAATTTAATTTTTTTTTTTCTTTTTAAATTTTTTTTCTTTCCATGATGGCAGGTGAGGCACTGGAAACGTGTCCGACTTACTGCCGGACACGTAAGTCCGGCAGTAACTTACGTGTTACTGCCGGACTTACAGTAACACGTAAGTCCGGCAGTAAGTCCGACTTACTGCCGGACTTACAGGGAGCGGACAGCCACAATCAGACAGTCCGATACCCCATACTCTCTGAGCACTCCCCACAGGACCTCCCGATGGACACGGTCAAATGCCTTCTCCAAGTCCACAAAGCACATGTAGACTGGTTGGGCAAACTCCTAAGCGCCTAAGTCAGGGGTCGGCAACCCAAAATGTTGAAAGAGCCATTTTGGACCAAAAATACAAAAAAAAAAATCTGTCTGGAGCCGCAAATAATTATTTAAATAAGTCTTATAATGAAGGCAACACATGATGTAAGTGTCTATATCAGTTATATTAGCTTACTATCAAAGGCTGACGCAAATCTTCGTTGACAGAAATGTTGTATTTTAATTTTTATTCGACACATTTTTTGCAACATTAGAAATCATTCGTAAAATGGAGGCTTCTCACAGGATGAGATAACTTCTGGAAATTACTGGCTCAGAATGGCCAAAGGATGTGTGCGTCAAAGTTTAAGGAAACAGCAGGCTGTCTTCTTCTAATGGATTTATTACAATCTTTGCAAGCGGGGTAATGTTTGCTGTGGTCTGGAACAACATGGCACACAAACAACTATGAGAAATGCAGCCAATATTACATAGTGATAATGTGTCATGAGTCATGCAAACATAAATTAAACATACACGACATAAGTAAAGGAAATTAAATTAGTTCAAATATACCTACAAACGAGGCATAATGATGCAATATGTACATACAGTTACCCTAAATAGCATGTTAGCATCAATTAGCTTGCAGTCATGGATTGACCAAATATGCCTGATAAGCACTCCAGCATATCATTAACATCAACAAAGCTCACAAAGTGGCATAAAACACGTCTTTCTGTGGCAGCATCAGAGAAAGTTGTACATGTAAATAAACTACGATGATTTCAGGAATCACTGAAATTAGTGGGACAAAGCGGTACTTGCCAAATACTGTCGTCAGTGAAGCATGTATAACGTGGGATTTCTAACAATTAGGAAGGTTTGTGTCATGTTTGTTCTCCTACAGAAAATATATTTAAACAAAAATATTTTTTTTTCTTCATCTTTTTCCATTTTCACACATCTCTGAAAGAGGTCCAGGGAGCCACTAGGGCGGCGCTAAAGAGCTGCATTAGACTCTAGGACCGCAGATTGCTGATCCACCCCCCAGGCCTAAGTGAACACAAGGTGGGACAGAATGCACTTACACACTCAAAATGTTAAGTGTAAGAATGGAAGTGGCAAAATGAGAAATCAAATACAACAGCCTGTGAACCCCACTTAATGCTGGTTGCCTTAGACTTGCACATACTTGCATACTTACACTTAGCATTTTGAGTGCGTCCGTGCATTCTGTCTCATTCTGTGCAGGTGCGCCAATAAAAACACCTCAATATCGCTACATGGCGCAGACAGCGCCACCTGTATTAGTATTGTGGAACTGAAGCATCCCTTCACCACCGGCTTCATCAGATTGGATGTCAAAAGCATTAAGGACAGCTGGTAAGACCCAATCAAGCAGTATTTTTACAGACTGTAAAAGGCGAGATTGTAGGGAAGGAAGCAGAGGGATGGATGTGACCGTAAAGGATGTGAGGATGCTCAAAATCCTCAGCTTTGGCAGAATGAGAGGAATACTGAGAGGGACACACACACACACACACACACACACACACACACACACACACACACACACACACACACACACACACACACACACACACACACACATACTGGTTATCATTTGGAATGGGGACCAAGTTTTTGATCATCACTTGTGGAGACCACCCTTTCTACAGGTTTAGGAGGCATAAAAAAATGTTGGTAAAATGGCCACTGCCCAGTTAGCTCATACACGTCTTTAAATATCTGGATTGATGAAGTAATGTGCTGATCATTCTTACTGGGGACCCTGGGGAAAAAGAGTTCATATGGTTCATGGGGACCAAATTTTTAAATGATTTTGCATAATTCACACAAATTTGTACGTGACTACTGAAGACCATTTAAAAAAAATAATAATAATAATAATTAAAAAAAAATTTAAAAAAAAGTTCATATTAAATATGACATGATCCTCAGAATACAGCACTACAGCTGTCCTCTTATAGGAAGTTTCACCACTTAAATGTACCAGCTACAGCCCGATGAGGAGGCTGCTGTGCAAATGTCTCACACTCAAACTAACCAGTAAACATATTTTATGGGCTAAAGCTTAAAAATCACTTAGGCATCTACAGAATGGATCTGACTATCATTTAAAAAGGTTTCCCTTTAGGGGACCTGTTTTTTTGTCCCCATACCGTCAGCGGTCCCCTAAAGGTGACCGTGTAAACAGAGCGATGTCCCCGTTAAGTAAGCATTGCCACAACACACACACACACACACACAAACACACACACACACACACACACACACACACACACACACACACACACACATTCTTGTATTTATTACCTTATTGAGACCGCTGAAAAATGCCTACCTCTTTAGGACCACCCTTTCTAGATATATAAAGATTTGTATTTACAACATTAACAATACAAACATACTATGCAAATATAAAAAAGCTTGTTGTGAAAAATTTGTTGTAATTTCACAAGAAAAAGGTCACAATTCCACAAGAAAAGCTTATAATTGTGGCATTATTATAATAAAAGTCAAGATATTACAAGAAAAACTGAACATTTGTGCAATATTATGATAAAAGTTGGAATTTTACTCAATAACAGAAAAGCTTAAAATCTTGGCAATTTTATGAAATGAGTCGTAATTTTACTCGACAAAAGTCACAATTTCATGAGAAAACTTAAAAATGTTGGCAATATTATAATAATAATCTGAATTTTACTTGGCAAAATTATGACAAAAGTCATAATTTTACTCAAAAACACTATGTTTTCACTATTTTACAAGAGCAACCAAAAAATTGCCGATATTGTGATCAAGGACAGAATATTATGTTTTTATATGACAAATGTCACCATTTTCCATTAAAAAGAGAAAATATTGCAATATTACAGAAACAGAACGAATATGAGAAATTGTTCCCAATTTAATAAGGAAAAAAATCGACACATTGTGAGAAAAAGACTGCTTTTACAATTTTTTATTTTTTCATTTATTTTTTTATTTATTTACTTTAAGCTATTACAGTATGTCTCTATATACATCCATCCATCCATCCATATTTATTAATTTATTTTCAAATACATTTTGGCCAAAGGGGGCTCATTTCAATTTATTACACACACTTGTTATTACATATGTTGGCCAGAGGGGGAGCACTTCAATTTTTTTATACACACTTGTTATTTCATATGTTGACCAGAGGGGGAGCACTTTTAAAACCGACACACAATCAATTTGAAAAATCCCTTCTTTTTGGGACCACCCTCATTTTTATAGATTTCACCACCAGGGGTGCAAATGAGACATTCTCTATTAGATGCAACGGTTTTCCTTATTGGGACCATGATTTATGTCCTAACTTGTTCACTGGTCCTCATATGGAAGGTATTTTTCCTTGTTGATGTCTCAAGAAGGGTAGAAATACAAGAACACACACACACACACGCACACTTATAGAGGTTACAGTAGTCTGATTTCACTGTTGCTGGAGGGTGAAAGCAACTTGAAGCTCAGTCTTCATAAAACATGAAAGATGAAACACACACTCTGTACTGTACATAGGCTCTAATCAAAATGGCCTTCTGGAACTCACACTCACCTGCACACGCACTCACACATGCACACACATAGTGAGCCAGGGGCGTCAATAGGTTTGAAGATAGTGGGGGATGGCTTAGCCCCCAGGAGGTTCCTGTGGACAATTTTTGCACTTGCAAGATCTTTTCGCTCACAGCTTTCTTGCGGTGTATTAGAATTACACAACAAACACTGAATACATTTAAATGGTTGAAAGTGAAAGCGTGAGAAAGCTCCAGTCGTCTTTAGTAAGCATGACATGGTCCAAAACAGACCTGAGCAAAATATGGCCACAATGCGGCCTGTTATGATTTTCAATCCGGCCCACCGGACGTTGTATATCTTTTTTTTTTTTAGCCCTTTAGCATCAAAACTGTCGCCGCCATTAAGATGTGCAGTGCTATTTTTAAATTACTGTAAGTCTTAAACTATAGAAAGTATTTCAAAGGTTGAAATCTGCGCTTTTAGGTGTTATACGAGTTATTACAGTAATCTACGTCACAGCAGCTCAGACGAAGAACAAAGCAGAGGGCGGGGTTTGTTTTCCGAGCAGCCAGCCCGAAACGCGTGTGTCAGAAACTGATGCGGAAGCAGATTTTTACGTGATAATATATCATATTGTATGTGTTTATTACACTTTGCCTTCATATTTTGCTTTTTTTTTTTTTTTTTTTACATTGTTGTTGTGTTTTGCTTGATTGTAAAAGATACACAACTATCAAGGAGCTGGGGTGAGAAGTAAAAGAGGAGTGATGTTCATATGTTGTTAATATTTAGTGTTTTATTGCTCATAGCTAATAAATAAAGTAAGTAAGTAAATCCCACTTTCGTTATTTTCATGCACATTTTGGGTGTCCCATTCAGTAAAAAACTGTAAAAATCCATTCCGTTTTTTTTTTGCAGTGGTCTGTCATAACGTTTTTAGAACTCTATCGGACATTGTGACTTTTGGTAAAAAGGGACCCAACACACATACTATACAGCAGATGTTTACAGCTAAATGTGTACCATATTTTTCGGAGTATAAGTCTGACCGGAGTATAAGTTGCACCTGCCGAAAATGCATAATAAAGAAGGAAAAAAACATATAAGTCGCATTTTTGGGGGAAATTTGTTTGATAAAACCCAACACCAAGAATAGACATTTGAAAGGCAATTTAAAATAAATAAAGAATAGTGAACAGGCTGAATAAGTGTACGTTATATGACGCATAAATAACCAACTGAGAACGTGCCTGGTATGTTAACGTAACATATTATGGTAAGAGTCATTCAAATAACTATAACATATAGAACATGCTATTCGTTTACCAAACAATCTGTCACACCTAATCGCTAAATCCCATGAAATCTTTTCCATCTAGTCTCTTACGTGAATGAGCTAAATAATATTATTTGATATTTTACGGTAATGTGTTAATAATTTCACACAATATTACATACATTATTATTCTGAGTTTTATATTACAAATCATTCAGATAATGTTACGATGCGACTTCAGTGTCATCGCATAATGGCGAATAATGACTACGCCGAAATCATTATTCACCAAAATAAACAGTTGACAAATTGGCAGAAACAGGCTAAAATAATGCTTTAGGAACTCACATCAACCAATGTTCCACCACTGATAGCCAACACCCTCTTCAGAGCAGACATCGAGGCAAACGTCCCCAAAACTGCTGGAGACATCTTCCTTCATAATCTTCTCCACGGTTAAGAAAATGTTGACTTTGATTGCACAGAATCCTTGAAATTGCCACACATGTGCAAATGCTGAGACGACTAGAATTGAAGCACGTCTACTCCCGAGTTTACTTGCGGAAACACTGCAGGATGTGCGACGTCATGACGCCATGTCTGTATTCGGGTCAGTTTGCATTGACATTGGAATCTGGACAATTTTTTTTTTGTAATGTAAACAACTACCGTATTTTTTGGACTATAAGTCGCAGTTTTTTTCATAGTTTGGCCGGGGTGCGACTTATACTCAGGAGCGAAGTATGTGTGAAATTATTAACACATTACTGTAAAATATCAAATAATATTATTTAGCTCATTCACGTAAGAGACTAGACGGAAAAGATTTCATGGGATTTAGCGATTAGGAGTGACAGATTGTTTGGGAAACTTATAGCATGTTCTATATGTTATAGTTATTTGAATGACTCTTACCATAATATGTTACGTTAACATACCAGGCACGTTCTCAGTTGGTTATTTATGCCTCATATAACATACACTTATTCAGCCTGTTGTTCACTATTCTTTATTTATTTTAAATTGCCTTTTAAATGTCTATTCTTGGTGTTGGGTTTTATCAAATAAATTTCCCCAAAAAATGCGACTTATACTCCAGTGCGACTTATATGTTTTTTTTCTTCTTTATTATGCATTTTCGGCAGGTGCGACTTATACTCCGGTGCGACTTATACTCCGAAAAATATGGTACATAAAAAAAT
The DNA here is from genome assembly GCF_033978685.3 of Nerophis lumbriciformis. NCBI lineage: Eukaryota > Metazoa > Chordata > Actinopteri > Syngnathiformes > Syngnathidae > Nerophis > Nerophis lumbriciformis. The sequence goes on along the minus strand of NC_084552.2, from coordinate 20,603,096 downwards.
TAGAATTGACAAAAAAAATGTGAATTGGACATCCTACCCTGCAGTGATGTGAAAGAACTAAATGTAGCCTAAATGCTGCTGCGGTCTGGTTCGACCTTGCTAAGGTAACAATGAAAACATGGACTGGCTTTTCAGTATAGTAATGCAGACGTTACTGATGGAACGGATTGGATTGGATAATAAGTGCTGGACAGACAATGAAAAAAATAAAACGAAACAAAACTGCTGAAACCCAGCAAAGCACTCACAGGAAATGTGGCGCTGACGCGTCCACAAAGTAGTGCGTATTAGGCTTAGCATCAAAAACGATAATACATCATCATCAATGTCCCGACAACGAAGGTAGGACAAGGATCAACTTAAATAGTCTTGATTGCTAACCGAAAACAGGTGAGGGGAAAGGCTCTGGGACAGAAGTGAAGCAGCCACAGGAAAATATCGACAAAGCCGGAAGAGTCGCCAAAATAAAAGCACAGGACAGGAATTAACACAAAACACCGGAAAACACTAACAAAACCCAACATAAAAGGCACGGCCTGGTGTAACCAGCCGTGACAAAAGGGTCTTCAAATGATTTATAATCATAGTGAATAATGACAGGTTATCTTATTATTTATTTAAACTCATATTTCTGTATATTTATATTGATTTTTTTAGCAATTTCTTTGTTGAAAAAAATAAATAAATCACACCAAGTTATTTAGGGGGTCTCAGTTTGAAAAATGCACATTTGTTACAAAAATTGAAAATTGATCATTTTGTACAAATTTTTCAACAAAAACAAATACCCCCAAGAAGTGATTCTTTACAAAAACAGATGAACCTGTGTGGTGCCATCCTGGCCCCAAAAATGAGTGAGAACTGATCAGTGTTTTCAGTGGAATGTTTATTCAATCACTGTAATAAATCCAAACAAACACCTTTTTTGGTTGATACCTGGACAACCGGGGTTTACATTGACCGCTGCGTCACAAGACAACAACAGCAGAGTAAACACGGGACTCAGTTCCTCATTGGAGAGAGTTGTGGCGACACATGTATCCTGTACATTATGTACACAGACAATAGACATATTCTATTTCCCAGCGCACTGTGTCGACCTTTCTTGCTCCCACCAACCGCTCAGATTAATCAGGACAGCATCTAATTTTTTGCCCAATAGGCAAAGGCACCGCACACTCAGATTTGTCAACAAATGCCTTAGCAAATTGTTTAAGAACAATATTTCTCAACCAGCTATTGCAAGGAATTTAGGGATTTTACCATCTACGGTCCGTAATATCATCAAAAGGTTCGGAGAATCTGGAGAAATCACTGCACGTAAAAAGCAAGGCTGAAAACCAACATTGAATGCCTGTGACCTTTGATCCCTCAGGCGGTACTGCATCAAAAAGCGACATCGGTGTGTAAAGGATATCACCACATGGGCTCAGGAACACTTCAAAAAACCACTGTCAGTAACTACAGTTAGTCGCTACATCTGTAACTGCAAGTTAAAACTCTCCTGTGCAAAGCGAAAGCCATTTATCAACAACACCCAGAAACGTCGCCGGCTTCGCTAGGCCTGAGCTCATCTAAGATGGACTGACGCAAAGTGGAAAAGTGTCCACATTTCAAATTGTTTTTGGAAACTGTGGACGTCGTGTCCTCTGGACCAAAGAGGAAAATAACCATCCGGACTGTTATAGGCGCAAAGTTCAAAAGCCAGCATCTGTAATGGTATGGGGATGTATTAGTGCCCAAGGCATGGGTAATGTACACATCTGTGAAAGCACCATTAATGCTGAAAGGTACGTACAGGTTTTGGAGCAACATATGTTGCCATCCAAGCAACGTTATCATGGACGCCCCTGCTTATTTCAGCAAGACAATACCAAGCCACGTGTTACAGCAGCATGACTTCATATTAAAATAATTGAATATAAGTTGAAAAGGATTTGCTAATCATTGTATTCTGTTTTTATTTACGAATTACACAACGTGCCAACTTCACTGGTTTTGGTTGTGGTAGTCAGTAAAAGTTTAATTTTCAAATCAAGTAGAATGAAAAATTTAGGGAATCTCTCAATTCTGAGGGAAACATTATGGAATCAACCAGTATATTTTCATTTCCAAAGCTAACACCTGCATCAGATTAAATATGTCCTTTAGTCCACAGTTAAAAGAGTTTCCACACTTTGGAGAGCTGTTGCACCAGGTGTATTGACATGAATCATGGCTCCAACACGATAGATGTCAATTGAAACAAAGGAGAGGATTATCAAACTTCTTCAAGAAGTCAAAACCCTAGGTATGTCCGATAATGTCGGACTGCCGATATTATCGGTCGATAAATGCTTTTAAAATGTAATATCGGATATTATCGGTTTCAAAATTATCGGTATCGGTTTCAAAAAGTAAAATGTATGACTTTTTAAAACTCCGCTGTGTACACGAACGTAGAGAGAAGTACAGAGCGCCAATAAACCTTAAAGGCACTGCCTTTGCGTGCCGGCCCAGTCACTTAATATCTACGGCTTTTCACACACACAAGTGAATGCAAAGCATACTTGGTCAAGCCATACAGGTCACACTGAGGGTGGCCGTATAAACAACTTTAACACTGTTACAAATATGCGCCACACTGTGAACCCACACCAAATAAGAATGACAAACACATTCCGGGAGAAAATCCGCACCGTAACACAACATAAACACAACAGAACAAATACCCAGAACCAATCGCAGCACTAACTCTCTTACGGGACGCAACAATATACACCCCCCGCTACCCCCTACCCCGCGCACCCCCCAAACACCTCAATCCTGCCCCCCCAACCCCACCCACCTCAACCTCCTCATGCTCTCTCAGGGAGAGCATGTACCAAATTCCAAGCTGCTGTTTTGAGGCATGTTAAAAAAAAATAATGCACTTTGTGACTTCAATAATAAATATGGCAGTGCCATGTTGGCATTTTTTTCCATAACTTGAGTTTATTTATTTTGGAAAACCTTGTTACATTGTTTAATGCATCCACCGGGGAATCACAACAAAATTAGGCATAACAATGTGTTAATTCCACGACTGTATATATCGGTATCGGTTGATATCGAAATTGGTAATTAAGAGTTGGACAATATCGGATATCGGCAAAAAAGCCATTATCGGACATCTCTACAAATAACCACTCAATGTTGCAGAAGATGTTGATTGTTTACAGTCAGCTGTGTCTAAAGTCTGGACCATGTACAAACAAGATGGGAAGTCCACTGGTCGACCAAAGAAAACATCAAACCATCATGACAGAAAAATATAAATCAATCTGTCTTGAAAAATGTAAATGCACAGCAATGAAGAACAAATGGGCGGAATCTGGAGTCACCGTCTGTAATCGAAATGTAAAAAACTGCCTAAAAGGAAATGTGATTTAAAAAAAAAAAGAAAGCTAAAAGAAAGTCGTCATTAACTTCTTAACAGAAAAGAACTAGGCTACGATGGGCTAAGGAAAAGCAATGGTGGACTATGGATGACTGGATGAAAGTCATATTCAGTGATGAATCATCAATCTGCATTGAGCAAGGTCATGATGCTGGAACTTTTGTTTTGTGCCGTTTCAATTAAATTTATGAAGACGACTGCCTGAAGAAAACATGCAAATGTCCACAGCATTGATGATATGGGGCCGCATGCGAGGTAAATAAATGATAAATGGGTTGTACTTGTATAGCGCTTTTCTACCTTCAAGGTACTCAAAGCGCTTTGACACTACTTCCACATTTACCCATTCACACACACATTCACACACTGATGGAGGGAGCTGCCATGCAAGGCGCTAACCAGCACCCATCAGGAGCAAGGGTGAAGTGTCTTGCTCAGGACACAACGGACATGACGAGGTTGGTACAAGGTGGGGATTGAACCAGGGACCCTCGGGTCGCGCACGGCCATTCTTCCACTGCGCCACGCCGTCCCTAAAGGTAAAGGTAATTGATCTTCAATAAATGCACAAGTTTACGTTGGCATTTTGGTGACTTTTCTTATTCCATCAACGTAAAGGATGTTTGGGGATGATGACATCATTTCCCTCAGAGCAAAAACTGGAAAAACTTTTCTTGAAGAAAGATACACAAGGTCAACGTCATGGCCTGCAAATAGTTCGGATCTCAATCTGACTGAAAATCTGTGGTAGAAATGGAAGGAAATGGTCCATGACAAAGCTCCAACCAGCAAAGTTGATCTGACAACAGCAATCAGAGAAAGTTGGAGCAAGATTGATGAGAATCACTGATTGTCACTTGTTAAATCCATGCCCCAGAGACTGCAAGGTGTTAAAAAAGCCAGAGGTGGTGCAACAACGTACCAGTGGTGTGTTGTAGTGTTTTTGTTTGTTTGTGATTCATTATTCAGTTTTTTTCCTCAGAATTGAGGGCTTCCATATTGTTTTCACTCTGCTTGATCTAAAAAATGTATTTCTTTCTGGCTACCACAACTTATTTTCTTGATTTATTTGTGTTTCTTAAAGCCAGAAAGTTGCTATTTGAAATGACGATAGTTTTTTGTCATGTCTGTTATCTGCTTTTTTTCCCCCTACAAAATCAACACCTGAATAGACAACCTCCAAGTCTCCGTTTTTGCCAAGGGTTGTGCTGTCCTTTCCAAACATGATAAATATAGACGTTTCAGGCTTTATAAATTACATTGTGGACACTAAATTATTATAATTGCATCTCCTGCTCCTAGTTTTGTGAATGTTCTAGTAAAATTGCATATATTCTGCACATGCATGAATGCAAACACACTAAATGGATTGCATTTGTTGTTTAGTTGATTTAGGAGACAAATTCCATTCCTTGGTGCACGAGCTCAGACTTACGTGCTTTGCCTGTATGTGTTTTAATACACACTAACCTTGAGCAGATCAGGCCCTAAATGCACAGATGCATGTGTGAAAAAGATAATAAAAAAAGTGAATTCAAGGCTGGTGCAAAAGGTGTCAACACTAAATCTTAACAGTTTGCTATCACACAAGAGCTGGTGTTTAAAGGGGGATACAGCAACATTTGTATGTCATAACCAATATACATGTTATGATGCATTTTAAAAGCCACGTTATATAATAGCATATATAATAAATACGCGAAAATATCAATGCTCCATTTTGTCTTTATTTAACTGAATGAGAATAATTGTGTTTTTTAGATTAGAATAGAAAGAACTTTATTGATCCCTGGGGGAAATTCAGCACCACAGCTCGCTCACAATAGACAATAAATACTATACAGCATTATTCACATGTGAATAATATAAATATATTATACATATATTCTACATTTAAGTGCAGTCAAGGAGGAACATATGCATTATACAGTCTGATAGCTGTCGGTATGAAGGACCTCCTGTGTCGTTCCGTGTTGCATTTTGGGAGTCTGAGCCTTCCACTGAACGTGCTCATTCTCTCCGTCAGGTCCGAGTGTAGTGGGTGGGAGGTGTTGTCCATAATGGCTAGGAGCTTTGCTAGACTTTTTTATTTTTGCTTTTGTTTTTTGGCATAATTAAAGACAATCATGTGTGCTTACGGACTGTATCCCTGCAGACTGTATTAATATATATTGATATACAATGTAGGAACCAGAAATATTAATAACAGAAATGAGTGTGAATGAGTGTAAATGGGGGAGGCAGGGTTTTTTGGGTTGGTGCACTAATTGTAAGTGTATCTTTTGTTTTTTATGTTGATTTAATAAAAAAAAAAAATTTTTTTCTTTTTTAATTTTTATTCTTGTGCGGCCCGGTACCAATCGATCCATGGACCGGTACCGGGCCGCGGCCCGGTGGTTGGGGGCCACTGGTGTGGAAGGTGAAGAGGAAGGGGGAGAGGGCTGTGCCCTGTGGTCAACATCTCCAAGTATTATTTTGCTAATATTTTGACTGCAATGCACTTTGACACCACTTTAGTCCACTAAAATAAAGATCACATTGTACAGTACAAACCTGGCCATAATTTATATTTCTTCATACTTTTACAAAGTAAACATATCTTTACAGCGTCTAAGATGAGTCGGCAACCCAAAATGTTGAAAGAGCCATATTGGAACAAAAATATTTAAAAAAAAATGTTATAAAAATTAAAAGTGTTATAATGAAGGCAACACATGATGTAAGTGTTTGTATTACCTATACTAGCCTACTATCAAAATGAGTAAGTGTCGCATGCTGACACAACTCTTCATTGACGGAAATGTTGAAATTATATATTTATTCTACACATTTTTACAACATCTCAGAGGGTGAGATAACTCCAGGACACTACTGACTTAGAATGGTCAAACGTATAGATGTGTGTGTCCGGCAGGCTGTCTTCTTCTAATGGATTTATTACAATATTTGCAAGTTCAGTAACGTTTGCAGTGGTATCAAACAACATGGCTCACAGAAATGCAGTCAATATTATATAACAGATAATGTGTCATGAGGCATGCAAATATAAATTAAATACACAGACAACATAGATCAAGGAAAATAAATGAGCTGAAATATAACTACAAATGTGGCATAATGATGCAATATTTACGTACAACTAGCCTAAATAGCATGTTAGCATCGATTAGCTTGCAGTCATGCATTTACCAAATATGCCTGATTAGACACTCTAACAAGTCAATAACATCAACAAAGCTCACGTTTGTGCATTCACGCACAGCATAAAACGTTTGGTGGACAAAATGAGACAAAGGAGTGGCATAAAACACGCCTTTCTTTGGCAGCTTTGGAAAAAGTTGTACATGTAAACAAACTCAAGGTGCGCCGAAATTAGTAGGACAAAACGGCACAAATACTCTCATCAGTGAAACATGTTTAATATAAACAGTGGGATTTGTAACAATTAGGAAGCTTTGTGTCATGTTTGTCCTACAAAAACTATATTTTTATCCCACCTTTTTCCATTTTAATACATTTTTCAAAAAGTTCCAGAGAGCCGCATGCGGCTTTAGAAACACGTGTTGCCGACTGCTGGTTTAAAAGTACAATTTAGAGTTGCTCTTTTGTGTTTTCCTCATTGTGGGTGAGTCTGCTACAAAGTTAATCAGCCGTTTTCCTTCATTAGCCTCCATTAGGATTTTTCATACTGGCCATATAGATTTTGTGCACAGCAGCAATAAGAAGGATTGATTCACTGGGTTAAATGTATGAACTCCCCGTGAGCTGCCTTTGCATTTCAGGCAGACCGACACAGGGTGATAAAGTGCAGTATAGCAGTCAATATAAAAATGATATCTGTTTTACACAGGAGATATTATCATAATTCATCATGTTATGACATCCCAAAACAGCACTCAACCTTTTCCTTTTATCTCGCCACTTCATCTTTCTTGCGGCTGCTGCATCACTTTTGTCTCGTTTCCCGTCAACAGCGTGAAATACCCCCACCCCTTCTCCATAAATAAACTGCTATAAAACACACTTTTTATTAGGAGTCTAGATTTACTTGAAGGAAACTTGGTCACCTGAGGTTTTTTTTAACAATTGCATCTATGCTAAAATACATATATATATTTATAATGGCATTATTGGCTTTATTTCGACAAAAAGTCTTACAGTACATTAAACATATGTTTCTTATTGCAAGTTTGTACTTGAATAAAATAGTGAACATACAAGACAACTTGTCTTTTATTAGTAAGTAAGCAAAGAAAGGCTCCTAATTAGTCTGCTGACACATGCAGTAACATATTGTGTCATTTATCATTCTATTATTTTGTCAACATTATTAAGGACAAGTGGTAGAAAATGAATTATTAATCTACTTGTTCATTTACTGTTGATATCTGCTTATTTTTTCTTTTAACATGTTCTATCTACACTTCTGTTAAAATATAATAATCACTTATTCTTCTGTTGTTTGGATGCTTTACATTAGTTTTGGATGATACCACAAATTTCGGTATAATTCCGATACCAAGTCGTTACAGTATCATACAATGGTCATAATTTAAGTCCTCATGTGTCCAGGGACGTATATCCTGAGTTTGTAAACATAATATATATATTTTTTTAAACGAAAGGAGATTTTGTGATGCTTAAAAAAATATTGATGTAATCATAGTGATATCGACTATATACGCTCCTGTACTTGGTATCATTACAGTGGATGTCAGGTGTAGATCCACCCATGGTATTGTTTACATTGTAACGCCGGTGAGCTAAGGTGTGTAGTGAAGCATGTTTAGCTATTCCTCGTCCTGCAGGGATGATACTTGTAAGAAGCGTACTTTATTTGTCGCCATGGAGACAAATATTAGTGATTTAGAAGTCGCTACAACACTGCAGACTGCGAAAGGACTTTAGCCGCTAGCTAGCTAGCCATGTTTTAAAGCACCTCTTCCTGAGGGCATTTGTGTTATAGCTTCACCTTTATCGTTAGTTTTTAAGCCAAAATGTGTCCGTTCTCCATTTTCTGTCCACACACTGTCTGCTTGTACAAACCCCGTTTCCATATGAGTTGGGATATTGTGTTAGATGTAAATATAAACGGAATACAATGATTTGCAAATCCTTTTCAACCCATATTCAATTGAAGGCACTACAAAGACAAGATATTTGATGTTCAAACTCATAAACATCTTTTTTTTTTTGCAAATAATAATTAACTTAGAATTTCATGGCTGCAACATGTGCCAAAGTGGTTGGGAAAGGGCATGTTCACCACTGTGTTACATGGCCTTTCCTTTTAACAACACTCAGTAAACGTTTGGGAACTGAGGAGACACATTTTTTTAAGCTTCTCAGGCATACTTGCCAACCCTCCCGGATTTTCCGGGAGACTACCGAAATTCAGCGCCTCTCCCGAAAACCTCCCGGGACAAATTTTCTCCCGAAAAACTCCCGAAATTCAGGCGGACCTGAGTGACGTGTTGACAACACACAACAACAGTGTCTACCGTAAAGCAGTTCGTCTGCCGTAAACAGCAATGTTGTGACACTTTTAAACAGGACAATACTGCCATCTACTGTACATGCATATGTGACCCACCCATAATGTGTCACATTTTTGTGTTGATTTATTTATTTTATTTTATGGTTTGAATTCGTTTTTGGAGCAGTCATTACACATTTATCAGTATTCACATTGGTCAGTAGGGGGCAGTAGGGCGTTTCTTCCCAATTGAATGCTATCGCCTGCAGACCGGAAGTGTCTTGTCATTCTGATGAGCGCGACCAGTCTGTGAACAATTGAAACGTCCTGTGTGCTTTTTCCTCCTGTATAACAGGTTAGTTTAACTCACTGAATAATATCCATGTGATCTTTATAAGTTTAAGTACACATTCTGATGGTGGAGCCTAACTCTAAAGTGTTTGTGAGTTGTAGTTTGTAAATGAACACTGAAATTCAAGTATTTATTTTATTTTTATATATATATATATATATATATATATATATATATATATATATATATATATATATATATATATATACATATATATATATATATATATATATATGTATATATATATATATATATATATATATATATAGCTAGAATTCACTGAAAGTCAAGTATTTCTTATATATATATATCTATCTTAACCACGCCCCCCCGCCCCACCCCCGACCAGGCCCCCGCCCCACCCCCAACCACGCCCCCGCCCCCACCCCCCACCTCCCGAAATTGGAGGTCTCAAGGTTGGCAAGTATGTTCTCAGGTGGAATTCTTTCCCATTCTTGCTTGATGTACAGCTTAAGTTGTTCAACAGTCCGGGGGTCTCCGTTGTGGTATTTTAGGCTTCATAATGCGCCACACATTTTTAATGGGAGACTGGTCTGGACTACAGGCAGGCCAGTCTAGTACCCGCACTCTTTTACTATGAAGCCACGTTGATGTAACACGTGGCTTGGCATTGTCTTGCTGAAATAAGCAGGGGCGTCCATGGTAATGTTGCTTGGATGGCAACATATGTTGCTCCAAAACCTGTATGTACCTTTCAGCATTAATGGCGCCTTCACAGATGTGTAAGTTACCCATGTCTTGGGCACTAATACACCCGCATACCATCACAGATGCTGGCTTTTCCACTTTGCGCCTATAACAATCCGGATGGTTCTTTTCCTCTTTGGTCCGGAGTACACAACGTCCACAGTTTCCAAAAACAATTTGAAATGTGGACTCGTCAGACCACAGAACACTTTTCCACTTTGTATCAGTCCATCTTAGATGAGCTCAGTTCCAGGGAAGTCGACGGCGTTTCATTGGGGCTGTATAGCTCGGTTGGTAGAGTGACTGTGCCATCAACCTGAGGGTTGCAGGTTCGATTCCTGCTTGACAAAGTGGTGACCCTCGCCCCATCCTCGTTTGTGAATGACTGAGCATTTCATGGAATCTACTTTTATACCCAATCATGGCACCCACCTGTTCCCAATTTGCCTGTTCACCTGTGGGATGTTCCAAATAAGTGTTTGATGAACATTCCTCAACTTTATCAGTATTTATTGCCACCTTTCCCAACTTCTTTGTCACGTGTTGCTGGCATCAAATTCTAAAGTTAATGATTATTTGAAAAAAACAAAACATTTTTTTATCAGTTTGAACATCAAATATGTTGTCTTTGTAGCATATTCAACTGAATATGGGTTGAAAATGATTTGCAAACCATTGTATTCAGTTTATATTTACATCTAACACAATTTCCTAACTCATATGGAAACGGGGTTTGTAAATACTCCGTGATTGTGCGCTGCCGAACATGCTTCTCTGCTCGTAAACGAGCAATGACCCGACGTGACGACGACGAGGGCGTGGGGGACCGGTACTTTTTAGAGGCAGTATCGTACCGAATATGACTTATTAATAATCGCGGTACTATATTAATACCGGTATACCAACAACCCTAATATATATATATACATATATATATATATATTTATATATATATATATATATATATATATATATATATATATATATATATATATATATATATATATATATATATATATATATATATATATACATATATATATATATTTTTATATATATATATATATATATATATATATATATATATATATATATATATATATATACATATATACAGTGTTTCCCACAGGACAGGCATCTATTTGTGGTGGTGTGGGCGGGGGGCGGCGGGTGGCGGCGTCGGCAGCAGCGCCGATGACCAAGAAGAATGCGGAGTTGGAATATAATTACAACATTTTATGTACATATTTATATACAGATTTGAACAACTAGTGATTCACTGAAATATATTTATTAATTGTGGTTCTTACAAAAAATATATCTTATAAAATATAAAAGCTAAAATGTCTCTTAAAGCTCTGCCCCTTTAATTAGTGAATACTAAATAATTTAACTTTAGCCTACTACTACAACCATATTATTTACCAGCAACATGAAGTGAAACAGAGGCAGAGGTGTCCTGCCACAGTCAGTCAACCTCCTCCTCCTCCTCCTGCTGCTGCTGAACAGGTCGCACCTGTGGTCCGGACTGTAGGCCTACCTCCTCTCCAAGTCGAGCCCTTTTCGGCCGTTGAAAATATTTTTCTATACTCATCTGTGTGAAGGAGTGAACATCCAACATTAGAATTTATTACTAATGAGCAGAAGCCCTCTATGTACAGTGCCGTCTAACCTTAAGCGGCAGCAGCTCAACACATGCAGGGTTCAACGTTAAGGTTTTTTTCTACTTGCCCGACTTCTCAAATCTACTTGCCCCAATATTTTTACTTGTCCTGCCTAGGTTTTTTTCTGGCTGTGTAGTGCTCATGGCTTATATCTTACTAAAATTCTTCCCGTTGAATATTTACAACACTACACAGTAATTATTATTATTATTATTATTATCTATAATTACATTTAAATGGCATTGCATACATGTAAAATTAAATGCTATTTCACATTATTTGACCAGTAGCAGTTACACCCATCTGAACAGGTCAGCCACCTGTTTAAAGCCCGATCACAGTTGAAATCTTGAAAAGAAGGGCCTTTAATGGCCAAAACATTAACCTGGACAACATTTTAACAGCTGGTTGGCTCAGATTTTATTCTTTTCATTGCATTCACATGCTACAGTGGACAGTGGACATTTTAGCTTCAGTCCATGTGTGTTTATTGACAACAGGGCTATAACCTGGACACGTTAGCTCGTCGGTGAAACGCTCGGTGAAATCGCGGATTAACGTTAAATATATGACGAGCCGCGAGCGATGCAGCTATAACCTATCTACCTATAACACCTGTAAAAATGAAGCAATGCTACCACGCTAGCAAGCGTTAGCTAGCCGGCTATGAGCCACCAAGCTGCTAACTATCGCCAAAAGGCACCATTTAAGTTTTTTTCCCCATGGCATCCTGGATCAAGGCTTTCAGCCGCTTTTGGACGTTTGAGGTAGAAATGTAGGAAGCGCCATCATTATGAAAAGTAGCCGGCGAGTATTTTGATCCCGTCCGTCCATCCGTCCCTCTTCTTCTTCTTCTTCTTCTTCTTCTTCTTCTTCTTCTTCTTCTTCTTCTTCTTTTTCTTCTTCTGGCCCACCAGGTGAATTAAGTGCTATTGGCGGAGTTACAATGCATAGTAGGCTACCGCCACCTACTGCACCGGAGGTGTAACTACAAGGTACATTCACAGACAGTCCCATTGCTTTTATGAGCGGTCGAGCGAGTCAAAAGCCGAAAAATCCATTTGTGGCGGACGTAATTCTTTCGTGGCGGGCCGCCACAAATAAATGAATGTGTGGGAAACACTGATATATATATATATATATATATATATATATATATATATATATATATATATATATATATATATATATATATATATATATATATATATATATATATATATGTATATGTGTGTGTGTGTGTATATATATGTATATATGTCTATTGTCATGTTCCAATATGCAGGTGGACAAAATTAAGTGACAAAAAAGAGTCAGGATGACCAGTCAGCACCATTTTTTTATCCAATTAAAGCTTTAAAGCTTCTTCCCTTTTGTTTAGCCGAGCTTTTCATGCAAAGATAAAAATCCCAGGCAATGAGGGGCCACACCGCATTATAACACAACAGCCGTTTTGGGACATTTGGCTCCAATTTGCGTTCCCTCTTTAGGCCAGCAAAAAAGAAACGTGGATTTAATGTAATCCTCTTTGCCCGATGCTTTCACATATAATCTTCTCACACGCTGTCTTTGCAGAGATGACAAATGTGGAGAGTTTGGATGAATTGATTCATTTAGAGAGAGTTTGTGTCGATACTCTCCTGTTCCTCTGATGCTTCTATTTGGACATCCAATCAGGCTGATCGATGTCACCTCTCAGTGAGAATCACTGACGTTTATCCAATTGAACTTTATGGACTTGTCAGCCAAACAAACTTCATTTTTGGAAGTTTCATCTTTAGGAAGGTTAAAGTTTAACCACGGCTTTTACAGTAACCGCTCGAAACAAGCTATGTAAACTATTTTGACTATTTTAGTGCATATGAACATAGCTACTATAACTACATCAAAGCACTACTTGACCCTCTTCAGCTGCCTTTGCAAACATGGACTGACATAAGTGACTAAGCTCATGCATGTCCTCTCTTTCATTGGTTTGAGATGATTGATTAAAAGCACCCTGCACTGAGCAAGAGTAAAGCCAGCCATTTTAGCAGAGTGTCGTAATTGAAACCAATTTTAAAATTGGTTTCAATTACGACACTCCTGCAAGTCCCCCTTAAAGGGGAACTGCACTTTTTTAGGAATTGTGCTTATTATTCACAATCATTATGAAGGACATGATGACAACTTATCAGTCTACATGTGCTTTGTGGACTTGGAGAAGGAATTCGACCGTGTCCCTCGGGAAGTCCTGTGGGGAGTGCTCAGAGAGTATGGGGTTTCGGACTGTCTGATTGTGGCGGTCCGCTCCCTGTATGATCAGTGTCAGAGCTTGGTCCGCATTGCCGGCAGTAAGTCGGACACGTTTCCAGTGAGGGTTGGACTCCGCCAAGGCTGCCCTTTGTCACCGATTCTGTTCATAACTTTTATGGACAGAATTTCTAAGCGCAGTCAAGGCGTTGAGGGGATCCGGTTTGGTGGCTGCAGGATTAGGTCTCTGCTTTTTGCAGATGGTGTGGTCCTGATGGCTTCATCTGGCCAGGATCTTCAGCTCTCACTGGATCGGTTCGCAGCTGACTGTGAAGCGACTGGGATGAGAATCAGCACCTCCAAGTCCGAGTCCATGGTTCTCGCCCAGAAAAGGGAGGAGTGCCATCTGGGGAGGAGATCTTACCCCAAGTGGAGGAGTTCAAGTATCTCGGAGTCTTGTTCGCGAGTGAGGGAAGAGTGGATCGTGAGATCGACAGGCGGATCGGTGCGGCGTCTTCAGTAATGCGGACGCTGTATCGATCCGTTGTGGTGAAGAAGGAGCTGAGCCGGAAGGCAAAGCTCTCAATTTACCGGTCGATCTACGTTCCCATCCTCACCTATGGTCATGAACTTTGGGTTATGACCGAAAGGACAAGATCACGGGTACAAGCGGCCGAAATGAGTTTCCTCCGCCGGGTGGCGGGGCTCTCCCTTAGAGATAGGGTGAGAAGCTCTGTCATCCGGGGGGAGCTCAAAGTAAAGCCTCTGCTCCTCCACATCGAGAGGAGCCAGATGAGGTGGTTCGGGCATCTGGTCAGGATGCCACCCGAACGCCTCCCTCGGGAGGTGTTTAGGGCATGTCCAACCGGTAGGAGGCCACGGGGAAGACCCAGGACACTTTGGGAAGACTATGTCTCCCGGCTAGCCTGGGAACGCCTCTGGATCCCCGGGAAGAGCTGGACGAAGTGGCTGGGGAGAGGGAAGTCTGGGCTTCCCTGCTTAGGCTGCTGCCCCCGCGACCCGACCTCGGATATGCAGAAGAAGATGGATGGATGGATGGATGATGACAAATTATTTTTGATTTTTTTAACTCATAAATAAATAAAAGTCCGCTTACAGCTAAGCCAATAAGATGTCCTCTATTCCGCCCATAAAACCCAATAAAAAAACACCCAAAAAGTGCCAACAATAGTCTATTTGCATTCCGTGACTTGAGTATTGACCAAGTATTAGTGATATTGTTATTATAAGTGCTTACGCAGACAAACTATTTATAAGGGCGCCGTGATCACGAGCGTGTGTGGAAAATTTTAGGCTTCCTTTTATTGTCATTCAAATTTGAACTTTACAGTACAGATAAGAACGAAATTTCGTTACATTAGCTCGTTGTAGTGCAGGATAAAAGAGCAATAAGGTGCAGATATGAATAAATATATTACTGTACAGATAAACATATTGCACTTTTGCATATGCATCCACGTTTATGGATGTATGTTATATTGTCTTTATATTCCAGCGAGTTAATCCGTTTTTGGGGGAATTGAGGGGATTATTATGATGTTGACATGATCGACTGATCAGCTGCTTCCTCTTTTCCTTGCTCTTCAAACTTTATTGTAGATCATAAATAGAGATGTCCGATAATGGCTTTTTTGCCGATATCCGATATTCCGATATTGTCCAACTCTTAATTTCCGATTCCGATATCAACCGATACCGATATATACAGTCGTGGAATTAACACATTATCATGCCGGATTTTGTTGTGATTCCCCGCTGGATGCATTAAACAATGTAACAAGGTTTTCCAAAATAAATCAACTCAAGTTATGGAAAAAAATGCCAACATGGCACTGCCATATTTATTATTGAAGTCACAAAGTGCATTATTTTTTTTAACATGCCTCAAAACAGCAGCTTGGAATTTGGGACATGCTCTCCTTGAGAGAGCATGAGGAGGTTGAGGTGGGCGGGGTTGGGGGGGGCGGGGTTAGTGGGTAGCGGGGGGTGTATATTGTTCTGGGTATTTGTTCTGTTTATGTTGTGTTACGGTGTGGATGTTCTCCTGAAATGTGTTTGTCATTCTTGTTTGGTGTGGGTTCACAGTGTGGCGCATATTTGTAACAGTGTTAAAGTTGTTTATACGGCCGCCCTTAGTGTTACCTGTATGGCTGTTGACCAAGTATGCATTGCATTCACTTGTGTGTGTGAAAAATAGTATAGATATTATGTGATTGGGCCGGCACGCAAAGGCAGTGCCTTTAAGGCACGCCTCCAATATTGTTGTCTGGGTGGAAATCGGGAGAAATTAAGGATAATGGTTGCCCCGGGAAATTTTCGGGAGGGGCACTGATATTCGTGAGTCTCCCGGGAAAATCTGGAGGGTTAGCAAGTATGACTGGGGGACGCAACTGCTCTGTACTTCTCCCTACGTCCCTGTACCACTCCGTACAGCGGCGTTTTCAGAAGTCATACATTTTACTTTTTGAAACCGATAATTTCCGATATTACATTTTAAAGCATTTATTGGCCGATAATATTGGCAGTCCGATATTATCGGACATCTCTAATCACAAACCATGCCTTTCACCTTGATAGTAGTCGGAAGAGGGCGTGTTCCGACAAGTTGGTACACTTTGACAGCCAATTTTGACCCGGAATAGCGAGAACTAGAGATGTCCGATAATATCGGCCTGCCGATATTATCGGCCGATAAATGCTATAAAATGTAATATCGGAAATTATTTATTATTTATTATTATTAAATCAACATAGAAAACATAAGATACACTTACAATTAGTGCACCAACCCAAAAAACCTTCCTCCCTCATTCACACTCATTCACACAAAAGGGTTGTTTCTTTCTGTTATTAATATTCTGGTTCCTACATTATATATCAATATATATCAATACAGTCTGCAAGGGATACAGTCCGTAAGCACACATGATTGTGCGTGCTGCTAGTCCACTAATAGTACTAACCTTTAACAGTTAATTTGACTAATTTTCATTAATTACTAGTTTCAATGTAGCTGTTTTTATATTGTTTTACTTTCTTTTTTACTCAAGAAAATGTTTTTAATTAATTTATCGTATTTTATTATATAATTTTTTTTTTAAAGTACCTTATCTTCACCATACCTGGTTGTCCAAATTAGGCATAATAATGTGCTAATTCCACGACTGTATATATCGGTTGATATCGGTATCGTTTGATATCGGTATCGGTAATTAAAGAGTTGGACAATATCGGAATATCGGCTATCGGCAAAAAGCCATTAGCCTAGCGAGAACGACACGAAAAGACGCTTGGTTCCATCCCCCTTTTCTTCGTGAGGATTATGCAGTGTTGCCAACTCCTCAGCAAAGAAACTAGCTATTGGCTGTCTTAAAAGTCGCTCAAAGTCGCTAGATGACGTCATCGCCTCATTTGCATAATTTATGGCAGTGGACGCTGTAGGAGGGATAAAAAGGTGAGTTTAAATAAATGATAATTATGATTAAAACTGCAGATTACCTTTCTTCTTTTGACTCTTAGTTGTTTTTTTTAATCAATTTTGTTCTGCGTTGATAAATGTTAGAGCATCAAATTTGATCAAAAGCATGAAGGGTTGTTATATTCACTAACAAACCATATCGAATGACTGGCTCATTAACATGAACTATGGAATTTGGACAATGCAGTGGTTTTGTATTAGCCTGACATGACTGTGAAGACATTTTTACGTCTCGCTCTTTAAAACAAGGCGGAAACAGTTGCAGTTTTGCATATGGGCATTTCATTTGCAGCCTGGAGGCGTGCGGATGTTCTCTCTGCACTGACATGATGAGCTAGTTAGCGAGATGTTTTAATTTTTGTCACAGAGAGAGACAGTGACTGAGGCTGTGTTCAGTAGGCAAAACAAATTAGGTGATTTGTTTAAGTGTGACAGTAATGAAACATTTCCTTTTAAATTTCCAGTCGAAAGGAACTCGGAAATTCCGACTTCCCGCTACAGATGGAACATAAAAGTCCAGACAACAAATTTGCGCATGCACACAATCCACTGCAATTCCCTCCCGGTGACCAGCAACACCCGTCACCGCTCGTTGATGATGCTTTCACCTCAGTCTCCAAGACTTAAAAAAGTCTCCAAGACACCAAAAAGTCTCCAATGTCACCAGAAGAAGTCGCGAGATTTGTCGCTTTTAGCTGTTGACCCAAAAAAGTAGCCAAGGGGATTGGAAAGTCGCCAGATTTAGCGACAAGGTCGCCGAGTTGGCAACACTGGGATTATGAGTCATTCTTCATCTAAATGGGAATATATGAACATCCTAGCAGTCGACACCCTAATGACAGCAGACATTGTAGAGTAAGTGATGTTTTATTATGTTTGTCGGCTCTCATGAAGTCTGCAGTGAGTAAAAAAAGTTAACATTGTGATGTGTTTTTTAAATGAATGCGCCGCGTTTGCTTAAAATGATCAAAATACGTAAATATTAAATGTTGTTATAAATGTGCCTGTTAATGCAATATATATATATCTACATCGTGTATATAAAACCCTAATGAAGGCGTTTGGATGTTTTTTTAAGGCCTTTTTAAGCAGAATAGATCGACTCCAATAGACTCCATTGTAAGTGGACTTTAGAATACATTAAAAAGAATACATCTATCATCGTCATGTCTTTCATAATGATTTTGAACAATAGGAACAATTCTAAAAAAAAAAAAGAGCAGAGGACTATAATTAGATGACTATTTTCAGTCCTTCCATGATTTTTTGCAGGCTTTCTTTGTCATTTTTGCTGCCTAAAGTCCAGCGTGCGCAGCAACTTTTTCACAAAAATTACACAAACTGCAATTTATTTGGGCTAATTAATTTTTAACAGGACTACCTTTGGGTCACTAGACTCCTGATACTGTAGCCACTCCCTGGACCGTTTCACCATGAACTCCTCGCTCAGGCTGCTGATGGGGAGCTTTAGCTTGTTGTTTTTGTACAAAGTGATGCTGCTCCGGCTTCATGGCAGTCCTAGCCATCTGCGCAGAAACCTACTGACTCTCCTTTCAATCCTCCTACCACTGAAATGAGGACTTAATAGACCAAGAGGGGCCAGACGATCCGAAGGAGAATACCATGCTGGTAAATCCAGGCCTTGAATTTGCCAGGGAGGTCAGACTTATCCACTTCGGCTAGCCAGGTCTCCAGGTTTTTGTTGGTCGCTTTTATGAAAGCTGCGTCTTTTAGGCTGCAGCGGAACACCTTACCCGAGCTCTTTACAGGTTCCTCAGCGAGTGATGGTATTTTGGTGGTGCCGAGTGAGAAGCAGAACTTGCCAGTAACCAATGTTCACTCTAAGGTGTGCGCCTGTGTAATTGCGCACTGCTCAAGCGTCCTCTGCGCATGGCAAATCTATGCCACGCACAAAATCAAATAAAAAACGACACGGACACGACAGAGAAAACAGTTTTCGTCATCATTGTTCAAATATTGTAACGTCTGTCGAGACGCTTTGAGGACATGAATTCCATCCATCACTTTACTGAGCAAAACTATTTATTGTCGGTCATAAACACATCACCAAAAGATTAGTAAAAAAAATATATCTAGCAAAACTGGTCATTTTCTGCAGTACAAACAAGACCAAAACCAACTTTGTTATATCAACAGCAGCCGCTCGCTCTTTCTCACTTGCGCCAACACATGCACATATGGCACTTAGCCAGTGATGCGTTTACAGCCACACAAAAAGTGTAATTCTAGGTCGTTACACTATGATTTACCAATCAAATGTGTGCTTATTCTAGTGTCATTTATTAGGAATCTTAATGTATAAATATTAATCATGAAATGCTGTTAGTGTATTAAATAAATACTAATAAAAATATATTTTTTACAAACAGGACGTTGCAGGAATGTACACATGATCCCCTGCTTACATCTCATTGTGCAACATGTGAATGTTTTAATGGGAACTAAATGCAATGTCTGAAAGGGGTACAAATTATTTCCAAAGCAGGGCCTCCACCCAGACAAACAATTCAAGTACACAGTTCATGAAAAACAATATTTTTTGTTATTGTCATTGTAAGTGGGTCTAAACACTTTTATTAGAAAACAACCTCATGGAAATGACTGCTGTCATTTTATTATAATAATAAGAGAATGTTTTCTGTCTATCTGTGTTGGTCCTGCGATGAGGTGGGGACTTGTCCAGGGTGTACCCCGCCTTCCTTACGAATGCAGCTGAGATAGGCTCCAGCACCCCGCGCGACCCCGAAAGGGACAAGCGGTAGAAAATGGATGGATGGATGCATGGAGATTGAAGTTGTTATTTAGTCAGATTTGGGACAGGTGTGCTGCTGGTGTAGCCACAGTGTGCACGTCTGATGTTGCTCACATGGGCTCCACTAAATGCTCAGGGAGTTTTTGCGTTTGCTCATGTGGCACTAAGTGATTTACTTTGACTAAAATAGTTGCCCCCCCCCCATTAAAAACTCTTTAAGGTCAGAAAACTCGATTTAAATACTGTTTATAGACTAATTTTTTGTGATGTCAAGGTTTTCTATGTATTTCTATGCAGCAGGCGATATTTAGTTACACCAGCAGAGGGCACTCGGTGCAGTTGGTATCAGTAGCTGGCGCCGTAGAAGAAGTCTGTCAGTACGTGATGTGAAAAAAACAGATGCATCAAGCTCCGGTTGTAACGCTGTGTTAATTGTTTTGCAGGTAAGCTGGTTTGCATATAACACATACAAGCAGTAGTAGAATTTATTCTGTACCTTTTAGAGTAAGCAATGTTAAGCTAAGGTCTGTTTTGTGAATGGTATGAGTTAAAAACGAGTCACATCGGACGTTGGTCCGAGGGTAACCACGGTGACGAAGCAAAATACAGTTAGCTTTAGTTTAAGAGTAAGTTCACGACATAAATCCTCAGAGATACTTGAAAATAAAATGTTAAATGCCATTTATGTTACAAGGACATGCTAAACAAACTTTTGAGTGTTGTATTGATCATAAGCACACCAGATATGTGTGTCAAAGCTAAACTACAGTTAGTGTGTGCTGGGGCAGTAGATTTACAGTCACACATTGTACAGTAGGTTGAGTACAAGTAATGATAAAATGACATAAGTGATAAATACAATCCATAGATTATTAAACAGTGATTAAAAACAGGGTTTTTGTGTATATATATGTATGTGTAGGTGTATACATAAATATATTTTTGGAATATTTGTAAAATTGTCAACTCCAGACATTGTTTTTTGTAGAAGAAGTCTGTCAGTACGTGATATGAAAAAAACAGATGCATCAAGCTCCGGTTGTAACGCTGTGTTAATTGTTTTGCAGCTTGATCCTGAAAAATAAATGTGTCGCACAACGAAAGAGTTGGCCCATCTTTCGAGCTGTGTAACACTCACACATATAAAAAATTAGAGGGAACATTGCCAGTAACCTTTCCCTTTTTCAGTATGAGAGACCTGACTCATGCAAGCCCAGGAAATCATCTCCTCGAGGCCGTTCAGGATCCATCAGCAGCCTGGGACAGATGTAGTTGTCACTGTCAGGTGGCTGTCGAACACCAGAATTGGTGAGGGGCCCCCTACACTGACTTTACCGACATGTTCATGGCGAAGGCAAAGAGGATGACTGAGATAGTTCATCCGGTGATGATCCCCTTTTCAAGCTTGTGCCAGCCGGAGGTTGCTGTTCTGGAGGAAAGTCTCAGACGGAAGTTGGCATATTAGTCCAGGATGAGGTCTCTGAACTTCTTCGGGTTGTGATGCCGGTCCAGAGCTTCTTCGACTAGCTTGTGGGGTATTGATCCGTATGCGTTTGCGAGGTCCAGCCACAGTAGTAATAATAATAATAATAATAATAACTGGGATTTATATAGCGCTTTTCTAAGTACCCAAAGTCGCTTTACATGTAGAACCCATCAATCATTCACACCTGTTGGTGGTAAGCTACTTTCATAGCCACAGCTGCCCTGGGGTAGACTGACGGCTGAACGGCCCCTCCGACCACCACCTATCATTCATCATTCAATTCACCGGTGTGAGTGGCACCGGGGGCAAAGGGTGAAGTGTCCCGCCCAAGGACACAACTGCAGCGATTTTTTGGATGGTAAGAGGCGGGGAGCGAACCTGCAACCCTCAGGTTTCTGGCACGGTACAGGGGCGCCATGGCGTAGTGGGTAGAGCAACAGCGGGTAGAGCAACAGCCAGGTCAACCCTTGTTACACACAGTTTTTACAAATTTCAAAAATCACTTTTTGTCTACCATTTTTTTAAGAGAAAGAGCGACAAAAGAGCAGCCGTCGCCAGGAATTTGGTCAAACAAAGATTGTCATGGAAGTCTTGTAAATGTCTAATACCGGTACCCGAACGTTCACAAGATTTAGGAATGGCATACAAATTTAATCAGGAATCCTTTACAAACATGCCAGTTTTATGATTTGGCACTTTCACATCAAGTAGAACAAGAGTTTTAAACCAGGGGTCCCCAAACTACGGCCGCCAGCGTCCAAAATCCGGCCCGCGTGTATTATTATATTTATTTTAATCTGTTGTTTCTAGCCCATCCATCAATCTATTTTCTACCGCTTGTTACTCTCGGGGTCTCCTAACCGCTCAGGCAAATCTAAAAATCCATTTTCTCATCGATAACGTGATGTCATCACGCTCGCGCCACAGTGTCGGGCGAGCGCGTGGCAAGTGCATGCTCTTTCAGTCAATTTGTGCACGAGGGGGAAAAAAATGGCGACTGTAGAGAGTTTTTAAACATCTGTGGACATATGACTTTTTTTGTTTAGTGTAAGGAGAACGCAATTTGACTAATCTGCGATGAGACCGATTATACTGTATATATTTGTGTATATATATATATATATATACAGGGGTGGCGCGGTTGGGAGAGTGGCTGTGCCAGCAACCTGAGGGTTCCTGGTTCAATCCCCAGCTTCTACCAACCTAGTCACGTCCGTTGTGTCCTAAAGCAAGACACTTCACCCTTGTTCCTGATGGGTCTTGGTTAGCGCCTTGCATGGCAGCTCCCGCCATCAGTGTGTGAATGTGTGTGAATGGGTGCCTTCAAGGTAGAAAAGCGCTATACAAGTATAACCATTTACCATTTATATATAGATATGGATGGATGGCCTGGTCCTTGGCCAAATTTTTTTTAACCCAATGCAGCCCCCGGGTCAAAAAGTTTGGGGACCCCTAGTTTTAAACATTTCCATCACGCTGAACAGTTAAAAATGTAACAAAAATATTCACCAGTTTTCTATCTTACTGCATTAATGATCATTTCCTAAGAGCGTCAGGTTCAAATATTATCATGTGTGTGTGTGACAACTACATCTGTTCTCTCCTGTGAGAGCCGTCGTCACACACACTCGCAGGTGGTATCCGCTGTCCATTGCCGCGGCAACAGCAGTTAATTGGCTCATTTGCATAGTGTCAGCTGCGCCGCGGAGGCGGCCGGATATTGTTAGATCGAGCAGGTTAACAATGGCACGGGATCAGAGGTCATGTGATTAGCGTCACGGCTTTAATAAAGGGTGCTGGTTTAACGATTCCGATTTTATGAACAGCTTTAGGATCCACCTCACACTTTTACACAGTAGTTGGGCATCCTAATAGGACAGTCTGACTCTGAGCAACACAAATAGACAGACTTGTCTGGTTTTGTCTAAATAATGCAGCTAATTCATTTATAGACTTATTGATGGTAATGCTTTAACTAGATCAGCATCCATCAATACTCTAGTGGGCTAGTGACCCCGTCTGGCTTATTGACAGCTTGTTGTTGAACTAAAGTGCACATGTGGCACCCTGATCTCACTTTAATGGGATTCTGGCTGCCTATACATTGCAAATGAGATGAATTTGAATCTCCACTTGACATATAAGGTTCTCTATTGACGTGACATCATGACATTGCTGTGACACTAGACATGCAAGGGAAGGGAAGGCCACACAACTGGGGCGGGGAATATGCAGCAGATCGTTTTGTAATCAAGTGACTATAACAACAAGCGGAAGGAGGCAAAAAAATATGCCTCACATGTCTATTTTTTCCAGCGTCTACTGAAGTGACACCAGGGAAAGGGTTAACTTTAGGGATGTCCGATAATGGCTTTTTGCCGATATCTGATATTCCGATATTGTCCAACTCTTTAATTACCGATACCGATATCAACCGATACCGATAAATACAGTCGTGGAATTAACACATTATTATGCCTAATTTGGACAGCCAGGTATGGTGAAGATAAAATAAAATAAGATAAATAAATTAAAAACATTTTTTTGAATAAAAAAACCATTACATAGAAACTAGTAATTAATGAAAATGAGTAAAATTAACTGTTAAAGGTTAGTACTATTAGTGGACCAGCAGCACGCACAATCATGTGTGCTTACAGACTGTATCCCTTGCAGACTGTATTGATATATATTGATATATAATGTAGGAACCAAAATATTAATAACAGAATGAAACAACCCTTTTGTGTGAATGAGTGTAATCGGGGGAGGGAGGTTTTTTGGGTTGGTGCACTAATTGTAAGTGCATCTTGTGTTTTTTATGTTGATTTAATAAAAATAAAAATAAAATAATAATTTAAAAAAACGATACTGATATTAAAAAAAACGATACCGATAATTTCCGATATTACATTATAAAGCATTTATCGGCCGATAATATCGGCAGGCCGATATTACATTATAAAGCATTTAGGCCGATATTACATTATAAAGCATTTATCGGCCGATAAATGCTTTAAAATGTAATATCGGAAATTATCGGTATCGTTTTTTTCATTATCGGTATCGTTTTTTAAATTTTTTTATTAAACCAACATAAAAAACACAAGATACACTTACAATTAGTGTACCAACCCAAAAAACCTCCCTCCCCTCATTCACACAAAAGGGTTGTTTCTTTCTGTTATTAATATTCTGGTTCCTACATTCTACAAATTTTCGGGAGGGGCACTGATATTCGTGAGTCTCCCGGGAAAATCTGGAGGGTTGGCAAGTATGACTGGGGGACGCAACTGCTCTGTACTTCTCCCTACGTCCCTGTACCACTCCGTACAGCGGCGTTTTCAGAAGTCATACATTTTACTTTTTGAAACCGATAATTTCCGATATTACATTTTAAAGCATTTATTGGCCGATAATATTGGCAGTCCGATATTATCGGACATCTCTAATCACAAACCATGCCTTTCACCTTGATAGTAGTCGGAAGAGGGCGTGTTCCGACAAGTTGGTACACTTTGACAGCCAATTTAGACCCGGAATAGCGAGAACTAGAGATGTCCGATAATATCGGCCTGCTGATATTATCGGCCGATAAATGCTATAAAATGTAATATCGGAAATTATTTATTATTTATTATTATTAAATCAACATAGAAAACATAAGATACACTTACAATTAGTGCACCAACCCAAAAAACCTTCCTCCCTCATTCACACTCATTCACACAAAAGGGTTGTTTCTTTCTGTTATTAATATTCTGGTTCCTACATTATATATCAATATATATCAATACAGTCTGCAAGGGATACAGTCCGTAAGCACACATGATTGTGCGTGCTGCTGGTCCACTAATAGTACTAACCTTTAACAGTAAATTTGACTCATTTTCATTAATTACTAGTTTCTATGTAACTGTTTTTATATTGTTTTACTTTCTTTTTTATTCAAGAAAATGTTTTTAATTTATTTATCTTATTTTATTTTATTATTATTTTTAAAAAAAGGACCTTATCTTCACCATACCTGGTTGTCCAAATTAGGCATAATAATGTGTGACATCTCTAATTTAAACCAATGTGGGTGGCACTGGGAGCAGGTGGGTAAAGTGTCTTGCCCAAGGACACAACGGCAGTGACTAGGATGGCGGAAGCGGGAATCTAACCTGGAACCCTCAAGTTGCTGGCACGGCCACTCTACCAACCGAGCTATGCCGCCCACATTTGTGAACTTATGGACTAAGTACATCATATATAAAAAGATGATTTTTAGTTTTTATTCTAATTAGGGTCCAATAAGCCCAAATAGCAAAGAGAAATAAAAAAAAGCATTTAAACAAACAGTTTGGGCTTTAAGAGGTTAATTATGATCATGATTTCTGGTTATGTTAGGCCATCAGAGAAGGCCTTGCTGGCCTTGACGGCACACCACTGGTGTATGGTGTGCTGTGTTGATTTTATTGTAGCACACTATAGACACGAAAATCAAAACTGCTTTGTGTATGGGGTCTGTCACAGATTTAAAAAAATCTCTTTAGATTTCGAAAATATTTGTGTTTTTTTATGCTTTACTACTTTAAACCTTGCATGAACCAGTCAAGTTTAGTTTCATTCTAATTTGTGGGAATTTTGGAAATGATTTACTCTATTTTGTACATGTACTGTATATAAGTAAACACTGACAGAAACATTGTATCTTAGACTATATAACTGGATAGGCTTGGCTCGGATGGTAGTGCGTAGGGATAATGTTCGTTAAGAAATTATCGAGTTTGAGCCCATTATCGAAACCGCTTATCGAACCGATTCCTTATCGAATCCAGACAGGTTGTTGTGTGTGCACTGAGTTCCAAAAGCCATAGATGTTATATGACTGGGCCGGCACGCTGTTTATATTGTAGCGTCCAGAAGAATTGCACACCAAGTCTGACGCTCTTTTTAAACTTTTATTGAGCAACCTATACTAACACAGCTCAACTTATCTCGTTCCTTCCAAATGCACGTCTATCCTCACTCCTCATTTCGGCAACAACAACGCTTCCTCCTTCTTCGCCAATCACCTTACAGGTGTGCTATGTTAATAACAATGGGAATTCTGAATATCACTCCCTCAAGAACACAACATCAACCTCAGCAGGTAGGAGGAAAAGCGGTCGTTATAGGGGGATGGTTTCAGTTGAGAGAGGACGCTAAAGGCACGCTCCCAGTGAGCATATAGTGCTGCTATGTGCGTTGTAAATAAAAAAAAATGCCGACAAACACATCACCAACATGGACGCTCACTTTTGACATCCCAGTGAAGCACACTGGAGAAGAGGGGACCAGCACGGGGCAAGAGAAGTCGGCTTTTACTGTTGTGCTAGCTTGCTATGCTAATGGTCAACAAGACTGACTTTGAAAATGAGGAGAGGGAATCTGGCGTGTGTGATGGAGAACTTGCCCAGCTGTTCATTTCGGACACAGAAGATGAGGACTTTGATGGATTTGTGGATGAGGATTGATCAAAAAATAATGTGAGTACATTGATAAATACTTTAATAAAGTACAACCCAACTCTGCTTTGCTCCTGCTGCCTTTTTAAAACAGCGTCCATGCATGCTAGCGTATGTTTTAAGATAGCGTATGTTTAACCATGTCTGCGCCTTATTTATGCGTTGAATACAGAAATAGCACCCGTAACTGACACGGCGCCTTTTAATTCGGTGCGCCCTATTGTCGCGAAAATACGGTATAGTGGCTTCGATAACGGGAACCGGTTCTCAAAAAGGGATTCGAATCCATGGAATCGGGTTCTTTTCTTATTGAACAATCAGAAGAACCGGTTTTGAACATCATCCCTAGTCGTGCAGCCGTGCCAGCAATTTGAGGGTTTCAGGTTCAATCCCAGCTTCCGCCATCCTGTTCACAGCCCTTGTGACTTGGGCAAGACACTTCACCCACCTTTAGGGTGACCATTTCCATGACACCAAAAAGGAGGACATTATGCGGCATATCAATAAATTACTATGGTGTACATAGGACTCTGGTATACCTTATTTATAGTACAATTTTGAGTGGTTTAAAGATGATGTTTGTGTGGCTGAATAGGAAAAAATATTAAAGTCAAGTGTTTGTTAACAGTATTTGTATTTATTCAATACATTGTGGTGTTCAAAAAGTGACCACTGAGATGAATCTTTTCAAGTGCAGAGTGCCACAAAGCATAACATGTGTGGACTTAAATGTAGTTAACATATTTAATAAAAAGAAAAATGCCACAAAAAATTTTCCACATCAACATCAAGGCTGCTTGCTGCATATCTGGTTGCGTTATGCAGAATATGGGCCAAACAGTTTGCAGGGAGCACATCTTTTTGGCTCAGTTTCAGCTTCTGATACACACTGTTATGTTTGCCACAATTGACACTGGCATTGTCTGCTGCATATGCAGACATGTTTTTCACCTCTAAGCCAGACATCTCAAGTTTTGCCAGCAGCTGGTTTGTTATGGCTTCTGACGTTTCGTTGCTGTCACTATAAAAATCCAACAGGACATGTTGGATGCCTTCATCAAAGTGAAAATACCTTACCACAATGGGAAAACACTTGTTTGTTCCTTTATTTGAGGCGTCGGTTGCCACGGAAAAGGGTAGGTTGTTTTCTTTTATGTAGTCGGTATGTTCCTATACTGAATAGTGAGCGATGACGTTCTCGCACAATGCCTTGGCTTTTGTTCGGCCACAGGCCATCCCTTTAGCTGTGGGATAGTCACTGAAAATCTCCCGGTCCCCTTTCATGCCGCAGTCTAAACTTCTGTAGGTCTGGTGATGCTTTACAGCAGTGGTTCTCAACCCTTTTTTCAGTGATGTACCCCCTGTGAACATTTTTTTAATTCAAGTACCCCCTAATCAGAGCAAAGCATTTTTGGTTGAAAAAAAGAGATAAAGAAGTAAAATACAGCACTATGTCATCAGTTTCTGATTTATTAAATTGTATATATTGCTCATTTGTAGTGGTCTTTCTTGAACTATTTGGAAAAATATATATAAAATAACTAAAAACTTGTTGAAAAATAAACAAGTGATTCAATTATAAATAAAGATTTCTACACATAGAAGTAATCATCAACTTAAAGTGCCCTCTTTGGGGATTGTAATAGAGATCCATCTGGATTCAGGAACTTAATTCTAAACATTTCTTCACAAAAAAAGAAATCTTTAACATCAATATTTATGGAACATGTCTACAAAAAATCTAGCTGTCAAGACTGAATATTGCATTGTTGCATTTCTTTTCACAGTTCTTTTTGACAGACATTTTAGTGAGGGTCAAACCATCATGGCATGGGGGAAACTCTGGGTTTATGGTAATGAATGGAATAGCCTACTTGATTTGATGTTCAGTTTATGAACTTACATTACATTACATACCCCCAGGGTACCATTTGAGAACCACTGCTTTACAGCATGGTACACCTTGCACAGCTCCGCAGCGGTTATCTTGTCATCCAGGGGCGACGAAACTTCACGAAAAAATGTCCTCATTGAAGAGGTACCTGCCGCACGTTTATTACGTTTATGTTTATCCGCGCACCCGCATGCCGTTCAATTGCAGCTTTCCCCTGACTACTTACGTCGACATCACATTGACAAAGTGTGCAGAAGCCATGGAATGAGTCTCGACTGCTTTTCGTTATAAATTCGTTCTCTTTTATCCATTCAGAATTAAACGAGGTCTTGCGTTTTGGCATGATGCTAACTTTCTGTCAATGTCATGCCGCAACAGCACATGGACCCTTGTTTACTTTTTTAACCAATGATAAGCAGATTTGTATCCGACACAGCTCTTAGCCAATCATTTGATACGTTACTGCGTTGGGGGCATTTTTTACGGTCTTTGATTGGCTATCGCGCTGCAGCCCAGCAAAGATGAAAAAACTCCGCTCTTCAAGCCTAGTGCCTCAAAGATGAGGACAAATACGTGTCCGGCTTGATGCTGCGCCGGACGCCGGACAGGGCATTAAAAATCCGGACTGTCCGGCCTAAATCCGGACACCTGGTCACCCTACCCACCTTGCTCCCAGTGGGACCTGCACTGGTGTATGAATGTGCAGGACTCCTTGGAAAAGTACTTTCTTAATCTTAATGTGTCTTTCCTGGGTAAATAAAGGTTAAACAAATAAAATAAATAAACACAGAATGTGAGTGTGAATGTTGTCTGTCTATCTGTGTTGGCCCTGCGATGATGTGGCGACTTGTCCAGGGTGTACCCCGCCTTCCGCCCGATTGTAGCTGAGATAGGCTCCAGCGCCCCCCGCCACCCCGAAGGGAATAAGTGGTAGAAAATGGATGGATGTTACATAATGATTAATTAAGGAATTCAGGATAAATCATATCATACACTGTTTTTTTTCCCTCCCATATACCTTGCACATTTTAATTTGTCTAATGTATGGACATTGATTAAGTTATTTGCTCAATCTACTTTACATAGTAGTTTTATTCCATATATTGACATGTGGAGAATATTATTTTTTCCCTGAAGTCGTACTACCGTATTTTCCGCACCATAAGCCGCCCTGGGTTATAAGCCGCGCCTTCAATGAACGGCATATTTCAAAACTTTGTCCACCTATAAGCCGCCCCGTGTTGTAAGCCGCATCTAACTGCGCTAAAGGAATGTCAAAAAAACAGTCGGATAGGTCAGTCAAACTTTAATAATATATTAAAAACCAGCGTGATGTGGGCGCGCATGGAGTCGTATATCAACATGGACGGAGCTGCGTGAAAAAAGCCACCCGGCCTCTTCGCGTAAACTTACCTTAACCACTCGCTCATCTTTTCTTCATCCATCCATCCCTTCGAGTTAGCTTTTATGATGACGCCGGCTGGAAAGGTCTCTTTTGGCAAGGTCTTCCTTTTGAATATCACCATGGGTGGAAGTTTCTGGCCATTAGCATGGCAAGCTAGAACCACAGTGAAGGATGACTTCTCATTCCCTGTGGTGCGAATATTCACCGTACGTGCTCCCGTTGTATCCACAGTGCGGTTCACAGGAATATCAAAAGTCAGTGGAACCTCGTCCATGTTGATAATGTTCTCTTGCCGGATCTTTTTTTCAGCTATCTTGTTTTTACAATATGCACGGAAAGTAGCCAGCTTTTCTTGAAAGTCTTTAGGCAGTTGCTGTGAAATAGTAGTCCGTGTGCGGATGGAGAGATTGCGTCTTTTCATGAACCGGAAACCTGTCGCTTAGTAGGAGCCATTTTGTGGTCTTTACAGATGTAAACACACAAAGGAAATTAAACGTAATATCCGCGCGCTTCTTCTTCTTCTACCGGGGCGGGTGGTTGCTTACAGTAGAAGAAGAAGCGCTTCCTGTTCTATGGGGGCGGGTGCTTACCTTGGCGTAGAAGAAGAAGCACTTCCTCTTCTACGGGGAAAAAAGATGGCGGCTGTTTACCGTAGTTGCGAGACCGAAACTTTATGAAAATGAATCTTAATATTAATCCATATATAAAGCGCACCGGGTTATAAGCCGCACTGTCAGCTTTTGAGTAAATTTGTGGTTTTTAGGTGCGGCTAATAGTGCGGAAAATACGGTACTCCTCTCTTATTAAAAAAAATATTTATCGTGTTTTGACATATTATTACAGGTATTAGCAAGTCTTTGCCTGAAATAAAGTTAAAAACACGCACGCAAGTATATTTGTGTAATTAATGTAATGCATGAATTAAATTATCCATATTTATTAATGACCAGCTTCCTGGTTTTCTATGATAGCTCCCTACTAAGATCTAAACAACAAGTGCCGAATATCATTTGCAAACTAAGAAATTACTGGTCATATTGCAGGTGATCTTCTTAGACGGTGTGCGCAATTGATAACAAATTCAAAAGTGGCGCAGCCACCCTATTAATATAAGGTTTTTGCGTGTACTACAGGCTGTCACCATGGAGACACTCATTTCCCTCGACATCCATAGCCTGCTTCAACCCATGGCATTTTGTTATCTTGTAAACCATGCAGTAGACAACTGTAAATTGTGCCACCTTTTTCTGGGCTACTAGAAGCACTCCTCCTGTGCGATTTACACAACAGAACCTACTTTTAAGCACGCTACAGATCGCCGGTGCGATCGTTTTTGGCACAATATCGGCACTAACAGCAGAAGTGTATTGGAATGATCCAGAAGTAGGAAAATGCGTTGTTGCAATAAGTGTTTTTTGTATATAGAAGATATAATAATACAGTAATAATACAGACCTCCTTATATGGAAAAAATGTAAGCAGATGTTTTAGTGTCTGCTGGCTCCAAATCAGCAGCTGAGGTCATCCAGCAGCCCAAATATGTAATATATGAATACATCTACTGATATTAGTTTTAACAGTCCAAATATGTCGACACGGACAAGGAAGAGTCTTTCTCTCCATCATCTGTCATTGCACCGCAACCGCCTCCTTTTCACAACCATGTTTGCGTAACTGTACCAGTTTGCTTGTGCTTTTTAAACGTGCGAGATATTGATGCAAAAACAGTGGCAGCAAACACTCTTTGAACATCAAAGTCAGTCTTGATCAATCACATTGTGAGCGCTAAATGATTACATTTGCATCTCCTCCTCCACGTAATCTGGGTGTTCTATGGAGGTTAATTTCAGTCTTTAATACCAAAGCTTTTTTTCCCACACTGAATTTATGTAACTGAATTTTGTGCATTTGAGTTTTTTTTAAACAATATTTTACTTACTTTATCAAATTATGCTGACAATGCATGTCTTTAAATAATTCAGTTTGTTAAAATACAATGTTGTAAAATTAAGTTCATAAGAATTCAGTGCAAAAGAAGTCAGTGCAGAAATATTAATTGCTTCAAAACTCAAGAGTAACTTCCAGTAAATTAAGGCTGAAGCAATCAATGGCGTCTCAGAACCAGCCAATGAGGTGTCAAGTTGGCAGTCACGTGACACGGGTCTTGCAAAGGAGCATCAATGAGGCAGTTTATGCATCACTACACAGGTTAACCTCCATACCTTCTCATAATCTGCATATATTCTGCAAATATAGTACATGGAGGAAAACATGCAAAATGGACAGCTACCGTATTTTCCGGACTATGAGACACACTTAAAATCATTTTTCCCCCTCAAAACTCGACAGTGCGTCTTATAACCCGGTGCGCCTAATGTACGGAATAAATCTGGTTTTGCTTACCAAACTCAAAGCAACTTTATTTGGTATATGGTGTAATGATAAGTGTGACCAGGAGATGGCAGTCAAACATAAGAAATATGTGTAGGCTGCACTATGCTGGCAATATGACTCAAGTAAACAACACCAACATTTTATATATTCCATTGAGAATATAGAACATTACACACGGCGCTCAAAAATCTATCAAAAATGTTTTAGTATGACTTTGGTAAGCTATGAAGCCGCACCGCTTGATGGATTGTCGGCGCATTAAACATACCAATATTATTATGGTATGTGTATAAGGTAAGACATATTATCTGGCATTTTGTTTCGCAATATTATGCAAAAGCAACTTTTCTTACCTTCTGGTACCTGCTGATCTGTATTTTGGATCTGCATATGTCCTGAAAAACTGTGCGCGTCCGGCTTTGTAGTCCGTAACGGCACCGTAGTCGATAAGCTTCTTCTTTTTCTCTATCTTCTTGTTATGGGACTTTCATCCTCCGCTGTTGCCATTTCTAATATAAAGTAATGTAAAGTTCTTACTTATATCTGTCAGTAAACTCGCCATGAAAGTGCTAAAACATACCGGTGTAGTGAGTTTACATAATTCACCCCGAGGAACTTTAGTTATTAGAGAGTTCCGGTCGGACGGTTTTTCACGGGACATATTTCCGGCCTTGTTGTTTCAGGATGAGGAGATGCTGCTCCGTTATTGATTTAAGTGAAGTCCGAATGGCATTAAAACAGTTAGCTCCATCTTTTGACACTTCTTCCACTCTCGTCCTTGCACGCTACACCGCTACACAAAGATGACGGGGAGAAGACGCTGCCGAAGGTGAGCCACGTAAATAAGACCACCCACAAAACGGTCAGAAAGCGGCTTGAAGATGATCTGTAAAACATAATCTATGCAACATTTTGACCAAGAACCACCATTACATGTTATGTAAACCACAAGGAAGTGTTTTCAATTTAGAAGAAAAAAAAAATATATATATATGACTCTTTGAATGCGCCCTATAATCCGGTGCGCCTTTTATATGAAAAAAGATCGGAAATAGACCCTTTCATCAGCAGTGCAATTTATAATCCGGTGTGCTCTATTTGAAAATACGGTATATTGCTCATTTAAGAGTTGCAGTCCTCAGTGCTCAGGCTTTGTGGATCAGATTTGTGTGTGCAATCAAGTTTGCAAGTGTTTTAATACACACAGATCAGGTATAAAATGTTTATTGTTGTTGAAATAATATTGTGTAAAGCGGTGCCATATTGACAGTGAAACCAGCAGCAATCAGCGTTTGCTGATGAGTCTCTGCACATCCTGTCCAGCTCGCTTTAGCTGACAAATTGCTTTGTCGCAGGATTCTCCACGGGAATGCTCATGGGACGCACGCCCGACCTTTGACACTGGGGCACCTGTGGGCGTCTGAGGGAGCTGACAGGCGGCACTTTGTGGGTTTGAAGGGTCAAAGGGCCGTGATGGATTATTTGGGCTCTCTGTGTGCAATATTAACAGTTTGGAAAATTTGTCACGCTAAATCGTACACTCAGTGAAACTGCCCAAAGCAATAACTTAGTTTGTATTTGTAGGAAACGCACCTTTGTTCTTTCAACACTGTTCCTAATTGCCTTTTGTTGTGTTTAAAGACACTATATGTAATGATTTGATTGCAATGTAACAGCTTTCACATCATGTTGATGTGATATTTACATGTGATGAGTGCTGTCCTTAATTTAAAATCATTTTGTTGTTCCCCACTTCGAGTTGTGGTCCAAATATTTTGAAAGACACGTTAGCATTATTTTAACACAAACTCCAAAGTTCTATAATCATTCAACCGAGTCAATGACTTATGAGCAATTAGTGGCTAAGATCTTTTGCTTGATGGTGGCCATGTTTTTTGTCTAATCCTGCTCATATACAATTGACTTGTTGGTTCCTTAAAAGTGGAGCTGAATAACTGCAAAGAATAATGGCACAAGCAGTACAGTAGGGGTTCATGTTTTATGGCGTCATTAAGGGTAGAATCGTGTTCTAGTGTTCATGGCAACGCAGGATCACTGGCTATTTCTGGACCCACCAGGATGCCTCTTATGATGTTTGTTTAAATAAGACAAAATAAGCAAATTAATGAGATTAAGTTCCTTTGTTTGTACAGTAAGCTACATTATGTTGATGCTACAGTATTACATCGCCCATTACTGTATGTTTTTCGCACACTTCAATTGTTAGATTCCCAGAATAGCTCAGCGTCCGTTTATATCTAATTAGCCAAATGCAATGTGCCTCCGAATCGCTAAGGGCCAATTTTGGTAATATCTTCTTGTTTAGTTTTGTGACTAGAAGATTTGTGTAGGGGTGTATATTGTTAGGATATTGGTATTCATCGGTACCCTTATCAGTACAATATGTACCGTATTTTTCAAACTATAAGGCGCACTTAAAATTCTTTAATTTTCTCAAAATAAGTGCGCCTTATAACCCGGTGCACCTAATGTACGGTATAATTTTGGTTGTGCTTACCAACCTCGAAGCTATTTTATTTGGCACATGGTGTGATGATAAGTGTGACCAGTAGATGGCAGTCACACAAGAGATACGTGTAGACTACAATATGACTCAAGTACACAACACCAACATTTTATATGTTCCATTGAAAATATAGAACATTACACACGGCACTCAAAAATCTATCAAAATGTTTTAGTATGACTTTGGTAAGCTATGAAGCTCCACCGCTTGATGGATTGTACTGAGCTTCAACATACGATTATTCTTATAGTGTGTGCATAAGGTAAGACTTATTATCTGGCGTTTTGTTTCGCAATATTGTGCAAAAGCAACTTTTCTTACCTTCTGGTACCTGTTGATGTGTATTTGGGATCTGCATAAGTCCTGAAAATTTGCGCGCGTTCGCCTTTGTAATCCGTGTCGACCCCATAGTCGACCCCCAAACTTCTTCTTTTTCTCTATCTTCTTGTTATGGGACATTCATCCTCCGCTGTTGCCATTTCTAATATAAAGTAGTGTAGAGTTCTTACTTATATCTGTTAGTAAATTTGCCATGAAAGCATCAAAACATACCGGTGTAGTGAGTTTACATTATTCACCCAAGGAATTTTAATTATTAGAGGTTTTTCACGGGACACATTTCCGGCTTTGTTATTGCACTAGTCAGCCACGGATGAGGAGATGCTGCTCCGTTATTGATTTAAGTAAAGTCTGAATGTCATTAAAACAGTTAGCTCCATCTTTTGACACTTCTTCCACTCCCGTCCTTGCACGCTACACCGCTACAACAAAGATGACGGAGAAAAGACGCTGCCGAAGGTGAGCCACGTAAATAAGACCGCCCACAAAA
Source organism: Nerophis lumbriciformis (assembly GCF_033978685.3). NCBI lineage: Eukaryota > Metazoa > Chordata > Actinopteri > Syngnathiformes > Syngnathidae > Nerophis > Nerophis lumbriciformis. The sequence goes on along the minus strand of NC_084552.2, from coordinate 20,566,947 downwards.
CGGTGCATCCAGAAGCGATTGTCAGAAAGCGGCTTGAAGATGATCTGTAAAACATAATCAATGCAACATTTTGACCAAAGAACCTCCATGTTATGTAGACCAAAAAGCAGTGTTTTCAATTTAGAAAAAAAGAATAATAACATGACCCCTTTAATGCGCCCTATAAACTGGTGCGCCTTTTGTATGAAAATAGACCTGACTCGACCCGCTCATCGGCAGTGCGCCTTATAATCCGGTGCGCCCTATGGTCCGGAAAATACGGTTATTCGTGTAAATAAAGATAAGAAAATATTCATTTTAATTAACATTTTAATTAGCACAAGAGGTTGTACACCACCAACATCATGTAACATCTCACAGCAGGGAAGTATTTTATCAACACCTGCTTTTTAAGTCTTAGACAATTGAACTATGGATGCAGTGCAGTTGGCACAGGGGTTAGTGCATGTGCCTCACAATACAAAGGTCCTGAGTAGTCCTGAGTTCAATCCCGGGCTCGGGATCTTTCTGTGTGGAGTTTGCATGTTCTCTCCGTGACTGCGTGGGTTCCCTCTGAGTTCTCCGGCTTCCTCCCACCTCCAAAAACATGCACCTGGGAATAGGTTGATTGGCAACCCTAAATTGGCCCTAGTGTGTGAATGTGAGTGTGAATGTTGTCTGTCTATCTGTGTTGGCCCTGCGATGAGGTGGCGACTTGTCCAGCGCCCGAATGCAGCTGAGATAGGCCCCAGCACCCCCCGTGACCCCAAAAGGGACAAGCGGTAGAAAATGGATGGATGCAGTGCCAGGTGCAAGGCAGTTGCATCATCTTCTTGTAAAGAGCACACAGATCCATCACTGTCTTTCTATTACTTGCAATTACACTCAGCTGGAAAATATATTCATGTATGGCATTCATATGCAGAGCACAGACCTTTTACATAATACATCCAATATGAATAAATACAATCAATTGGTATGTTAATTGTGTGTGCATTTAAACAAGGTTTGTTTGATGCGCGATGGAGTGACGTCAGAGGGCGACTAGAGATCTGTCAGGGGATGCTATCTTGCTTTAGAGCAACTTTATGGATTATTGTATAACTTCATCTTTTTACATTTTTGAGTGGATTAATATTGGCCTGTGGATTACTGGATCGCTGAGAGGACGTTTGATGACACAAACTCTTAGCAGCGTGTGTTACTTTGAGGGACTTTTATGGATGAAATATTGTTATGTTACAAACTTTTGTGTGGTGTTGCTTCCTTATTTGTGATTATTCCAAGATGAATATCAGATCCTACCCATGATTTTTTTCATGTGTTGGAGCGTAACCTAAGTAAATCACCAAAAATGATTCCCGGGCGCGGGACCGCTGCTGCCCACTGCTCCCCTCACCTCCCAGGGGGTGATCAAAGGGGATGGGTCAAATGCAGAGGACAAATTTCACCACACCTAGTGTGTGCGTGACAATCAATGGTACTTAAAAAAAAAAAAAAAAAATGCAGCAGGGCGTGCGTGTCATAATTATGACAGTCAGATGGATTAAATAAATACAGATAGCCATGTATCATTTGTCCAGAATCTTAACGGTCCTCCTGGATCGACCCAATTAGGAACCGGTACCATAAAATACATGTATGCCGTACACATCCCTAGAAGTGAGCGCTAAATCCTAACAGCTAAGCTTACTGAACATCCATCCATTCATCCATTTTCTACTGCTTGTCCCTTTCTTGGTCGCGGGGGGTGCTGGAGCCTATCTCAGCTGCATTCGAGCAATAGGCAGGGTACACCCTGGACAAGTCGCCAGCTCATCGCAGGGCCAACACAGATAGATAGACAACATTCACACACTGAACATACTAATAGCTAATGGTGCGTTACAGTTGTACTGGGAAGTCGGAATTTCTGAGTTCCGAATCGGAAATTTCAACTGGAACAACCCCTGAGGTTGCATACCTTACTCGAAAAATTGGAGAGCTCTCACCACCCCCGAGTTGAGGGATGGCTGCTCAAAATGCAAACAATAATACAAACTTTTGCAAATAGCACTTCAGACTATTTTTTGTAGCACTGAATCAGCAATATTTGATGTGTTTTTGGACGTGCATACATGATATTAGGGATGTAACGGTATCAAATCTCACGGTTCGATATTATCACGGTGTTAAGGCCACAGTGCGATATTATTGCGGTATGTGTCCCAAAAAAAAATAAGGTTGGTTAAGAATCTGATTTTTTTTGCCCTCAAGTGACACAAATCAGATGTTTTGCTCCAAAGTGCTTCAAATCTAATCTTTTTCGCATCAGATTTAGGACGCACCAGGAGGTAGTCCTGAATCCAATTGAAATCTAATCTTTTCAAATGTGACTTCATGTGTCTTTTTTGTCAGCTTTGGGCGAGCTAAGTCATTTGTGTGCACCAGAAAGACGCATTCACCAGCGGAAGTAGATACTTCATCACAACATCCGGTTTTGGTGAGCAAAGTCTATTTGAGACGACCACATTTTCGGTGCATCACCTGTCAATAGTGCTTAAATAATATTCTATATGTAATATATGAATATATATTTAGACTCTGAAGAAACAGCGATTGTTAAAAGACCGGAAATTATGCCCGAGTCCAGCTGGAATAGGCTTCAGCTCCCCGGGACATCAAGAGACGAGCGGTAGAAAAATAGATGAAAGGATTGAATATACATCAAGTAGCTTTTTAGTTTGCTTGAATTTCCTGAATTGAAAATTTTTTTTTTGGGTGGCTTGGAACCGCTCGAAACGAAAGTGGCGCGCTTCGCTTTGCAGAATGCAGACTTTCTTACCTCTGCCAAAGAGGTTATTGTTGTGTACGAAGAAGGGAAGGAGGCGACAACCAAGGCAGAACTGCGGTTTACAAGGTTTATTTAAACCTTTGATGATTACGTGGCGACCCTAAGTGAATGGGTGTAGGCTATGTGTATAATTAATAGTGTAAATGTTACCAGAGGTTGTTGTCTGTGAGTGTTGGATGTATCCTTCGTCGAATCAAGGGGGGTCAAGGCGAAGAGGCAGTCCGTAAACAGGCAAGGGGTCGAGGGTAGGAGCTAGGCAGTGTAGTCCGTGTTCGAGCAGGGATTGAGGATCGAGGAAGGCAGTCAGGAATCCGGGTGGATGTCGAGAGGCAAACACGATCACGGATGACAGGGAAGTCACTGCGGGAGACACAAGGGACATGAACAAGGGAGACGCGGAGAGAGCAAAGAGAAGGCGAGTGAAGCACAGGAGAGGGAATGCCAGACGTGATGCTTACTGGGAAGATGAGCGACGTTCTGGCAAAGGTTCCTCGGGTCCGCTGGTCTTTATGCCGCTCCCTCTCATCAGGTCCAGGTGTGCTGATTAGTGATTGTCTGCAGGATTGTTGCTGCGTGGGCATGCTGCGCTCAGCGCGAGCAGGGGCATGTCTGAGCGCGCTGCCAGTGGAGGTGCCGGCAGCTCCAGCTGCCAGGGAAACGCAGGTTTGTCTGTCTCTCAGCAACTTAACTCAACCAGTTATGGACGGATCTAATGTCCAAAAAACAATTCCTTTTATCTACAACGAGTACAGACACACTTCACTTCCTGCTTAAGGCGTTCAATGCCGCCACCTTGCCGGTGTTCTGGCTAAGCGGTCCCGTGCTGCGCAGAGGATTCTGGGTGATGTAGTTTATTTACAGACCCGGCCAACGCTGAAACACCAGAAAAAACTACAGTCATCAAGTTTTCGTATTATTATTGTGAAGACTTTGAAACCGAAATACTGCAATATTTATAATACTGTTACATCCTTAATGGTAATGTTACTGTCGTGTGAATACATTTTTTTCTTGTGCTTTATGTGACAGGATGTACATTTAGTTACTTAGAATACAGTGATTGTAAGTAGCAGAGTAAGCTCTTGAGTTGTATTACTATGTCATTTTATATTCGCAACTTAAAAATGTGTATTATTAATGGCAACAGTAAAGCACCGTTATTTGTATTATATGGAGCTAATGTTATTATAATGCCAGCATTAATAAGAGCCATTGTAGTACTGGACGGCTCCAGCAGGGGGTGCGTTGTGCTGGGAGCTACACTAGACACCTGACTTGCAGTCATTACAGACGTGAGCAGAACCAAGTTTTGTCCTCGTATCTATATAACTCAAACATCTCCCTTCTCAGGTACAAGTGTCTTTATGTAAATAGTTTTACCCCTGAATGTATCTTTATAGTGTTTAAACATGTTTGAAAGAGTATATTTTTATGATATGTGTATTTTCAGTCGACAAGGCTTTATACATGACCAAGCTAATGCTAAAGCTAATTGCACTGCCAATGTCGAAGCGGATGCTAACTGCATCAACAGTATTAAATATATAGAAAGGTACTGTGCGTAGTTAATTATTAAAGGCCTACTGAAACCCACTACTACCGACCATGCAGTCTGATAGTTTATATATCAATCATGAAATCTTAACATTGCAACACATGCCAATACGGCCGGGTTAGCTTACTAAAGTGCAATTTTAAATTTTGCGCGAAATATCCTGCTGAAAACGTCTCGGTATGATGACGTCAGTGCGTGACGTCACGGATTGTAGAGGACATTTTGGGACAGCATGGTGGCCAGCTATTAAGTCGTCTGTTTTCATCGCAAAATTCCACAGTATTCTGGACATCTGTGTTGGTGAATCTTTTGCAATTTGTTCAATGAACAATGGAGACAGCAAAGAAGAAAGCTGTAGGTGGGAAGCGGTGTATTGCGGGCGGCTTCAGCAACACAAACACGGCCGGTGTTTCATTGTTTACATTCCCGAAAGATGACAATCAAGCTTTACCATTGGCCTGTGGAGAACTGGGACAACAGAGACTCTTACCAGGAGGACTTTGAGTTGTATACGCAGACACGATACCGTGAGTACGCTTCCAAACATTTGATCGCTTGCCCGTACGGGCGTGCCGCTATGTGCATGTCACATACGTAACTTTGGGGACTTTGGGGAAATATATGTGCTTTATGAACTTTGGGGAGGTGAACGGTACTTTGGGCTGTGGGATTGAGTGTGTTGTGCAAGTGTTTGAGTTGTATTGGCTGGTTATATGGACGGGAGGGGGGAGGTGTTTGTTATGCAGGATTAATTTGTGGCATATTAAATATAAGCCTGGTTGTGTTGTGGCTAATAGAGTATATATATGTCTTGTGTTTATTTACTGTTTTAGTAATTCCCAGCTGAATATCAGATCCCACCCGCCTCTCACAGCATCTTCCCTATCTGAATCGCTCCCACTGCCCTCTAGTCCTTCACTCTCACTTTCCTCATCCACGAATCTTTCATCCTCGGTCAAATTAATGGGGAAATCGTCGCTTTCTCGGTCCGAATCGCTCTCGCTGCTGGTGGCCATGATTGTAAACAATGTGCGGATGTTAGGAGCTCCACAACCTGTGACGTCACGCTGCTCGTCTGCTACTTCCGGTACAGGCAAGGCTTTTTTATCAGCAACCAAAAGTTGCAAACTTTATCGTCAATGTTCTCTACTAAATCCTTTCAGCAAAAATATGGCAATATCGCGAAATGATCAAGTATGACACATAGAATGGACCTGTTATCCCCGTTTAAATAAGAAAATCGCATGTCAGTAGGCCTTTAAACTGTGTATATTGCTGCTGAAATGTGTATTTACTACAGTTTCTGGGACTAATTTGGTGTAGTTTGTTTAATATTAAGGAATGATAAGTGACTTTTGTTACTAAAACAATATAGGCTTACAGTTTTGGGTGAACCTTTGTATTTACTTGTTGAGACATCTTCAAATACTGTTACACTAAGGTAAAGTCTATTAGTGAGAAGAACAGGAAAACCTACTCGATTATTTGAATGAAAAATCCGTATGATAATACTGGAGTGCATTTTATGTTTGTTGCAATACTGTGTACTTGTACATGTTTGGTGTTTGATTTATGGCAGTCATTACAGACATGAGCAAAACAAAGTTGTGTCCTCGCATCTGTATAACTCAAACATCTCCCTTCTCAGGGTGATTACATTTACAGTGTTTTTCGGCCCATAGGGCGCACCATATTAAAAGGGCGGGTCTAGTCAGGTCTATGTTCATACAAAAGGCGCACCGGATTATAAGGCGCAATAAAGGGGTCTTTTTTTTTCTTCTAAATTTAAAACACTATCTTGTGGTCTACATAACATGTAATGGTGTTTTTTGGTGAAAGTTTTGCAAAGATTATGTTTTACAGATCATTTTCAAGTAGCTTTTTTTCGCTTCAGGATGTGTCGTTTTGTGGACGGTCTTATTTACGTGGCTCACCTTCGGCAGCGTCTTTTCTCCGTCATCTTTGTTGTAGCGTTGTAGCATGCAGGGACGGGAGTGGAAGAAGTGTCAAAAGATGGAGCTAACTGTTTTAATGACTTTCAGACTTTACGTAAATAAATAACGGAGCAGCATCTCCTCATCCGTGGCTCAATAATGCAACATCAACGCCGGAAATGTGTCCCGTGACAAAACCGTCCGACCGGAACCCTCTATTAACTTAAGTTCCATGGGTGAATTATGTAAATCCACTACAGTTTTTAGCGCTTTGATAGCTAGTCTACTGACAAATATACCGTATTTTTCGGACTATAAGTCGCTACGGAGTATAAGTCGCACCGGCCGAAAATGCACAATAAAGAAGAAGAAAAAACATATATACGTCGCACTGGAGTATAAGTCGCATTTTTGGGAGAAATGTATTTGATAAAAGCCAACACCAAGAATAGACATTTGAAAGGCAATTCAAAATAAATAAAGAATAGTGAACAACAGGCTGAATAAGTGTACGTTATATGACACATAAATAACCAACTGAGAACGTGCCTGGTATGTTAACGTAACATATTATGGTAAGAGTCATTCAAATAAATATAACATATAGAACATGCTATACGTTTACCAAACAATCTGTCACTCCCGATCGCTAAATCCCATGAAATCTTCCTCCTCGGTGTCGCTCCTGGTATGCGCCCCGCTAGCGTCCATTCTTTCTGCTGCTCGATCGCCATTTTCTGGTGCATATTTCACTATGTCCAGCTTGTAATCTGCATTATATGATTTCCTTTTCGGTGCCGTTTTAGTTCAGTCCTTCTCAGTTTTTATAAGTTACCGCGATTGTTGATGTGATCTATTTTAATAGCTCCGGCAGTAGCGTATAGCATATAGCAGTTAGCATTACAAAACCCACAATGCACTTCTGCCATGACCCGCCCCCGCCGAATTCTTATTGGTTGGCGTGTGAGTGACGATTGCTAACGTGTGTGTGACGATTGCGGACATTTGCTTCGTCGCTCACGCGAATGAGATAAATAATATTATTTGATATTTTACGGTAATATGTTAATAATTTCACACATAAGTCGCTCCGGAGTATACGTCACACCCACGGCCAAACTATGAAAAAAACGTCGACTTATAGTCCGAAAAATACGGTAAGTAAGAACTTTACGCTACTTTATATTAGAAATGGCAACAGCGGAAGATGATTGCCACATAAGAAGATAGAGAAAAAGAAAAAGCTTATGACTGCGGTGTCGGCACAGACTACAATTGCGGACGCGCGCACATTTTCAAGACGTATGCAGATCCCAAATAAACATCAGCAGGTACCAGAAGGTAAAAAAAGTTGGTTTCGCATAATATGTCTGCTAATAGGTGCCATTTTGCGGTCCTTATACACGCGCCTTAATAATACTCTGTGGAAATCGCTTCCTAGCGGTCCCACTGACAGACACTTCACCGGAGCCAGGCGTGCAAATTGAAAAAAGTTTTTAATGCACATATATTTTATTCCAAGTCTTTCTTCCGCAGTACGTGACTTTTCAGTCACGTCCATATCCTCTCTCCCCTCCTGCTCCCGGCCGCTTACTGTTAAAGACAACAGATGATTAGATTAACACGTACCACCTGTGAATTCTAATCACCTGCCAGCTGTGTGTCGCCGTCAGCCCATGCCCCGCCCCTATCCAATGGTGCTTGTCCTCAGCACCATAGACAGAGGCTCTTTGCTCCTGCAGGCGCGCTGGCCACATCTCCCTCCACATACTCCTATGTTAAAAGCGCCGACAATCCATCAAGCGGTGCGGCTTCATAGCTTACCAAAGTCGTACTAAAAACATTTTGACATATTTTTGATTTTTTGTAATGTTCTATATTCTCAACGGAACATATAAAGTTTTGGTGTTGTTTACTGCCATCATATTGCCGTCTACAAATATCTCTTATGTATGACTGCCATTTACTTGGTGCAATGGTGTCTGCATCCACCGTGTGTAAAAGTTGCAGAAGCAGGGCACATTTTTTCCGTAAGCCCTATAATCAGATAAGGGAAGGGCAAGAATAGCTTTTGTGCATTAGGCCATTTTGGTTTCTGACCTGGTAACTGGAACGTTCATCCCTCGGCTGTGACGTCATTGCCAGCTCCGACTTCCAACTTCCGAGGGTGATGCAATGCACCATAAGTGTTAGTAGACATGCTAATAGCTAGTGTTACTAGACATGTCACAGTGGCCTACTGGACATGTTAATAGCTAAGTGTTACTGGTAGAAGCTGGATAGAGAGAAAGCTTTCTTACCAGCCGTGGCTATAACATTTTACATAAAGTGTATAAAAAGACATTTTGACTGCTCCAGTGGGGCCTTTAGTCTCCTCCAGTAATTAGTGGGGGTTTTCAAATTTAAATGTAGCTACAGCAGGGTCTCTGGAAACAAATATTTTGGCTGCAAGCAATGTCTTCTACTAGGGAATCAACAGCCAAGTTGCTCCTTTTATTTGTCTTCCCACGTGTCAAAACTGCCACGTTCACAACGTACGCAAACGAGCCAAATGCTCAGTGCGAAGCGAGAGGCGGCGAAGATTGCTCACTTCATTGCGGAACGGCAAGCAAACGAATTTCTCGCTTGTTGAATTCAAGTGCAAAAGAGTTGCGGGTATGTTGATCAACACTCTGTTTCAACACTCTATTTTATGTTTAATTAGTGGATTTTGTATCTTTTTTTGTGGAAGATGTCCTGGTGTCATTCATCCTAGTACTTCATTAAACCCCACTGGCGGCGTCCTACTTGTCTTTTTCGGGTGTTGTTGTCTTTTCACCCCAATGAGAACATTACAGTGTGAATCAGTGCCTGTCGTCTCTTCAAAACATGTCTAAATTTCTCGGTGTTCAAAGAAAGGGAGAGAAAAGGAGGCAGTCTTGACACATTATTGCACAACTTTTTGCCATTTTTTCCCCCTTTCCCTCTTTGTGTCCTCGGCTAGATTTTCATCTGTTTTAGGCTCTTGAAGAAACAATTCTCTATATAATAATGATAATAGTAATGGCATAAAAATGGTGGAACACGACAATCAAAGGAGTGCATTTGTGCCTCACTGGTTTCTTCTTGCATGCATTTGTTTTTGCATTTTAAGCACGTTTAAAGAACGAGCTCCAAACCTTGCCAAAAAAATGCCCATACTGCACCTACCATAACAATTTTCTTGCAATCATCTTTATTAGTCTTATTATGCTGATATTGTTCAATACCTGCATTGTGACATCCATTTTTGTGTTGTAATTCCATCCAAAACAACAAAAACTGGGTTTTTTATGTGGAAATGTTGCTCCTTAAATCGACTTTTGGGGAAATCAATATGCCGTTTTGCTGATCATCTTCTATGTAGACTGAGAAAACATTCTTGAATGGTCGCATTATCCTTTTTGTTTGCTTTGTCTATAGCAGACCTGGGCAAAATAAGGCCCGCGGGCCTCATGCGGCCCGTTAAGATTTTCAATTGTAATTTTTTTAGACCTTTAACACCAAAACTTTAGCCGCCATTATGATGTGCATTGATGTTTTTAAATGACCGTAAGTCTTGAACTATAGAAAGTATTTCAATGGTTGAAATCTGCGCTCTTGAGTGTTATACGAGTTATTACGGTAATCTACGTCACAGCACCTCGGACGAGGAACAAAGCAGAGTGGGGGGGTTTGTTTTCGGAGTAGCCAGCCCGAAACGCATGTGTCAGAAACAGATGCAGAAGCAGATTTTTACAACAAATTTCTGCCTAAAAGTGACTTATATCATATTGTTGGTGTTTATTACACGTTGCATTCATATTTTGCTGTTTCTTTTTAACATTTTTGTTGTGTTTTGCTAGATTGTAAAAGATACACGACTATCGAGGAGCTGGTCTGAGAAGTAAAAGACGAGCGATGTTCATATGTTGTTAATATTCAGTGTTTTATTGTTCATAGTTAATATTGTAAATCCCACTTTCTTTATTATCATGCACATTTTAGGTCTCCCATTCAGTAAAAAAAAACTGTAAAATTCTATTCCAATTTTTTGAGGTGGTCTGTCATAACGTTTGTAGAACTCTATCTGAAATTGTGACTTTTGGTATTAGTGTTCCTGAAAAAAGGCGACCCAAACACACATACTGTACAGCAGATTTTTACAGCTAAATGTGTATATATTATGTATACACACATACACCTTGGCCCCAACAGACACATTTTTTCTCTCAATGTGGCCCCCGAGTCAAAATATTTGCCCAGCTCTGGTCTATAGTTAATGTTGAGTTTTTTCATCTGCCATTCTTCCTTTTTAGACTTGACTTTCTGAAAAATGCATCATATCTTTTTTTGTTTTGATTATTGTCACTTTAAGCCTTTTTTTATTGGATTCAAATTTGTTTTATATTAAATTTGATCATTTTAAGAATTATATGTTTTGTTACTAATATATTCCAGATATGATCAACTAATAACGCCACTAAGCGTGCTTCTTTTTCCCCAATGACTGGTTTTGCTCTTGTTTCTTTTCCCAAAATGACTTTCTTCTGGCCTGTGATTGACTGAAATGTCCTTACAGTGAATCGTTATTGTGCCACCTGTTGCTCTGTCATGCACTTAACCCCATGTGAGCGCTGTCGGGATGGTGAAATAAAAGCTGCGGCTGTTGTACGCAAGAGTTTTATTTAGCTGTGGTTGACGTCCTGCTGTGCAAAAGACTCCAATCCTCTCATCCTTAACTGCGCTGACGTGCTAGCTCATCGTTTTCTTTCATCAAGGCTTCTCCTGGCTCGCAGGCTCCCTCGAGTTAAGAGGCAGCCCACAGCTACGTGAAAACTGCACCATCTCCTCGTCTTGCTGCACAAAAACACGCTTTGGAAGAATAGCTAAGGAAATCGCAACACACTGACATTATCCTACGGATGCTTCAGTTTAGGCTAATCCAAGCCAATCTGTATTTGTTGACTCAGTTCAGCCAAGAGAGACTCCCGTCTTTTTTTTGGTATTGTTTCTTCTTTTGTTACAGATGTTCCACAGTGAAATGCAGGTTAAGTCATAAACCCCTTTCCTGGGGGCTGCTCGGTTGTGTCTGTGTTGTTATGGAAATTGCTCAATACAGTAGAACCTGTTTAGATTCGTGTCGACGTACGCAGTGGTAGACATTATAGCACATTAACGTGTGACTAGAGTGCTGCTGTGGTATGACCACCATGACTACAAAGCTTTTAGACAAGGGAAAATATTTATTTGGTTGGCAAAAATTATGATAAATTAAGTACACTTTCTTAGTTGCTGGAGTAGAATCTAGGTCAGGCCTGGGCAATTATTTTGCCTCAGGGGGCCAAATTTTGAGAAAAAAAATGTGCCCGGGGGCCGCCATATCAATTTTTAGGAGCACTAATACAAAACCTCACAATGTCTGAATGCTAAAAACATTATGGTTAAAAAACGGAATGGAATTTTTTTCCCCCCTGAATAAGACACCCAGAATGTACATGAAAATAAAGAATGTGGGATTTACAATATTACCTATGAACGATAAAACACTGAATATTGACAACATATGAACGTCACACCTAACGTCACAATCAAGCGAAACACAACAAAAATGTAACAAACACAGCAAAATATGAATGCGAAGGGTAAAAAAACCCCACCTACAATCTGATATATCACTAATCTTTAGAACTGTGTTGTAAAAATCTCCTTCCGCGTCTGTCCCTGACACCCGCATTTCAGGCTGACACTGTTGAAACGCTCCCCACCCACACTGCTTGGTGCCTTGTCTGAGCTGCTGTGACTTAGATGACCATAGTAACTAATTAGATTACAATAGTAACTAATTATATTACCATAGTGACTAGTATATCATGTACAGGTGCAGATTCCAACGATTGAAATACTTTGTATAGTTCAGGACTTACGGTCATTTGAAAACATCACTGCACATCATAATGGCAGCTAGAGTTTCCATCTTAAAGATCTAAAAAAATATATTTGGGAATGCCCAGCGGGCCAGATTGAAAACCTTAACGGACGGGCCTCAATTTTCCCAGGTCTGATCTGTGTGGTGTTAGGGTCTGTGGGACCCGTTTTTATTTTTTATTAAAAGAAAAATGATACAATTAATTAATTTTTCAAACTGAGACTCACTGACTTTGGCTCATTTTCTGTGAAGAACATATATCAGAATACATATTTAATGACCACACACCATACACCCCCCTACACATTTCTATTACAAATAAGATGCCCGGGTCCGCTAATAGAAGTGTGGAAATTGATGTTCTGTGTACCACACGCAACGGGACTGATTGTTGACACATGTCCACGTAACCAGAAAAACAGAAGACATAATACATAATGTTGGATAGAGAGAATACACAAGCCCTTTATTTATTAAATCACAATTATTGAAATTCAACGATTTGGTGCATTTGCAAACAGCTAAAATTATGTACAAAGCAAACTATTACCTGCTACCCAGAATGTACAACAATTATTCACAACAAAAGAGGAGAAATATAACCTTAGAGGAAAATGTAATGTAAAACATTTGTATGCTCGTACAACACTTAAAACATTTAGCATATCTGCATGTGGAATTAAATTATGGAATGGAATAACCAAAGAAATCAAACAAAGCACCAATATGATTCAGTTTAAGAGACTGTTGAAACTACAAATGTTCACAAAGTACACAGAACAAGAATTATGATGAATATCTTGAACCCTTTTTTTTTTTTTTTTTTTTTTTTTTTTTATTGAGACAAAGATTATTTATGTATTTAATATTTTTTTGCTTACTATGGTATATTATTTATTTATTATTTATTTGTTTCATTGTTCTGTTACAGAGAACAAGGAAATAGGATAAAGTTGCTGTGGTATGAAAAGGGGTAGGATTAAACAAGCTCTGCTTCTTCCTACTCCTTTTCGGACATGCTTTAAGGAAACAACTGGAATTGTAGCGTCCTGGAAGAGTTAATGCTGCAAGGGGTTCTGGGTATTTGTTTTGTTGTGTTTATGTTGTGTTACGGTGCGGATGTTCTCTCAAAATGTGTTTGTCATTCTTGCTTGGTGTGGGTTCACAGTGTGGCACATATTTGTAACAGTGTTAAAGTTGTTTATACAGCCACCCTCAGTGTGACCTGTATGGCTGTTGACCAAGTATGAGTGGCATTCACTTGTGTGTGTGAAAAGCCGTACATATGAATGTGATTGGGCTGGCACGCAAAGGCAGTGCCTTTAAGGTTTATTGGCGCTCTGTACACAGCGGCGTTTTAAAAAGTCATGAATTTTACTTTTTAAAACCGATACCGATAATTTCCGATATTACATTTTAAAGCATTTATCGGCCAATAATATCGGCAGTCCGATTTTATCGGACATCTCTATTTACAATATATAACAAATCCCATTACCATGTACAATATTACAGTATATAACAACTGCAGCAAAAAAAGGGCAGTATAGAATGGAAATCAAAAATCTAAATTTGAAAAGTAAATCGTTTCAGTGTGGAAAAAAATTGTAATCAGAGGGGGAAGTTACCCTATGATGCGGAGACAGGAGACAGCATGCAGGAAAAACTGTATTTCAATAAAGATGAAACAAAAACTAATGCAGCTTGTATTGCACAAAAAAAAATAGTGCAACATGGAAGTGCACAGGAATTTGGTAAGCTAAACAAAGCATGAACAAACAATCGCACACATGCAACACAAACCGTTTGTAAATGATCCAGCGCTGACTGGGAAGCGAGGCCTATGAAGCCCTCTGATTAGTGATCAGAGGCAGGTGTATTCAATCAGTGCTATACTGACTGCCGAGGCAGGGGAAGAGCTCTGAAATTAAGCAAACTCAAAGGCACAGGAAAACAACACAAAATCCAACCTGCAGGCAGGTCTTGACAGGAGGTCTCCAAATAAAAATCTGCTTAGGACCCCCAGTTTAGTCTGGGGCAGCCTCGACATGTCATGAACAATTTTGTAAAAGAAGTCACTAATGCGACAACCTTTGTCTAGTTTGACAGCTACGACTTAGTCCTTCAAAACCATAGAGTACAAATCACTGACTAAGCAGCACAGAAAAGTGGACATGTCTAAAGTAAGCAGCACAGAAAGTGGACAATGGACAAAAAAATATCTGTGTTGGTCTTTTTTGAGCAGAATGATTTGGGCTTTAAGAGGTGAAAACTGTTTCTGTTTCAGATCCAGCGACTACGGCACCACCTACACGAAGCTCAACTTGGTGCCAGGGACCACCATTGTGGTGACCAGCTTCTACATCTGCCCCACCAACAAGAAGAAGGTAAAACATGTCTCTTATTTTTATTGTGCAGGTAACAAACATGAACGTATGACTTGACTGCTCACATTTGCTGTGATAGTCTTTCGGACATTGCTGTCATCATACGGGTATTATTAATGCTGATAGGGCTGTTTTTGTGCCTATTGGCTGTCGTCTCTCTCCCTGTCGCTAAACCCCTCTGCCCTGTTTTCTCTCTCTATCCACCCTCTGTCCTTCTACTGCCGGGGTGTCAAAGTCAAAGCCCGCGGGCCAAATGAATTATCCATGGCCCCCGGGATGATATTTGATTAGTATTAGAACTGGCCCGCAGGCACACACCAATACTCCATCAGTGTTGGCGATAGGCATTTTCAAAAAGGGATCCCAGGAACCTCATGAAAATGGGGTCCCACAGTAAATGTTTGGGGTCACACTTTTTTTTTTTAACCGTTTTGAAAACAAATGATAAATGTATGCATTATCGTATTATATCTTACATTCTATATTGTGTTTTGGAAAAAGGTTGTCATAAACGTTACTTAATTCATTTAAAAAAATTATACAAACCCCGTTTCCATATGAGTTGGGAAATTGTGTTAGATGTAAATATAAACGGAATACAATGATTTGCAAATCATTTTCAACCCATATTCAGTTGAATATGCTACAAAGACAACATATTTGATGTTCAAACTGATAAACTTATTTTTTTTGCAAATAATCATTAACTTTAGAATTTGATGCCAGCAACACGTGACAAAGAAGTTGGGAAAGGTGGCAATAAATACTGATAAAGTTGAGGAATGCTCATCAAACACTTATTTGGAACATCCCACAGGTGAACAGGCAAATTGGGAACAGGTGGGTGCCATGATTGGGTATAAAAGTAGATTCCATGAAATGCTCAGTCATTCACAAACAAGGATGGGGCGAGGGTCACCACTTTGTCAACAAATGCGTGAACAAATTGTTGAACAGTTTAAGAAAAACCTTTCTCAACCAGCTATTGCAAGGAATTTAGGGATTTCACCATCTACGGTCCGTAATATCATCAAAGGGTTCAGAGAATCTGGAGAAATCACTGCACGTAAGCAGCTAAGCCCGTGACCTTCGATCCCTCAGGCTGTACTGCATCAACAAGCGACATCAGTGTGTAAAGGATATCACCACATGGGCTCAGGAACACTTCAGAAACCCACTGTCAGTAACTACAGTTGGTCGCTACATCTGTAAGTGCAAGTTAAAACTCTCCTATGCAAGGCGAAAACCGTTTATCAACAACACCCAGAAACTCCGTCGGCTTCGCTGGGCCTGAGCTCATCTAAGATGGACTGATACGAAGTGGAAAAGTGTTCTGTGGTCTGACGAGTCCACATTTCAAATTGTTTTTGGAAACTGTGGACGTTGTGACCAAAGAGGAAAAGAGGAAAAGAACCATCCGGATTGTTATAGGCGCAAAGTTGAAAAGCCAGCATCTTATGGGGGTGTATTAGTGCCCAAGACATGGGTAACTTACACATCTGTGAAGGCGCCATTAATGCTGAAAGGTACATACAGGTTTTGGAGCAACGTTACCATGGACGCCCCTACTTATTTCAGCAAGACAATGCCAAGCCACGTGTTACATCAACGTGGTTTCATAGTAAAAGAGTGCGGGTACTAGACTGGCCTGCCTGTAATCCAGACCTGTCTCCCATTGAAAATGTGTGCCGCATTATGACGCCTAAAATACCACAACGGAGACCCCCAGACTGTTGAACAACTTAAGCTGTACATCAAGCAAGAATGGGAAAGAATTCCACCTGAGACGCTTAAAAGATGTGTCTCCTCAGTTCCCAAACGTTTACTGAGTGTTGTTAAAAGGAAAAGCCATGTAACACAGTGGTGAACATGCCCTTTCCCAACTACTTTGGCACGTGTTGCAGCCATGACATTCTAAGTTAATTATTATTTGCAAAAAAAAAAATAAAGTTTATGACTTTGAGCATCAAGTATCTTGTCTTTGTAGTGCATTCAATTGAATATGGGTTGAAAAGGATTTGCAAATCATTGTATTCCGTTTATATTTACATCTCATATGTAAACTCATATGGAAACGGGGTTTGTACAAAATAAAACGCATTTTTATGCATATGTAAATGTATTCAGTTATAAACATTCATTCACTTTCTTCTTTCCTTCATGGATCTAAACTTTACCGCAGCCGGTATTTTTTTCTATATTTTTGGGGGAATATTTTTAGAATGTGTTTGTTCTATTTTTGGCCAAAGTAAGACAAAGAAAACAATCTGAAGTTGTCTTTATGTTTTAGTTATAATGCCATGATTTTAATAATCCGGCCAGACAAGTGCACAGATTTTTCTCCATGCGGCCACTGAGCCAAAATTTGTTTGACATCTCTGGTCTACTGTCTCCCTATCTCAACCCAAATAAAAAAAATAAATGAAATTTTAAAAAAAATTAAAAAAACGTATAATAATAATTCACCCCTATGCAATATCCTACCCTCATACCCTACTGTGCAATATTACCCTTCGAGTGCAATACGTCCGACACTGATTGTTATTTATTACTCCGGTACTCTTGTCTTGTGCTGTATATTGTACAGTATTTTGTATTTCTATAGTGTTTTGTATATTGTACAGGATTGCTTATCATTTTTATTGGATAGTAGTCTGTTTATTTCAATTGTTAGTTTTTTCTTTATAACCTGTTGTGTAATTTATTTTTACTCCATATTTGTTCCCACTACCGCACCTTAAGTTGCAGTCCTTAATCTCCTTAATAATGACAATAAAGTCCATTCTATTCTATTCTTTTCTATTCAACTGGTCGAGGCAGACAACCACCCCACAGAGTCTGGGTTCTGTTAGGTTGTTTTTTTTGTATGAAGAGTTTTTCCTTGCACAAGTTGGGGTTCCGTTAGTTCTATTTATTGCATGAGGAACCTGGTTCTAGACCTGCTGCCCTTTTGATGTAGCTTCTGTTTTTAATTGGTGCTATGTAAATAAAATGTATTTAATTGAATTTCTTTTTTTCTTCTTGTAATTTTCTACTTCAAAGTCATTTGCAGCTGCATCTCCAGCTTTTTAATTATTGATTTCCCCCTTGATGTGTTTGTAATCCACTGCCTTCAGCTACAAGAAGCACATTTCAATCCGCTCAGCGTCTTGTGAACTCTTGTGAGTTTCCCACCAGGCGGGCAGCAGATAAGCCACGTGATTCAGTGGTTGACTTGGCTCTTTTCCTAATTGTCTGATGTCATCTACACCAGCTTCTGATCTTGAGAGAGATGCACTTTTATCGCTTTCTGCGATGAAAGTGTTGCTGTAGTGCATTTCTGATAACCATAGATGTGTCAGTTTGCCATGCCATTAACAGGGCAGGGAAAAAGGGGGAAAATGCATAGTGAGAGAGTAGAATACAGATATATGCAAAAGTAAGCTGCACGTTATTTCACTACTCAAACACACAGCAGGAAAGGTGTTTGTGTCTGAATGCCTTTTTTGTGCGTGTGGCATGTGTGTGTGTACCAGTTTTTATTTGTGACGATAGAATTAGATAAATAGCAACTCTTCTATTCTATCAACCACTGAGTCTCCTCTACGGTGCTTGGTCGACAAACGCAAAAATAACTGCAGGAGTCCCTAATTAGCATCAAGCACTGTGACTGTAAGCAACCTCCCAATGCAGGTTATTTTTTTCCAACTCCAGATATGGTTGTCGTCTTTTGACCCGACTACAATCTTATCGATTGGAAAATAGATGGTCACAATTTTGTTGGAAGTAGAAAAAAACTATTTTTATACAGCATATACAGTGTAAACATGACATATATATATATATAATTATTAGATATGAAAGTCAAATATAAATAAACATAGAAAGTCTAACTACAGTGAATGCTCCAATTAACACCTTTATTCAATGTTTAAGTTAAAGTTAAAGTTAAAGTACCAATGATTGTCACACACACACTAGATGTGGTGAAAGTTGTCCTCTGCATTTGACCCATCCCCTTTAACACCCCCTGGGAGGTGAAGGGAGCAGTGGGCAGCAGCGGTGGCCGCACCCGGGAATAATGTTTGGTGATTTAACCCCCAATTCCAACCCTTGATGCTGAGTGCCAAGCAGGGAGGTAATGGGTCCCATTTTTATAGTCTTTTGTATGACTCGGCCGGAGTTTGAACTCACAACCTACCGATCTCAGGGCGGACACTCTAACCACTATAGGCCACTGAGAATCAATCAATCAAAGTTTATTTATTGCCTTGTCTCAAGGGTCTCAAAGGGCTGCACACGCCACAATGACATCCCTCGGGCGACCGGTGCAATGGATGCTGAGTGGATCTAGTTAATAATGTGAGAGTCCAGTTCCATAGTGGGGCCAGCAGGGGATCATCTTGCATGGAGACAAGTCAGCAGCGCAGAGACGTCCCCAACTGTTGCAAAGAGGAGTGGTCCACCCGGGTCCTAACTTTGAACAGCTCGCGCAGAATCTGTGGTCACCTGATAACCTCTTCACGCAGGAGAGGGGGGCATAGCAGAAAAGAAAAGACATGGCAGGTCAACTTGCTCGGGGGGCCAAATTTAGAGGAACAAATGTGTCTGGGGGCCGGTATATCTATCTAATTATATATATATATATATATATATATATATATATATATATATTTGTATGTATATTTGTATGTATATATATATTTGTATGTATGTATGCATGTGTATGTATATATGTATGTATATGTATTAGGGGTGTGAGAAAAAATCGATTCGAATTTGAATCGCGACTCTCACGTTGTGCGATTCAGAAACGATTATCATTTTTAAAAAATCGATTTTTTTTTATTTTACACTCAGAACTGCAATAAACAGAGCAATTGAGAGGAACACAAACACGACACAGAACAAACCAAAAGTAGTGAAACAAAAATTAATATTATCAACAACAGTATCAATATTAGTTACAATTTCAACATAGCAGTGATTAAAAATCCCTCATTGACATTATCATTAGACATTTATAAAAAAAAAATTAAAAAAATGAACAATAGTGTCACAGTGGCTTACACTTGCATCGCATCTCATAAGCTTGACAACACACTGTCCAATATTTTCACAAAGATAAAATAAGTCATATTTTTGGTTAATTTAATAGTTAAAACAAATTTACATTATTGCAATCAGTTGATAAAACATTGTCCTTTACAATTTTAAAAGCTTTTTACAAAAATCTACTACTCTGCTTGCACGTCAGCAGACTGGGGTAGATTCTGCTGAAATCCTATGTATTGAATGAATAGAGAATCCTTTTGAATCGGGAAAAAAATCGTTTTTGAATCGAGAATCGTGTTGAATTGAAAAAAAAAAATCGATTTTGAATTGAATCGTGACCCCAAGAATCGATATTGAATCGAATCGTGGGACACCCAAAGATTCACAGCCCTAATATATATATATATATATATATATATATATATATATATATATATATATATATATATAGTCAAGGTTTTTGTGGTTAATCCGTTGTACAGTGCTCAATACCGGGGTAGAGCGGAATATACGTTAGGTCAGGAAAAAACACAGAGGCTATATCAACCCTACAAGCCTGTTTAGCAGGATTTTTTCCCCCCTGACCTAACGTGTGTGTGTGTGTGTGTGTGTGCATGTGTATATATATATATATATATATATATATATATATATATATATAAAATCTGTGAAAATCTACTATGCAGTATGTGTGCGTGGGTCGTATTTTTAGGAACACTAATACAAAACCTCACATTCATGTCTGATTGAATGCTAAAAACGTTATGACAGACCGCCTTAAAAAACGGAATGGAATTGTAAATTTTTTTTACAGAATGAGACACCCAGAATGTTCATGAACATAAAGGATGTGGGATTTGCAATATTAACTGAGAGAGTTTGGAGGCGTCAGAGAGTTTGGATGATGCGTCAGTAATGCTGTAGTCTCGCGAGAGAGAGCGTACGTGACGCGGGAAAAAAAAATAGAATCAAGTGGCACACTCAGCTACCAAACAATTCTGATTCATTCAGAAAATAAAGCAAATAAAACTTAAATATCAAAATCTGGAGGCACTTGAAGGCTACATCGAAGAGTGCTACGATCGTCTCGTCATGGGGAAGCCATCTAAGACGCCAACGTCTAAAAGAAGCCGCCCGGAGGACTCACCTGGCCATGTGTCACCACCGGGCACAAACTTCACCGACATCCTGGATTCCATCGACAAAAGGCTGACTTGTTTGGATGGCCGCCTCGCACTTGTCGAGGTGCTCCACAAGGAATTCCAAGCCATCCGAGAGAGTTTGGAATTCGGACAACAGCAGGTAATTTCTCTCACCAAGGAGAACGCCGCTCTTCGTGAGTCCGTAAAATCCCTCACCGACGGAGTGACGCAACTCACTCGAGAAAGCAGGAGCATGAAGGAGACGATGTTGGACCTCCAGGCGAGAAGCATGAGGGACAATCTGGTCTTCGCGGGAATACCGGAAAAGACCGAGGAAGATCCAGAGGAAACCATCAAGTCCTTCATGGAACACCAGCTCAAGCTTCCAGCGGACACCATCAGGAACATCACCTTCCATCACGTCCACCGGCTTGGAGCCAAAAAGCCGGAGAACAGGAGGCCGAGACCCATCGTGGCCAAATTCGAACACTTCAAGCAGAAGGAGTGGGTGAGGAACCAGGGCCGAGAGCTGAAAGGATCCAACTTCAGCATCAACGACCAGTTTCCAAAGGAAATTCTCGACAGGCGCCGCCATCTGTTCCCGCTTCGCAAGAAGTTTATCACCGAAGGATGCCGTGCAGTCATCGCGGTGGATAAACTTTTCATCAACGGCCAACTTTACCGTGATCCAGAAGCCACGCCGTGGCTGTATTATTAGCGTCTGAAACACGGTAAATGTTGTATTTTTTTTTGTTTTGTTATTCCATTATGCTTCAATCCCTCTCTTTTTTTCCCCCCTCTTGCTCACAATACACCTGTGCGTCACATAGCGCTCACGTAAACACCATACGCTCTCTCTCTCTCTTTCTTTCGGTAAACCAACATGTTTACTATTTTACTTTCTTGTTTTCCTTTTTATGTCACTTATTTCACTACCTGTTTAATCCACCACTTTCTTCTTTTCTTTTTATTTTATGCTTTTTGTTTTGTTTTTCTCTTTCTATTTCTCCACCTGTTGTGTGCCCCCTTGTTGTCATCAGCATTTACACTCACAGCTAATACATGCACAACTATACACACTCTGCACACCTACATATATGCATGATAGGTTTACATTTAGATACAGACATGCATTATTTACACATAAAGTACACACATACATCCACACACTTAGTTACAGTCTAGTTTAGTATGTCCACTATACAGTTTGTCACTTGGAATGTGCGTGGTGTCGGGTCAAAGGAAAAAAATATAAAAATTCTTAATCATTTGAAGAGCATGCAAGCAGACATTGCTTTACTACAAGAGACTCACCTCTCCAAGTCCGATACCTCAAAACTGCATTCATCGCAATACCCACACACATACCTTGCTAGTTACAACTCCAAACAGAGAGGCGTAGCCATTCTCATAAGTAGAAAGGTCAACTTTACAGTCCATAACTCCATTACTGACATAGAGGGAAGATACATCATTCTTAATATTTCTGTTGACGGGAGAAACTTATGTATCGCCAACATTTATGGTCCAAATGTTGATGACCCCTCCTTTTTTCACACTTTCTTCTCTTCACTTTCTCCTCACTCAAACCACTGCTTGATTCTAGGAGGGGACCTCAACTTAGTATTTAATCCAAATATAGATCGGTCCAGAGTGACTGGGAGTCACCGTGAGTCTCAGTCAGTGGTAATACTTAAGCAATATATGAAGGATTATGGTCTTTGCGATGCCTGGCGTTCTTATCACCGCACTCTTAGGGAATACACTTATTTTTCTCCAGTTCACCACTCATTCTCTCACATTGATTACCTTTTAACTAGTAGCTCGGTGGCAGAGGGGTTAGTGCATCTGCCTCACAATACGAAGGTCCTGAGTAGTCTTGGGTTCAATCCCGGGCTCGGGATCTTTCTGTGTGGAGTTTGCATGTCCTCCCCGTGACTGCGTGGGTTCCCTCCGGGTACTCCGGCTTCCTCCCACCTCCAAAGACATGCACCTGGGGATAAGTTGATTGGCAACACTAAATTGGCCCCAGTGTGTGGATGTGAGTGTGAATGTTGTCTGTTTATCTGTGTTGGCCCTGCGATGAGGTGGCGACTTGTCCAGGGTGTACCCCGCCTTCCGCCCGATTGTAGCTGAAATAGGCTCCAGCGCCCCCCGCGACCCCAAAGGGAATAAGCGGTAGAAAATGGATGGATGGATAGTAGCTCAATTTTATCTGACATCTCAAACATTCACATCCATCCTATCATCATCAGTGACCATGCCCCTGTCTCACTTTCCCTCACCAACAAAACTATCACTGCACCTATCAAACAATGGAAACTTAATACATCATTACTAAAGGACCCAGACTTCCTAAACTATTTTGAGAAAGAATGGACAGATTTTTTAGATTTTAATGATCAACCAGAAATCACGGCGTGCGTTCTCTGGGAGACGGCAAAAGTAGTTATGCGAGGAAAAATTATTTCTTATTCATCATACAAGAAAAAAAAGGAACGTTTACTAGAGCAGGAACTTGAAAATGAAATAAAAATATTAGAATTAGCTTATGCGAATTCACAACATGATCACATTCTGAACAAACTGAGAAAACTCAAATTAGATTTAAGAGAAATAATTGATAAGAAAAGTCAATTCCTGCTCCAGAGATTACGCTTAGAAAAATTTGAACATGACAATAAACCAAGCAAATATTTGGCTAACCAACTAAAATTAAACAAAGAAAAAAACTCTATACCATCCATCAAGGATTCAGCTGGGAACATTACACACGTTCCTGAGGAAATTAACTCCATCTTTAGAGACTTTTACAGAAACTTGTATACACCCCAGATTGACCCATCTCTTTCAGACATTGAGACATTTCTCAATGGTATAGACTAAATTGAATACAAGGCAGGTATCAAATTTATATCTTGCTATTTCTGTAGGCGAACTACACGATGCTCTTCAACAGATGCCAAACAATAAAGCACCAGGGCCTGATGGGTTCCCTGTGGAGTTCTACAAAACATTCTGGTCACTGCTAGCTCCGATATTTACGAAAATGGCTTTAGAGATTAAAGAAAACTCATTCCTTCCTCCAAATATGAACTCTGCCACGATCAGTCTCTTGCTAAAACCTGATAAAGACCCAACACTTCCATCCAGTTACCGGCCAATCTCCCTGATTAATGCTGATCTTAAAATTATCTGCAAAGTATTAGCTCAAAGATTAGAAAAAGTCACTCCATATATAGTACATCCTGATCAAACAGGTTTCATCAAAGAGAGACAATCGTCCAACAATGTTCGCCGTCTACTCAATGTGATAGACTATTCTGTTATTCATAATCTAAAAACAGCTGTTGTTTCATTAGATGCTGAAAAAGCATTTGATAGAGTGAACTGGAATTTTCTTCTAGCTACTCTACAGAAATTTGGATTTGGAGACTCATTTATAGAATGGATTAAGGTCCTATATAGTTTTCCTACAGCTTCGGTTAGAACGAACAGCCAAATATCTCCAAGGTTTAATCTTATGAGGGGCACAAGGCAAGGGTGTCCACTTTCTCCGTCACTGTTTGCTATATTTATTGAACCTCTTGCAACCGCTATTCGACAGCATGCAAATATTAAAGGCATCCATACCGCAACCGTTCATCATAAAATAAGCCTTTATGCTGATGATGTATTACTTTTCTTACAAAATCCACATTCTTCTCTTCAAGATACAATCTCACTTATCAATAAATTCAGTTCTATTTCAGATTACTCCATCAACTGGTCCAAATCTACTGTGTTACCAATTAATTTTGACTTTCAGAGCACCTCATCGATTCCACTGCATAAAGGGAACATTAAATACCTGGGAATCAATATTTCCTCCACATTGTCAGATCTGAATCGCTTGAATTACTCCCCAATCTTAAAATCTATTGAGGATGATCTGGCGCGTTGGAAAACACTGCCAATCTCACTTATGGGAAGGGTTTCTACTGTGAAAATGATGGTCTTGCCTAGGGTTAATTATCTATTTTCAATGATTCCAACCAAACCTTCTCAAATCTGGTTTAAGACTAGACTAGACCCACACATCAATCAGTTTCTTTGGAAGAGTAAACCAGCACGAATCAGCCTTAAAACTTTACAAAAACCCAAAGAACATGGGGGTCTAGAACTCCCAAACTTTTCCTATTATTTCCTTGCAAATAAACTACAATATATATTAAAATGGATCAATCCCACTTTATTAGATAGTTTATGGTTAGAGATTGAACAATCACTTAGCCAGGAGATCCCAATTTCTAACTTGCCCTTTATTAGCCAAATTCTCCGAAAACACAACTGCTTTAAATGTATTAATATACGCACTACCTTAACAGCTTGGTGGGAGTTTTTGAAAATAACTGGGTCCCCGCTCACTCCATGCCAATTTACGCCTATTTGGAATAATCCTGATTTTCTTTTAAACAAGAAGCCATTGAACTTTCCAACATGGTATGATAAGGGAGTCGGATGCCTTGGGATATCATCAATGCAAACAGTTTTATCTCTTTTAAAAGTTTAATAACACAATATGCAATCAATCCTAATAAATTTCTAGAATATATACAAATCAAATCTGTAATCAGCGCAAGATTCAACAAAACAACATGGGAAAGTAATCCTACGACCGTTAAATTCTTCAAAACATCTGCCCCCAAAGCTTTATCCAAATTATATGCTCTCTTATCAAAAATAGATAACACAATAAGTATTCCAACTTCTAAATGGCACTCAGACGTATCAACAAGCTGTGACCCAGAATTCTGGAAACAAATATGCCTCAATACTACTCGTTTGATTAAGAATACAAATGTACGACTGATTCAGCTCAAAATACTTTACAGAATACATTACACCGGTCTAAGAATGTATAAAATGGGTTTAGCTGACTCTAACATCTGTGTACACTGCTCAGATAATAAGATAGATAATTACTTGCATTCAATGTGGTCCTGTGCTCCCGTGAGTAACTTTTGGCTTGGAGTGTGCGAGAACCTATCATTAGCGTTAGAGATTCCTATTCCCATCTCCCCCGCACTCTGCCTGTTGGGTGATCTCTCCGCAACTGATCTTGATATAAACAAAACATACCTCCTTATAAATGCTTTAGGCATCGCCAAGAAAACTATTCTCATAAATTGGAAATCAAAAAATAATTTATGTATAAACCTTTACAAAAACATTTTATTAGATTATGTAGTTATGGAAAGAATGTCTGCTGAATCAAAACAACAACTGACAGAATTCCGATCTCTTTGGGCACCGCTAATTAATTTTCTGACCTGACTCCCTTGGGGGCCGGGGCTGGGGCTCTGTCCCGGGGGTCTTGCTCCGTGGGTGGGGGGTCCTGGGTTCCGGGGGGGCCGTGTGCCGCGGGGTCGGGTGGGCCTGGGGTGTGTTTCCTGGTTCCGGCCTGGCGGGCCGATCCGTGGGTGGTCTGGTGGCTGGGGGTGGGTGGGGGTGTCTGGGCGGGTGTTGGGGTGCGGGTGGGGCTGTGGGCGGCCGCCTTGGGTTGGTTGGGGGGGCTGTCCCTCCCATGGGTGGTTGGGCGGGGGGTTGCGCCCGTGGGGCTGGGGTCTTGCCGCTGTCGGGCGGGGGTCGGCTCATGCCCCTCTGGCTCCGGGTGTCCGTGGGCTTCCTCCTTCCCCTGGGGCGCGGGGCGGGGTCTGCCCGGGGTCGCCCTGCGCTGCGGCTGTGCGGGCCTGCCTGGTGCCGGGTTGGGGGGGGCCTGCTTGCCTCCCTTGTTGGGGCCCCGGCGGTGCTGCCCGACTGCCCTGCGGGAGTCCCCCTCCTGTGTTTTACTCCGCCCTTATTTTTTTATTAATTTTATTTATTTATTTAAATTTATTCTATATATATATATATATATATATATATATATATATATATATATATATATATATATATATATATATATATATATATGTATATGTATGTATATGTATGTGTATATATGTATATGTATATATATATGTATGTATGTATGTATGTATGTGTATATATATATGTATATTAGTATATATATATATATATATATATATATATATATATATATATATATATATATATATATATATATATATATATATTTTTTTTTTTTTTTATCTATTTAATATATTTAACTTATTCTGTTAAATTATATATGGGTACGCGTGTATGTGGGTGTGTGTATGTTTGTATATATGTGTGGTGAAATCTGTGTGTATGTATGTAGGTACATATGTATGTGTCGCTGCCCCGGTGTGCATTGCTGATCGCGGCGCCGGGTCTGCTGAGGTGCCGTGGCATGCCGGCTGTGGGCGCAGGGCTGGGCCCTTATGGCTTTTTGCCGGATGGGATGCCTGGTGGGTGGTGGGCGGGGGGGGCCTGGACGTGCGGGAAGGGCTGCGGGGTTTGGTGGCGTTGGGCACTGTTGGCGACCAGGCCTCTTGTTTATTTTTATTTATTTTATTTTATTTAAAGGGTTTATTTTTATTTTATTTTATTTTTTTCTTTTCTTTCTATTTTTTTTATTTTTTATTTTTTATTTTTTATTTTTTTTGTGTTGTGTATGTATGTGTTTGTGTATATGTGGGCTTATGTATATGTGTGTGGGTGTATTAATGTGTATATATGTGTGGATGTGTATGTGTATATGTATATGTATATGCATGCGTGTGTATATGTGTGTATGTGTATGTATATGTATATGCATATATGTATGTATATGTGTATGTGTGTATATATGTGTGTATGTATGTGTATATGAATGTGTAGGTGTGTGCATGGGTGTGGATGTCCGGTGGCTCAATTGGCCTGGCTGTGGATGAGTTGGGGTAGGTGGGTTGGTGGCCTCGGTGGTAGCCGAGGGTGTGCGTTGTTGTGGTTTACAGGGTCGGTCGCTTTTTTGTTTTGGTTTTGGCGGCCGCGGGTGTTTGCACTGCGGACGGGCGGTGGTGGTGATGGTTGCTGCGGTGATACCAGCGGTTGGCATCGCTGTGTTGGGTTGGAGTGGTTAGGGGACTGTGGCTGGTGTCTGTGCGCTTGTGGGGTTGTGGGGATGGCTGGCGTTGGCTTGCCGGCTGGTTTGGGGGCTGGCGTGCGGACGGGATGCATTGGCTTCTTCCCCCGTTGGGGGGCTCCTTCCCCTGGCCGGGACCCGTATAGGCACGTTGCTGTGTGGATGGCCGGGATGCGGTGTTTGCATTGGGCGTGGGGGCTGTGCAGTTTTTCTGCGTTTGGTTGCCGGTATGGGCTCTGCAGGGTTGGGTTGGGGCGGGCGGGGGATGGCTTTGTTTGGCGGGGGGAGGGCTCGCGTGGCGTCACGTTAAAGTGGTCTGGTGTGGGTCACGGGCTGTGGCGGAGGGTGGCGGCCTCCTGGCCGTAGTTCCTGGTTGTCGGCCGCGTGGACTGGGGGGATGTCCGGGCCCTCTACTCCTCCTACTTATAGCGCACACAGTCACCCATATATAGGACTTTGGGGATTGTCCTGCGGGGAGGCATGGCGGGGGGTTGAGGATGCCTCCAATGGGGCTCCAGTCCTCCTGTCTTGTCCCCTGCTCGTCCATCTCTCAATCTTAGCTGCATATTAGACACTTAGGATTTGGGGGGCTTGGCTTGGTTGGGACCCACCATGACCTTGATGTCCCCCAATTTTAATCGCATTATTAGTTCCCACAAGCATACATATCTCACTCACGCTACAGTACACACATCAATAGGGACTGGAGGTCGGCTGTAACGGCTGACCTCCTAATTTTAACTACACAGTAGACACTCTGGGGGCCTTGTACACATGCATGGGGGGATTGGGGTTCGGCGCACCCCTCATTGCCTCGTCGGCCGGCGGGGACTGCGGTCTGGTGGCCTGCCAGGCTTTTATTCATTTATTATTGTTATATTTATTTTTTATTTTTTATGTATTTATTATTTTTATTTTTATTATTTATTTATTTTTATTTTATTTTATTTTTTAAATTTTTTTTTTTTTTTAAATCTTATTATTTATTTGTGTGTGGCGTCGCGCGGGTCTCACTTCCTGTTGGGTGGGGTCCGTGCCCGTGTGGCCCGACCTTGCGCTGTGGGGTCTCTGTTGGTGACTTGATGTGGTGGCGGCGCAGCCCCCGTGTCTGGTCTGGATGCTGTGTCTCGGTTGTTTGGGCGGTGGTGTGTTTGTGCGGGTTTGGGTTGGGGTGGGGGGCCTTTTGGTTGGGGGGGGGGGGGGGGGGTGTTGGTGTCTCTTGTTTACGTGTTGGCGTTCGGGCTGACTGGCGGGCTGGCGCCGGCTGGTCTCCGTGGTCCTGGTGGCGTGTGGTTGCTGGTCGCAGTTTTTTTTTGATCGCTTTGATTTGATTGGCTGGTGCTGGCTGTCTGGGGTTATTGCGGCTGCTGTTTCTGCTGCCATTTGTTTGTGGTGTGGGCGCCCGTGGCTGCTGGGTCTGGTGCAAGGGTGTGGCTGATGTTGTAACTGGTGGCAGCGCGCGCGCGTGATGGCAGTCGGGGCTGACGAACTGTGTATATGTATGTATATGTGTGTGTATGTATGTATGTATATATATATGTGTATGTGTACATATGTGTATGTATATGTATATATGTGTATGTGTGGGTATGTATACATGTATGTGTGTATGTGTATGTATATATGTATGTATGTATGTATATTTCTGGGGGTACGCTCTGGGCCTGCCTGTCAGACGGGGGTCGACGCCTCAGGCTACTGCATCCGAACTGCGTGTCTGGAGCTCCTGGGTCCCGCTGTCCATCCCTTCCGGGTGCCCGTCTTGGTTGGGGCCTGTTGGGCCTAGTCCCAGCGTCCATTGTGGTAGCTTGGTGCTGCAAGGTATTCCGAGGTGCTGCGAGTCGGCCAGTTGCTGGGGTAGTGACCTTGTTTGTCAGCATGTCTGTGATCTTCTTTTAATTCTTTTTTTAAATTTATTTATTTATTTATTTTTATTTTTTAATATATTTTATTAATATTATTTTTTAATTTTTTTCCCCTCCCTCAGGGGGGGTCTTGGCGGGGCGGTTGCTGGTTGTTCCATCTCCATCGTTGGGGTCCCTGCGGGTGGGGTGGGTGGTTCCCGTGGCCCTGTGCCTGGGTGGTCCTGCGGCGGCCGATTTGGGTGGGGTGGCCGGGGGCTGGCCTCGCCGCGCTCTCCGGGGGTGGGGGCCCGGTTGCCGGTGGGGCGGGGGCGGTCTTGCCGTCCGGTTGCGGGGAGTCTCTGGGTCCCTCGGGCGGGGCGTCTCGCCTTTCTGCCCGTGTGGGGTGTGGCTGTCCCCTGCTTTTCTCGTGCCCTGTCCTCTGCCGGGTGCGTCTGTCTGCGGCCTGCTGCTGGCCCTTGTGGGCGGTACGGTGGGCCGGGCTCTGGGGTTCCTGTCGCTGGCCGGCTTGGCTGCGTTGGGGCGGTGGTCCCTGGTTCCCTGGGCACCACGCCTCCTGTTTGTGGGTTGGGCTCTCGGGGGTGATGGGGCCGTGCTCTGGCTCCCACGCACTCTGGGAGTCGAATGTATTGTACATGCAAATTCACATATGCTCACATACGTACATAGGTACCTACGCTCCCACATACATACACAAATACAGTACATATTTACCTACCTAATGTTCGTACATCCACACGCACATTCAATATACAAACATACACATACACATACTGTACATATACATTCACTGTACAAACACATATACACATTCTGTACATATACATTCATTGTACAAACACATATACACATTCTGTACATATACAAGTACATATGCATACTTACACTCATGCACATAATCACGTTTCATCAAACATATATTAACGTTGTTGCCCTAGGGTAAACTGGGTGTAACACATGGCACACTGACAAAGCTTAACCTATTGTGACTATAACAATCTACAAGGTTAATGTAGGTTGCTTCTCTTTCTCCCCCTCCATTTTTCTGCATTCTTTCGTATCTCAAGTTATCATTACGTATATGTATTGTTGCATTTAAACAACTGTATTGTTGATAATAAAGGTAAATTATTGGTATTGTTCATTATCAATAGCGCTATTTCTATTGGTATTTGTATTGATCCATTTGTAGTGTAATAATGCTCATTGTCATTTCTGTATTATTTTTTATTTTTCGCTAACTGCTTATTTGCTATTACTTTTACCATCATATTTGTACATGTCATATTTGCTGATGTTGCTCTATTGTTGTTGTTGTTGTTGTTTGCTGTTGTTGTTTTTGTCTCTCTGTCTAATCCCCCTCTTGTCCCCACAATTTCCCCCTCTGTCTTCTTTTTTTTTCTCTTTCTATCCCCTCCTGCTCTGGCCCGGCTGCACTAAATGATAATATAAATACATTTAATAAAGTCAAATACAAATAAGGCAACAAGAGAAGTATCCTACACTTCTCTTTTGTAAAGTAAATCTGAACAGCCGACATGGGCATCTACATCAACTATATGATTTGCCTGAGAAGCTGGACAGGACACAAAAAAAAAAAAAAATACAATATTAACTATGAACGATAAATAACTGAATATTAACAACATATGAATGTCACACCGCCTCTCGATTGAAATCAAAATGTAAGTTAAAATGTAACAAACACAGCAAAATATGAACATGAAGGGTAAAAAAACACCTACAATCTGATATATTTGATAAATCACTAAGCTTTAGAACTTTGTTGTAAATATCTCCTTACGCGTCTGTCCCTGACACCCGCATTTCAGGCTGGCCACTCTGGAAACACGGCCAGACTGGAAACCCACACTACTTGGTGCCTGGTCTGAGTTGCTGTGACTTAGATGAAAGTCAAATATAAATAAACATAGAAAGTCTAACTACTGTGAATGCTCCACTTAACGCCTTTATTCAAATAAGTCTCATAGTTGCCAAGTGCGTAATCTGCAAAAGCTTCTGGCAAAACACTACGGCTTTGGTCCACTGGCGCTGCCAAAATCAACCAAAACTGATAATTGTACCAAAATTGGTACTTTTGAAGTGCTTAGCTGGAAGTAGGATCCAAAAGCAGAAACAGACTGTATGTTAGGATTTGGTGGAGTGGATCCCAAGGATGCAGAGACGTGTTGTGTACAATTGTTCTTCCTTTTATTTAGGAGGAAGCACAAAGTAACAAAACAAAGGTGATGGTAGATAACACACAAAACTAAAAGCGCTAGACAAGGCTAGGAAAAATACTTCATGAAAGAAGTTAATATAAGGACAAAGTACAAACAAAAAACGCTAGACAAGGCTAGGAAAACATACTTCATGAAAGAAGTTAATATAAGGACAAAGTACAAACTAAAAACGCTAGACAAGGCTAGGAAAAATACAGGCAAACCTTAGATGAATGGTACACGATGAACTAGTGAGTTCTCTGGCAATATCAACAGGTTTGCAAGCAGTGACAAAGTTCCGGCGCTCACAGGCCGTCAGCAGCCAGGTTAAATAGGCTGCTTCTAATCTACGTCAGGTGTGTGCTGCTGCCTTGCGCCAGCTGCACTCCATACTGTGGACGAGAGAGAGAGTGAACATGGTGTGCAGACAACAACAGAACTGAGCAAGGAAATTTCAGATTACCACAGTACCCCCCCTTCAACGGACGCCTCCTGGCGGCCTACCTGGCTTGTCTGGGAATCGAATGTAAAAATCCTTGATCAAGTCTTTGTCAATAATAAGCGATCTTGAAATCCATGACCGCTCCTCCGGGCCGTACCCCTCCCAGTCTACCAGGTATTGGAATCCCCTGCCCCTTCTTCTCACATCCAAGATGGTGTTTACTGTAAACGCTGGGTGACCCTCAACCAGCCTGGGTGGAGGAGGCGGTACCTCAGGAGGACTGAGCGGGCTGGATGCGACAGGCTTGATGCGAGACACGTGAAAGACAGGATGGCATTTGAGAGATCTTGGGAGACGGAGCTTGACTGCAACACGGTTGATGATCTTGATAATGGGGAATGGTCCAATGAACCTGGGAGCCAGTTTCCTAGAGTCGGTGGCCAATGGTAGGTCCCGGGACGACAACCAGACCTTCTGTCCCAACTGGTAGTGTGGGGCTGGTGTGCGATGGCGGTTGGCTAAGAGTTGGTTCCTGACCGTTCTCTCCAATTTTTTGTTGAGGTGGATGCTTCTGATTCAGGTGTAGGGGCCGTACTCTCCCAGCAATCTACCACCGACCAGAAGTTGCACCCCTGTGCTTTCTTCTCTCGTCGCCTATCCCCTGCTGAAAAAAATTATGACATTGGCAACAGGGAGCTTCTGGCGGTCATCTTGGCCCTTCAGGAGTGGAGACATTGGCTGGAAGGGGCGGAGCTACCATTCATCATCTTCACGGACCACAAGAACCTGTCCTACTTAAGGACCGCACAGAGACTGAACCCCCGCCAAGCCAGGTGGGCACTTTGTATACGTTTTAAAACAATATTTACGAAGAAAAACCGCTAGGTAAAAATAGAACAAAAACAAAGTACAGCTTAAAATGGGCAATGCCACCAGAATAGGGATGATCAGCAAAGGAACAGAAGCAGGCCTGCAACCCAGAGTACTTGCAACAGTTCAAGGAATAATAGGCCAACAACCAGGACAAGTGATGCAGGAGGAGCGTGTTGGCATGATTACAATCCTGGCAGCAAGTCTAAAGGAGGCCAAATGATAAGTGTGTGCAGGTGTGCTCCAGTGGCTCCGCCCCCAAAACGCCAAGGACAGGTACAGCAACAGAAAGCAGACAGGCAACACACAACACATGAACCTGTACTAGAAAAATTAAAACATAAAAATTCCAATAAAAAATCATTTTTACGGAATTTGAACTGAATAGAGTTTGAAATAAATCAATTATAAAAATAAAACAATGATTAAATAATGAATTCAACAAAATGGAATACAATCCACAACAAATTACAAGCCCCAAAACCAGTGAAGTTAGCACGTTGTGTAAATCGTAAATAAAAACAGAATACAATGATTTGCGAATAATTTTCAACCTATATTCAATTGAATAGACTGCAAAAACAAGATATTTAATGTTCGAACTGGAAAACTTTATTTTTTGCAAATATTAGCTCATTTGGAATTTGATGCCTGCAACATGTTTCAAAAAAGCTGGCACAAGGGGAAAAAAAGACTGAGAAAGTTAAGGAATGCTTATCAACAAAACAGGCTGATTGGGAACAGGTGGGTGCCATGATTGGGTACAAAAGCAGCTTCCATGAAATACTCAGTCATTCACAAACAAGGATGGGGTGAGGCTCACCACTTTGTGAACAAATGCTTGAGCAAATTGTGGAACAACATGGAACAACATTTCTCAACGAGTTATTGCAAGGAATCTAGGGATTTCACCATCTAAGGTCTGTAATATCATCAAGAGGTTCAGAGAATCTGGAGAAATCCCTGCATGTGACATTGAATGCCCATGACTTTCGATCTTTCAGGCGGTACTGCATCAAAAACCGACATCAGTGTAGGGCTGGGCGATATGGCCTTTTATTAATATCTCGATATTTTTGGGCCATGTCACGATACACGATATATATCGCGATATTTTGCCTTAGCCTTGAATAAATACTCGATGCATATAATCACAGCAGTATATGATGATTTTATGCGTCTACATTAAAACATTATTGTTCATACTGCATTAATATATGCTCATTTTAAACTTTCATGCAGAGAGGGAAACCACAACTAAGTCAATTTACCAAAAGTGTATTTATTAAACAGTTATTAAGCAGTGGCACAAACATTCATGTCATTTCAAAACAGAAAGTGCAAGATTGTCAGAGACATTTTAAAACAAGCTATGAGTGCACTTTTGTGCATGATGTCACTAAGATGACATATCAAAACAACACTCAATTAAAGTGCACTTTTTGTACAGAACGCCACTACAATAGTTTAAAACAAATAAAGTGCGCTTTTGTGCATGATGTCTCACAAGATATTTCAATAAGTGTCAAATAAAAATGAGCTGCATAATAGGAAATCAAATAGCAGTGCTGCTACTTTTTGTAGCAACGCTTTTGCCACATAATTGTTCAACATATTCCCGCTTGAAGCCAAACCACCGCCAGACGATGGACCCCGTGCTGTTTTTCTTGGGAATTAATTCTTCCTTCATTTGTTACCAGATTGTCACCTTCTCTCTCTCGTATTACCACTCGCAACGCACCGTTAGCATCACAGCTAATGTTACCCATGTAGCTACCTCTCTGCTCGGGGAGGGCGTGTGACGTTGCACACGTGACGTATGTAAGAAGGTGCGCTTATTTATGTCTCTGTGAGAAGGAGAGACAAGAAAGAGTGGGAAACGCATGCAGTGTAATGCCCGCAGCTAAAAGCAACTGCGTGAGAACATATACTCGAATATCACGATATAGTCATTTTCTATATCGCACAGACACAAACCCGCGATATATCGAGTATATCGGTAAATCGCCCAGCCCTACATCAGTGTGTAAAGGATATCACCACATGGGTTCAAGAACACTTCAAAAAAGCACTGTCAGTAACTACAGTCCATCGCTACATCTATAAGTGCAAGTTCAAACTCTACTATGCAAAGCCAAAGCCAGTTATCAACAACACCCAGAAACGCTCGGCCCGAGCTCATGCAAAGTGTACACAACGTGCCAACTTCACTGGTTTTGGGTTTTGTATTGCTGCAAAACTAGCAGTAAAACAGAACCTAGAAAATATGCCAAGATATGTTCTTGTGTAAGCAGCTTCCTGAGACCCTTATTTTGTTGAAAGTCATTTCCCTCCACAACTTTACAAAAAATAAACATGTACACAATACTGATGGCCAGCTCTCCCAGTTGTCTCTCGTTTGGCAGGAAAGCTTGTGGAACTGTGAACGAGGAGAAGTGAGCGATAAAAAGCAAAATCCGAAACTGGAAAATGTATATTTTTTCTTCCGAGCTCTCTCTCTCTCTCTCTCTGTGTGTGTGTGTGTGTGTGTGTGTGTGTGTGTGTGTGTGTGTGTGTGTGTGTGTGTGTGTGTGTGTGTGTGTGTGTGTGTGTGTGTGTGTGTGTGTGTGTGTGTGTGTGTGTGTGTAGCATTGCATATAAATTGATAAATTTGCCAGGCTGTACTTGCAACGGCAGCCCAAAAGACACCGAGAATTAGACATGGTCTCTCTTATTTCATGGTGTATGTGTGCGTGTGTAGCGTGCGCATGTTTCTGCTTTTAAATGGGATGTCAAAAGCCACTTGCCCTTCATCGCTCAGTGACCTGTGAGCTTAGAGGTTTGTGTGAATAAATGACGGTTATTAACGTTGGTCATAGTCTTTTAGACATGTCTTGGGACGGACTCAATTAATCAATTAGATGTTCCATCAAGACTTTTCCCCCATCCACAAAAGTCAGATACATCAAGGTTTGAAAATCTTCTACAAAAGTATAAATGCATGTTTGATTTTTAAAATGATCTTACTTAGTAGTTGGTGTGGCTGGCTTATAATGCTGACTGAGCTGTTTGATTCCTACCTCTATTACTGCAAACTCAATCGTTTTATTAATTTGTTCCAACCGCCATCAAATTCCTGGACAAAGCAGCTTCAGCCTAAAGGTTGAGCAATATTTCTTTACAGTGTTTTTATTATGGTGATCTTTTAGCATATTTATTTTAGTGTAGTGCATAGTATGTCATTTCCACTCATGTATGTATTAGTGGTGCCTAATGTTTTGGTATATGTGCAATACTGTTATGTGTTTGTTGTTGAGATAGAATGCCTGTCGATGTACAGTATTATTGCTGTTGAAGGGAGCCTATTATGCAAAAACATTTTTTCTTACCTACCGGTACCTGTTTTTGTGTATTCGGGTCCGGTCTGGGGGCATATACATATATATGTATAGATGTATATGTATGTATGTATATATGTATATAAATATACATACATATATACATATCCATCCATCCATCCATATACACATATACATATATATATATATATATATATATATATGTGTGTGTGTATGTGAGCTGTGAAAATCTGCTGTACAGTATGTGTGCTGGGGTCCTATTTTTAGGAACACTAATACAAAACCTCACAATAATGTCTGATTGAATGCTAAAAGAGTTGACAGACCGCCTTAAAAAACTGAATGGAATTGTAATTTATTTTACTGAATGAGACACCCAGAATGTACATGAAAATAAAGAATGTGGGATTTACAATATTAACTACGAACGATAAAACACTGAATATTGACTACATATGAACGTCACACCCCCTTTTGATCGACATATTTTACCATTAAGCGAAACACAACAAAAAATGCAACAAACACATTAAAATATGAACGCGAAGGGTAAAAAAAAAAAACCCACCTACAATCTGATATATCTGATGTATCACTAAGTTTTAGAACTTTGTTGTAAAAATCTCCTTCCGCGTCTGTCAGGCTGACACTCTGTGGAAACGCTCCGCACCCACACTGCTTGGTGCCTCCTCTGAGCCGCTGTGATGTAGATGACCATAGTAACTAATTAGAATACCATAGTAACTAGTATATCATGCAAAAGCACAGATTCCAACCATTGAAATACTTTGTATAGTTCAAGACTTACGGTAATTTGAAAACATCACCGCACATCATAATGGCAGCTACAGTTTCCATCTTAAAGATTAAAAAAAAATTGGGGGGAATGTCCGGCGGGCCAGATTGAAAAGCTCAAAGGGCCGCAAGTGGCCCCCGGGTCTTAATTTGCCTAGATCTGGCGTAGATATTATTAAAACAATCTTGCCTTCCCACACACATACTTCCTACAAGCGACCCGTTTGGAATTAGGATAGGATAGACTTTATTTATCCCACAAAGGGGAAATTATATGGTTGCAGTGCAGATACAAAAAGTCCACAAAAAATAAGGTTAAAAAAAACGCAAGGAAACATCTAAGAATACAAAGGACGTAAAATACATTAAAGGAGCTCAACGCTGATGGAACCATCTGCTACTTCAACGGCGCCATCTCCACATACAGCTACAAAAGCAAAACACAACGAAAAATGTGGAATAAATAATACATATTTTGCACATATGATTGCACCATGCATACACAATCAACAAAACAAAACAAACATACATTTTCAACACCTACATACACTCTGCAGAGCTCCAGACCATCGTCAGCTGGGCTAGGGGCAGCACGGCCAGAGACAGGAACAGACCCACAAATACAAAAAAGTAATCGGTCTGTAGCCGCAAAAAATGTAAAGACTTATATAAGTGTTATATTAGCCTACTATCAAAATGACCATGTGTCGCAGGCTGACGCAAATCTTCGTTAACAGAAATTTTGAAATGTAATATTTATTGTACACATTTTTACAACATTGGAGAACATTAATACAACTCCTCAGAGGTTGAGATAACTCCTGGAAATGACTGTCTTAGAATGGCCAAAGGTGTAGATGTGTGTGTCCAAGTTAAAGGAAACGTTAGGCTGTCTTCTTCGAATAGATTTATTACAATCTTTGCAAGCTGGGTAACTGTTTGCTGTGGTCTGGAACAACATGGCGCACAAACAACTATCAGAAATGCAGCCAATATTACGTACGGATAATGTGTCATGAACAGAGGTGGGTAGTAAGGCGCTACATTTACTCTGTTACATCTACTTGAGTAACTATTGGGATAAATTGTACTTCTAAGAGAAGTTTTATTGCAACATACTTTTACTTAGTATATTTATAGAGAAGAAACGCTACTTTTTCTCCGCTCCATTTATCTACATTCAGCTCGCTACTCGCTACTGATTTTTATCGATCTGTTAATGCACGCTTTGTTTGTTTTGATTTGTCAGACAGACCTTCAAAGTAGGATTTATGGCCTGCCTGCGTTTCACCAATCAGATGCAATCACTGGTGACGTTTGACTCCGTTTCACCAATCAGATGCAGTCACTGGTGACGTTGGACCAATCAAACAGAGCCAGGCGGTCACATGACCGTCACACGTGGACCCCGACTTAAACAAGTTGAAAAACTTATTGGGGTGTTACCATTTAGTGGTCAATTTGACTATCAGTGGTACTTTAACTTTAACTTTTTAATCAAAGAGTGAATATGTACGGAATATGTACTGCTCTGTGCAATCTACTAATAAAAGTTTCAATCAATCAATCAAAAGTGCGAAGGAAAAAAGACACAAAAAAGCTCACAAAAATCTTAGCCACACGATTATCAAATGTAATAGGAAAATTAATTCATACTCACCAAATTGGCTTCATGGAAGGTCGACAATCTTCAGACAATACAAGGAAATTGTTTAATGTTATTTACTATGCTAGAAGTCTCCCTTATCCCACAGCAGTATGTACTGTTGATGCGGAGAAGGCATTCGACCGCATAAACTGGCCATTTATGTTTTGCACATTACGTAAATTTGGATTTGGAGATAATTTTATACAATGGATTAAGATGCTTTATACAAGGCCCATGGCATCAGTCAAAACCAATAATCATATTTCAGAACCTTTTTCGTTAAACAGAGGAGTAAAACAGGGATGTCCTGCATCTGGATTATTATTTAATTTGGTTATTGAACCCTTAGCTGCAAAAATAAGAAGTGAAAATAATATTCATGGTGTAAAAATTGTCTCTCAGTATAATAAGCTATCGATGTATTGTGACGACATAATTCTCTACCTGTCACATGTTAACTCCTCTCTTCACTATATCAATAATGTCATCACTGGATATGGCTGTTTATCAGGGTATAAAGTCAATTGGGACAAATGTGACATATTACCACTTAATAAACACTGCAAGAAATCACAAGTTCAGAACTCCAAAATTAAATGGAAAGAGGCAGAAATCATATATCTAGGACTACACATTACACCAAACCTTTATTCAAGCAGAGATCTTAAACATTTAAAAAAATAAGATAGAATCCAAAATGGAACGCTGTTCACGTCTCCAAATATCACTTTGGCGTCGGGTGAACATAGTAAAAATTAGTATACTGCCAGCAGTTAATTATATACTGAAAATGATGCCTGTCCTAATTAATAAAAGTTGGTTTAAGAAAATACATACAATGATATCACATTTTATATGGTGTGGAAAGAAGGCCAGTTGTTCATACTTAAGGTTGTCTTGTACACAAGATAAAGGAGGACTACAATTACCAAACTTCTTACATTATTATATCTCCCTCGGTTGTGAACAAGCAAGCCACTTATTTCATTCTTCTGCAGATAATTGGGGCGGTATAGCTCGGTTGGTAGAGCGGCTGTGCCAGCAACTTGAGGGTTGCAGGTTCGATCCCCGCTTCCGCCATCCTAGTCACTGCTGTTGTGTCCTTGGGCAAGACACTTTACCCACCTGCTCCCAGTGCCACCCACGCTGGTTTAAATGTAACTTAGATATTGGGTTTCACTATGTAAAGCGCTTTGAGTCACTAGAGAAAAGCGCTATATAAATATAATTCACTTCACTTCACTTCAGATAAGGACTGGATCAACATAGAAAAAAATATGTTAATGAATTTGGACATTGATGTGGGGAGTTTATATTACATTAAAAAAATACCTAATGAATTGAGGCAGAGCCCAATAGAAGCCACCTTTAACATTCTAAAACTGTGTCAGAAAATACTAGGAATCAAGTCAATGACATCTGTAAATCAACCGCTTTGGTACAATCCTAATATCATAATTAATAGAAATGTGGTTAAATGGACAACATGGAAAGACAGAGATATTACTAAACCTCATCATATTATTAATAAAACTCTTTTAAACTGTTCAATGATTTAGTTGATCAATATAATGTACCCAGAAATCATTTTTTAAATTTCATCTCTTTAAAACACGCTGTAAATAAATGCATATCCTCCGAAAGTGTGTCCTTAAATAGCCATGATGCACTTTTTAATCAAGATACATTTAAGAAATTAATTAAACTATTGTATGGAATAATAAATGAACACAACACTAGAAATGCAAATGATGCATGTGTTGGGAAATGGATGATGGACTTAAACATTTATATGAAAGAGACATATCATGGAATTATATTTGGAAAAATGTCAATAAGCCCTTTAGAAGCATTAAAGATAAGCTGATTCAATTTAAGATCTTGAATAGATTGTATTTTACATCTTCTCAGCTGTTTAAAATTGGTGTATTAGATAGCAAGTTATGTATGAAGTGTCGGGCAGCCGAGGCAACTCTTGTTCATTTATTGTGGGAATGTCAGAGAATAAAAGAGTTATGGTTGAAAACAACAAAAGAAGCAATCACAGTCCTTAATATAAATATCTCAATGACACTGCAAACTTGTATTCTTGGGGATCTCCATCAATTTAGTAACGTGTCATCAAAGAGTAAAAATGCATTTTTTTCAATATGCATAATAACAAAAAGGGTAATATTAAAAAAAATGGATAGATGTTGATAGACCATCTCATACTGACTGGTACACACAAGCTATGGAGATGATATCAGTAGAAAAAACTGCATTTAGTTTAGATAATAATGAGTCATATATTGGAATATGGGATCCATTATTTAAATTTGTTTTAACTATTAAATGAACCAAGATATGACTTATTATATCATTGTGGAAAATATTGGACACAATGTGTTGTCAAGTTTATGAGATGCGATGCAAGTGTAAGCCACTGTGACACTATTGTTCTTTTTTTAAATTTTTTTATTAATGTTTGTAATGATAATATCAATGACGGATTTTTAATCACTGCTTTGTGGAAATTGTTACTAATATTGATACTGTTGTTGATGATATTCATTTTTGTCTCACTACTTTTAGATTGTTCCATGTCATGTTTGTGTATCCTCAATTGCTCTCAATTGCTCTGTTTATTGCTATTCTGAATGTTGCTGGGTCGGGTTTGGTTTTGAAATTGTATTGCATTGTTATGGTATTGTGTATTATTTTCATTAAAAAAACAAAAAAAAAAGTTTTTGAATCGAAAATCGTGTTGAATTGAGAAAAAAAATCGATTTTGATCAAATCGTTACCCCAAGAATCGATTTTGAATCGAATTGTGGGACACCCAAAGATTCACAGCCCTAATATGTATATATGAGGTAGATCACCTTGACTTGGTTATTTATTAAGTAATTGATTAACGTTGAAAAACTTTTTGGGGTGTTACCATTTAGTGGTCAATTGTACGGAATATGTACTGTACTGTGCAATCTACTAATACAAGTTTCAATCAATCAATCAATCAATGCCTACTGAACCTATGGTGCTGTTAAGTTATTGTGGCTCAATTTGCCTTAATTTTTTTTGTTTTAATGTATTATTATTTAATATATATTATTGTTTTAGTTGCTTAAGAGATATTCCTGGCTCTGAATTTGCTCATTGTTTTTTTGGATTATTTGTTGCCGTCATCATTAAACGAACAGGTTACTCATCCGTTACTCAGTACTTGAGTAGTTTTTTCACAACATACTTTTTACTTTTACTCAAGTAAATATTTGGGGGACTACTCCTTACTTTTACTTGAGTAATAAATCTCTAAAGTAACAGTACTCTTACTTGAGTACAATTTCTGGCTACTCTACCCACCTCTGGTCATGAAACATGGAAGAATAAACTAAATACACAGAGGCCATAAGTAAAGGAAATTAAATGAGCTCAAATATAGCTACAAATGAGGCATAATGATGCAATATGTACATACAGCTAGCCTAAATAGCAGTCATGCAATGACCAAAATATGCCTGATTAGCACTCAACACAAAACGATAACATCAACAAAGCTCACCTTTGTGCATTCACGCACAGCATGAAACGTTTGGTGGACAAAATGAGACAAAGAAGGAGTGGCATAAAACACGTCTTTCTGTGGCAGCGTCAGAGAAATGGTGAGTTCAAGGGCCGCTGAAATTAGTAGGACAAAACGGTGGTCCCCAAATACTCTCATCAGTGAAGCATAAACACAAACATATTAAACAGTGGTCTTTCTAACAATTAGGAAGGTTTGTGTCATGTTTTTCCTCCTACAGAAACCATATCACAACAAAAAACATATTTTCACCTAGGGCTGGGCGATATATCGATATACTCTATATATCGCGGGTTTGTCTCTGTGCGATATAGAAAATGACTATATCGTGATATTCGAGTATACGTTCTCACGCAGTTGTTTTTAGCTGCGGGCATTACACTGCATGCTTTTTTCACTCTTTCTTGTCTCTCCTTCTCACAGAGACATAAACAAGCGCACCTTCTTACATACGTCACATACTGTCGCGTCATACGCCCTCGCTAAGCAGAGAGGTAGCAGCATGGGTAACATTAGCGGGGATGCTAGCTGAGTGTTACGAGTGGTAATACGAGAGAAAGAAGGAAGAATTAATTCCTAAGAAAAACAGCATGGGGTCCATTGTCTGGCGGTAGTTTGGCTTCAAGTGCTATGCGGCAAAAGCGTTGCTACAAAAAGTAGCACCTACTGCTAATTTGTAGCATTATTTGAAAAGTCACCCGCTAGAGAATGAAGAGTGCTTGAAACTCAGCATGTCAACATCTCTGTTCGGTGCCACACCCACAAAATGCCGAAGCAACCATTTCCAGATCAACACCATATGAAAAAAATAGTCAACAACAGAAGGAGATAACGTTCGCAGGAACCTACCACATAGCGAAGGACATAAACCATTTGATTTACTATTATGCAACTAATTTTTTTTGGACAGTTTTTGAAATATGTTGAGTGACATCATGCACAAAAGTGCACTTTATTTGTTTTAAAATATTGTAGTGGCGTTCTGTACAAAAAGTGCACTTTAAATTTGTGTTGTTTTGATATGTCATCTTAGTGACATCATGCACAAAAGTGCACTAATAGCTTGTTTTAAAATGTCTCTGACAATCTTGCACTTTCTGTTTTGGAAATTACATGAATGTTTGTGTCACTGCTTAATAACTGTTTAATAAATACACTTTTGGTAAATTTACTTAATTGTGGTTTCCCTTTTGCATGAAAGTTTAAAATGAGCATATATTAATGCAGTAGGAACAAGAATGTTTTAATGTAGACACATAGAATCATCATACTGCTGTGATTATATGCATCAGGTGTTAATTCAAGGCTAAGGCAAAATATCGAGATATATATCGTGTATCGTGACATGGTTTAAAAATATTGAGATATTAAATAAAGGCCATATCGCCCAGCCCTATTTTCACCCCATTTTTTTTCTTTTTCCATACACTTTTGAAAAAGCTCCATAGAGCCACCAGGGCACCGCTAAAGAGCCGCATGTGGCTCTAGAGCCGCGGGTTGCTGACCCTCGGTCTACTATAATAAAGAAATCCAGAGGCAAATTCACATATTATTCGCTGTTACAAGCGGCCCTCTGATGGCAGCCATAACTGCGATGTGAAGTGAATTATATTTATATAGCGCTTTTCTCTAGTGACTCAAAGCGCTTTACATTGTGAAACCCAATATCTAAGTTACATTTTAAACCAGTGTGGGTGGCACTGGAAGCAGGTGGGTAAAGTGTCTTGCCCAAGGACACAACAACAGTGACTAGGATGGCGGAAGCGGGAATAGAACCTGCAACTCTCAAGTTGCTGGCACGGCCGCTCTACCAACCGAGCTATACCGCCCTGATGTGGCCCTCAATGAAAACCAGTTTAACGTCCCTGCACTAGTGGGAAGCCATATGAGTCTTTTCTAAGCCATTTTGATGTGATTGTCTCTCTTACCGGCGTATTTTTTCTGTCCGGTCACTTTCAAACTTTGTTTGAAAAAAAGACTTTCAGCTGGAAGCTAAAGGACAAGTAACGAGATGGGAGTGGCGATATGATGGCTAATCGATGAAAGGCTGTCAGATTTGGAAGCTAGCTGGCATTCTAAAGTGTGCAAAGTCAGCAGTGATGGAGCGGCCCCTTGTCGACCCCCCTCCCCCCCTGCAAGGACGCCCGCCTTGACTGGTGTGGCATTGAAACATGACCACTTCAACAAAGCCATCCGCTGGGGGTCAATGCTGAGATTACAAACGGTTGCGCAACTGCCTTTGCAGATTATGACGTGACGTCATCTTTGACCTAGCATTGATCTCTGCTGCTGCGTTGTTGTTGTTGTCTGCCTGGGCCTTGCTTGTGGCCCCTCACAAAGCAGGTCTAAATGGATCGAC
The DNA here is from genome assembly GCF_033978685.3 of Nerophis lumbriciformis. Lineage (NCBI taxonomy): Eukaryota > Metazoa > Chordata > Actinopteri > Syngnathiformes > Syngnathidae > Nerophis > Nerophis lumbriciformis. The sequence goes on along the minus strand of NC_084552.2, from coordinate 20,522,026 downwards.
TTGACCCACATCCTCCGCGTGGATCAATAAACACCGAACGTCGTCTTATCCTGAGGGGAGACTGTGCTCACATGTGATTGTTACCCTATATGCATCGACTGCTTGTTTTCCTGCAGAATTTAAAGCTTGACGGATGTCCAAACAGGGAGAAAGACGCGGCGAGATACGAGCCGGCAGATGTGGCTAACAATTAGCTGCAAACCGACAGTCGACTTCCCTTCCTGGACTTGAGCACAGATAAAAGTGACAGTCGACGCTCTCTTATTGACAGATCCACGAGCGGGCTCGACGTGACAAACATATCGACGACGCCGGAGAGCACATCTGTCAAGGTTAAAAGGCATATAGAGCCGGGGAGCGGAAAACCTAAATAAAAAAAAGAGAGAGAGACATTCTTCTCTTTCATCTTTATTCACCAAATGCAAATGAAAGATGATACAGAGAATTGATTAAGCACAAGCGATTAACACTTCTGCTTGACTGTGTGTGTGACAGAAATGAGGGAGGACAGACGGATCGATTCCTCAGGGGAAGGGAGGGTTGTCTTGTTGGGAAAAATGGTGGTCACTCGTACGGACAAGTTTCACAGTGTCTTGGCTGAATGAGCAGGTATCGGACACCTCGGTCTCCTTGGACATATCCTCGCTCATCCATGCGGAATGGACACTGGCCGAGAGTTGGTGGGAGGCCGAGGGTGGAGTCGGCTCTCTTGGTTGCTTTGTTGGGTCTGCTCCTGTCTCTGGCTGTATGTTTTGTTGTTTGTTGTTGTTTTACTTTTGTGGCTGTGTGTAGAAGTGGCTGGTTGTATCAACTCTGCTCTTTTAATGTCTATAATGTCCTTTGTATTCTTTGATGTTTCCCTCTTACACACGTTTATGTGTGCTATGGATATAAGGTTTTTTTTTCTTACTTGGCCTCAGTCTGGACCCCCTATCCAGGGGCCCAGGCTTAGACTAAATATAATTTTTTCTCACCAAGTTTTGGTATTGTTTAACACGAGTATCCAACATTGTTGTCACGTCGTCATCGGCAGCGCACAATCACGGAGTACTTACAAGCAGACAAGGTGTGTAGACAGAAAAGGGAGAACGAACGCATTTTGGCTTAAAAACTAACGATAAAGGTGAAGTTATAACACTGAAACGCCCTCAGGAAGAGGTGCTTTAAGACATGGCTAGCGAGCCTCCGGCTAAAGTCCATCCGCAGTCGGCAGTGTTTTAGCTACTTCTAAATCACTAATCCTCGCCTCTCTGGCGACAAATAAAGTACGTTTCTTACAAGTATCATCCCTGCAGGACGAGGAATAGCTAAACATGCTTCACTACACACCGTCACAATGTAAACTAACGCCATTGGTGGATCTACACCTAACATCCACTGTAATGATACCAAGTACAGGAATGTATCAAGTCGATAATATTATGATTACATCAATACTTTTTAGCATCACAAAATCTTTTTTCGTTTTTTAAAAATGTATATTATATTTACATGAGGACTTTGAATATGACCAATACGTGATCCTATAACGACTTGGAATCAGATTGATACCTAAATTTCTCCCGTCCAAAAGCAGAACCTAGTAACTCACTTCTAGCTGATTTTGATAAAACAAACGAAAACCAATCTATTTTATATTAAAGTCCCATCCATTCACAGAGATTTGATTTCTGCTTTGTTGATGTTAATTGGTATCCGCAATTCCAGCCTGCAATTTTCGTTCAGAATGTCCCTAAAATTTGGCGGGAAAATGAGTTACTGGGTTTTGTCATAGTAATTCACGGAAGGCATCAAAAATATTACAAAGGTAAATCCTAGTATAGTGAAAAATACACTGATTTATTTTTTCAAGATGTTTGTAGAACATAAAACGAACGTGTCACTCTATGGGAACTACAATGTTGCATTTCGACTGAACCATATATCCACATTTGCGTGCACAAATGACAGGAGCGTCAGCATTTTATCAGGGTTAAGCCAATTCGCCGCTTTGTCACTACACTGTTTATCTTACGGACCCTGCCAAGTCACTGACATCTCGGTCAGGAATATCCAACCAGAAGAGCCTCTTTGCAGGAGGAGCAACGCGCAACTATTTAACTATTCCCTCCTTCTTTGATGGCGGAATGCCACGTGGTTCTGTCCGTCTGGGGGGAAATTCCGCTGTGACATCGAATTTCGAAGTCAAGAAATCAACTTCAGTGTAATGGTCAGCGAAGTCCACTTTGTACTGCATGGTGCGCCTTCCTTTAGTGAATTTTACTTCACGTACATTCCCCAACAGCGGCATCGTTGTTTTCTTTCCACTGCGAGCACGTTGTTTGCCGCTGAATTCAAAGAACTCACGATGTTCCATGACAACGGGTTTGATGGTTCTTGATGCTGTCTTACAAAGATCTACAAAGTCATCAAACGTATAGATGTTTTCTTGACCTTTCATTTTCTTGCCGATTGAGCCATGGATTGAATCTGCTCTTATGAACGTGTGTCCTTTCTCCAGATATTTTATCACAATCTCGTGTGGGCCCCATTCTGCGTTTGTACATTGGGCAAGAGCTGAATACAGTGTCCAGTTTTTATTTTGACCTCCACAGTTATCTGCCCAAAAGAGTATGCAAGGGGAAGAATCAAGAACAATACATTTAATGAAGGTACTTGCAACGTCCTGGGCCAATCGTCCAGATATCCCCTCATGCCATAATATCACATAATCAGGTTGACCGTCGGCCCCCATTCGCGCAAATGTCTCATTAAAGACAATAAGGCGACTGACAAAGAAGCTCTCTTTGGTCGAAAGCTTGGGCAAAAGTATTACCTTTTGCATATCGACAGTATAAACATTAAACTCAGGGGGGATTTCCTTTTGATACTCAATTCGAGCCGTTGTGTACGCACGTTCATGGGAGCGGCCATCAATGCACACCTCACATGCTTGCGAATCATGATCATCCATGCTACTTGATTCGACGCAGTGCTGTTTATTTCACTCACCTTACATTTTCCAGGGCTAGAGCCACTAATCTTTTTCCTCTGCTCCAAGACATACTTCCGAATAAAACAAGTAAGTAGCTGGACCAAATAATCTTCGTCTGACAACCTCAATCAGTGAATATGCTGCTGGGCGCCGCCATCTTGCCACATGACTACAGCGTACAATCCGATTGGTCCCTTGAGATACTAGGTTTTTCTGTTGTATCTACGCAGTTATGTGGTAGTTGCTAGGTCCTGCCATGCGCGTAACAGCTTACTTACGGAACAAATTACAATATCGCATACACTAATGTAAAGCATATCACCTAGTAACTCCAAAATTATTATCAGCTCAGTTTTGACCAAAATTGAGTTACTGGGTTTTGCCTTTGGACGGGAGATTTGTGGTATCATCCAAAACTAATGTAAAGTATCAAAAAACAGAAGAATAAGTGATTATTACATTTTAACATAAGTGTAGATAGAACATAAGAATAAGTGATTATTACATTTTAACATAAGTGTAGATAGAACATAAAGTAAGCAGATATTAACAGTAAATGAACAAGCAGATTAATAATTCATTTTCTACCGCTTGTCCTTAATAATTTTGACAAAATAATAGAATGAAAAATGACACAATATGTTACTGCATATGTACGTTCACTATTTTATTTAAGAACAAACTTGCAATAAGAAACATATGTTTAATGTACCGTAAGATTTTTTTGTTAAAATAAAGCTAATAGTGCAATTTTTTGTGGTCTGCTTTATTTAGAAAACTATCAAAATACATTTTTGTCATGTCTGTGATCATGTTTTTGTTTGGCTATGTTCTGTTTGGATTTTGGACTTTTTTTAGTTCCTGTTTGTGCACTCGTTTGTTTTGTTTCCTTGACAACTTATTAGTTTCACCTGTTTCACGTCTTGGACTCACGCACCTGACTCATTTGGACACACGCACCTGTGTTAATCATGTCAATACTATTTAAGCCTGTCATTTTCAGTTGGTCGTCCTGGAGACATTGACATTATTCATGCTCTGCTCTAATACTACTTCTGTTCACTCTGCTCATGCCATTGTCATGCTGCCATAGTTTCATGCTGTTCGTTCTGGTCACAGTAAGTGTTATTTGTTCATGTCCATAGTTTTGCCTTTGTGCTAGTTTTTGTTTCATTAGCCACGTTTGTACTTCCGCCTTGTGCGCGCTTTTTGTTCCTTTTTTGTAGTAAAATGAAATCATTAAATTAATTAAATCATCATTAAATCACGCCATGTCCACTCCAACTATTCTTGCATCTCGGGAAAACAAACCCCGCCAAAGTCCACGTCGTGACAATTTTGGTACCATTAAGTTTTTCAGTTTGGATAAATCAATCATAATGTCTCATAAGTACAGTAAACAGTGGCACCTCTTCTTATGGGTTTAATTGGTTTCATGATGGCACTTGTAATCCAAAATAGTGGTATCTCAATGGATAACGGAGACATATATAATAGTCTCCTTTTCAGGTGAGAGACGACGCTAAAGGCAGTGCCTTTAAGGCACGCCACCAATATACTGTAGTTGTCCGGCTGGAAATCGGGAGATTTTCAGGAGAATGGTTGTCCCGGGAGATTTTTGTGAGAGGCATTGAAATTCGGTAGAGGGTTGGCAAGTATGGCATTAAAACACTCCTACAGACATCACACATGGAACAGATTAGTAAGTAAAAATTATTATAGTTATTATTATAGTTATATTGTAAAACTATATAACTATAGTTATATCGTAGAATGCTATGGACGACTGAAGACGGAGCGGCACTTGTACATCTGGTTGAAAGCACTAAAAATAAATAAATACTGTAGACGTTCATCCCGCAACGCCTGAGGTGAGCGGACTCGTCTAATTGATGGCGTAATAGGGCAAACAATAACACACCTTTTCAGTGTCTCTGCTTGTGTAAAATTACAACTACTTGTTGAACACAAGAAATTATGGCTGCAAATTAGCCACATTGAGTTATAAGCCGCAGTGTTCAAAGCGTTGAAAAAAAGTAGCGGCTTATAGTCCGGAATTTAGGATGAATAAATGTTAGCAAAAAGTCTGCTTAGAACGGAGCCTAAGGGAGTTTCTCTATTCTGCCTATAAAGCGCTTAATAAAACATCCAAACATTTTTATGAACATGCTGTACATATATGTATATACAACACTCAGTAAACGTTTGGGAACTGAGGTGACCAATTATTGAAGCTTCTCAGGTGGAAATCTTTCCCATTCTGTACAGTTGATGTACAGCTTAAATTGTTCAACAGTCCGGGGTCTCCGTTGTGGTATTTTAGGCTTCATATTGCGCCACACATTTTCAATGGGAGACAGGTCTGAACTACAGGCAGGCCAGTCTAGTACCGGCACTCTTTTACTATGAAGCCACACTGTTGTAACACGTGGCTTGGCATTATCTTGCTGAAATAAGCAGGGGCGTCCATGATAACGTTGCTTGGATGGCAACATATGTTGCTCCAAAACCTGCATGTACCTTTCAGCATTAATGGTGCCCTCACAGATGTGTAAGTTGCCCATGTCTTGGACACTAATACACCTCCATACCATCACAGATGCTGGCTTTTGAACTTTTCGCTTATAACAATCCGGATGGTTCTTTTCCTCTGTGTTCCGGAGGACACAACGTTCACAGTTTCCAAAAACAATTTGAAATGTGGACTCGTCAGACCACAGAACACTTTTCCACTTTCGATCAGTCCATCATCCATAAGCTCGGGCCAAGCGAAGCCGGCGGCATTTCTGGGTGTTGTTGATAAACGGTTTTCCAGTTCAAATGTTAAGTATCTTGTCTTTGCAGTCTATTCAATTGGATATAGGTTGAAAAGGATTTGCAAATCATTGTTGTCCAGGGTGTACCCCGCCTTCCGCCCGATTGTAGCTGAGATAGGCTCCAGCGCCCCCCGCGACCCCAAAGGGAATAAGCGGTAGAAAATGGATGGATGGATGGATGTATTCTGTTTTTTTTTTACGATTTACACAACGTGCCAACTTTACTGGTTTTGGGGTTTGTAGATCAGGCCCTCTGTGTGTGGTGTGTGCGTTTTGTGAGGTTGCAGATTTGATAGAATGAATGAAAGTAATGGAAACGTTGGTCTAAATCAATTAACAATTAGACTTTTCATCAAGAATCTTCCCCAATGCACAAAAGTTAGGTACATTAGGGCTCGAAAATCTTCTGAACCTCTCCAAAAAAAAAAAATCAAGCTTTTAACACTACTAGCTGTCGTTATAGTTTTGTTCGTGTCTACTTTAAGTCTTCAAGCCTTTAGACTTGAGAGAAAACATGCTGAGGAGAGAATGAATAAATAAAATTAGAAGTCAAATTGAGGCCATCGCACAGGTCAGCTCTTCATCCAGACGGCTTGTGACAGCTCACAGGCGGCACACACACATTCCACACACACTCAGACACCCTCCACTCTTGACACCAAACTGTCAGCGCGGCTCGTCGAGTCCTGTTGTGGCCGTGTGTCCTCGGGCCTTTTGAAGAAGTGACGGATGAGGAGCGAATGCAGGAAGTATTGCTGTATTGTATGTGTTCACTATTTACAGTATGTACTGGTGAGGACACTTTAAAGCGGGGTTCTCCAAGCCATCGCTCGTGAGCTACTAGTAGCTTGTCACCCCCTAAAAAGCATTATTTGCTACACAACTAAAAATAAATCCCGGAGACCTCTGCCAACTATCTGCAAGTCAAATGAGTGAATGAAACGACAGTTTAACAGGCATGTGATTTTTCCGTCTAAAGTCGGAATTCCGTCTTTTTTAATCTCGGGGAAAAAAACAATAATTATCTCCCGTTTTTCCGTTTTTTTTTCTGACCCTAAATCAAGATTCGAGACGTAGTTTATATTACGCCGTAGTTGATTGGTCGATATGTTCCTTGTGACCAATCAGGACATCTGTTATGAATGATGACGTTAATAACGTCATCATTCATAATGGTTATTACCGCCATTTTCCATATGTAAACGATGTCGGTTCTCGAGAGAAAGGACGCTTTACGAGTAAAAGAAATTGATAAACATGTCAAAAATAAGTTTCGATGGGACTGGATGGAAAGGGAAATCACTGATACTGTTGGGAAGAAGGAAGTTACGACTTTGTTCGGTGATTTTATTCGGAAAATCGATCGTCCCGGAAAGGTTTTGTGCACGTGGTGTCATGATAATATTGACTATGGATCACGAGGTTTCAAGGCTTTGGAAGTATGATCTAGAGCAGATGGAAGTGGAGAGAGAGTCCAAGAGGCAGAAGTTGGCAGTGAAATCCAAAAAAGAAGCACAAAAGCAGAGACCAAAAGGAAAATGCAGGCTGCTCAGAAATTTGCAAGGAAAGCTCATGTTAGGGCTCTCCGAGAAAGCTAATGTGTGAAGTGAACTGAAGTAATGTGGTAATACTGTAAATAAACTGTAGATAATAACACTGATCAATGTGACACCTGTGGATGTGAAATGAACACAAGATGTAAATATTAGTGACTAAATACTGTTGTGATTCATTAGGATAATTGGGTTATTTATGTTCTATTAATGATGTTTTCATGTCTTTAAACACTAAAATATTTTCTTTTAATGGTGCTGTCTTTGTTAATTTTAGCATGTTAAATTCGTGAAAAACCAGGAGCTTCCAGGACCTGGCTGGGGGCCTTTGTCCCCCAGACCCCCGGAAATTTTTTCAGTCTTTTTCATTGTGGTCAAATCACATGCCTGGTTTAAAGAGGAACTGCAGTTATTTAGAAATTTTGCCTATTGTTCACAATCATTACGAGAGTCAAGAAGACTAAAGGTTTTAGGTGTTTTTGTTTTCTAACATGTAAAAATCGGCTCGTTCTTGGTGGCAAGCAATGCAGCCAATAAGAGCAATCAATTCTATCTCTAAATCACTTTACAAAATACCCCGTAACCTGTATACCGTATTTTTCGGACTATAAGGCGCAATTAAAATCCTTTAATTTTCTCAAAAATTGACAGTGTGCTTTGTAGCCCGGTGCGCCTAATGTACAGAATAATTCTGGTTGTGCTTACCGACCTCGAAGCAATTTTATTTGGTGCATGGTGTGATGATAAGTGTGATCAGTAGATGGCAGTCACACATGAGATATGTGTAGACTGCAATATGATGCAATTAAACAACACCAAAAAGTTTAAGTGTTCCATTGAAAATAAAGAACATTACACACGGCGCTCAAAAGTCTTTCAAAATGTTTTAGTATGACTTTGAAGCCGCACCACTTGTTGGATTGTCGGCCCATAACGGCTACCGTAGTCAGAGATACAAGTATTACTATGGTGTGTATAAGGACCGCAAAAACAGGCATATTGTCTGGCGTTTTGTTTCACAATATTATGCAAAAACAACTTTTCTTACCTTCTGGTACCTGCTGATGTGTATTTGAGATCTGCTTAAGTCCTGAAAATGTGCGCAGGTCCGCCACTGTAGTCCGTGCCGATTTCATAGTCGATAAGCTCCTTCTTTTTCACTATCTTCTTCACTGCTCCGTTATTGATTTAGGTAAAGTCTGAATGTCATTAAAACAGTTATCTCCATCCTTTGACACTTCTTCCACTCCCGTCCTTGCACGCTACACCACTACAACAAAGATGACGGGGAGAAGACTCTGCCGAAGGTGAGCCATGTAAATAAGACCACCCACAAACCGGCGCATCCTGAAGCGACTGTCAGAAAGCGGCTTATGAAACATTTTGACCAAAGAACCACCATTCCATGTTATATAGACCACAAGGAAGTGTTTTCAATTTAGAAAAAAAATCATAGTATGACCCCTTTAACGCGCCTTTTGAATGAAAAAAGACCTGACTAGACCCACTCATCAGCAGTGCGCCTTATAACCCGGTGCACCTATGGTCCAGAAAATATGGTAATAATAATAGCTAGCTTCTACGACACCACCAAACGCATTTGAGTTTGTACTGCACAACACGATGCGATATGACACCAATCTGTACTGACTGAAAAACAAGAACAATCATATTACAATCATATTACATTATCTGTAAAGTATCAATCAATCAATCAATCTTTATTTATATAGCCCTAAATCACAAGTGTCTCAAAGGGCTGCACAAGCCACAACGACATCCTCGGTACAAAGCCCACATAAGGGCAAGGAAAAACTCACCCCAGTGGGACGTCGATGTGAATGACTATGAGAAACCTTGGAGAGGACCGCATATGTGGGTAACCCCCCCCCCTCTAGGGGAGACCGAAAGCAATGGATGTCGAGTGGGTCTGACATAATATTGTGAGAGTCCAGTCCATAGTGGATCCAACATAATAGTAAGAGTCCAGTCCATAGTGGGGCCAGCAGGACACCATCCCGAGCGGAGACGGGTCAGCAGCGCAGAGATGTTCCCAGCCGATGCACAGGCGAGCGGTCCACCCCGGGTCCCGACTCTGGACAGCCAGCACTTCATCCATGGCCAAGTATTATTTCATGTTTTGTTTGTACACAGCTGTGGTTGTAATAACACGCATGATGTGCTGCATGCGTCATGATAAAAATAAAGTGTGACCCACTCGATGGACAGCTGTTCGTCTGGTACAGCTGGCTGCGAAATTTTTTTCCTATTGATTTTGGGTAAGCACTCCATGTATATCGAAATAGCTTGACTCCAAGTTTCACATTAATAGTGTCAAAGACACTTTCATCTCACTCAGCTTCCGTCTGCCCCAACGTCCCACCCTAGCTTCGTGCTCGCTTCCTTAAGGAGAAGTTCATCCTCAGTATATTCAGCTTCAAAAAGATAAGGTTGTGAATCCCCTTTTGTTCAAAAATAGTAGTTGTCGTTGTCTGTTATCGATTCTGCCACGATTACAACACACACACGTTTGTTTCCGGAAGTAGGAACACACATCTGTTGCCAGAAGTCAGAAGTGTGATGCTATGGAAACGGAAATCAATGCGCTGAACAAATCCATTGATTAAAATATGATAAATATTGTTATGAAGGTGTCTGTTACTACATTATAAATGTACTTACAGTGTGCATAAAAAACATTGATGGAGGGATTTGAAGTTGTTTAAGAGGGCTTTGAAGGCTACAATGGTGACTTCCATTGGCTGCATCTTTCAAGTGTTTTATACCATCTTTAAAATCCTATAAAAATAAAAAAAATAATCCGTCGTCATGTCTTTCATAATGATTGTGAACGTGAACAAGATTCCAAAAAAAGTGCAGTTCCCATTTAAGCTTTCAATTACCTTTTATAAGACATGCTGCTGAGCTTGGAGATCCCTACAGTACATTCTTTGTTAGATTTTTCTAATAAAATACGCAAATTGTCTAAGATTTAGAAAAAAACCTCAAAGTTAGAAAGCCAAAAAACTGTTTAAGAAACAAATCAAGCTTCAAGATATTCAAACAAAATTAGGTGTTACTTTGTATTATTTTTTTACTTTCACTGCAAATTAATACAAGCTCCAAATATCGGTTATCAGTGGGGATTATTATCATTAGGATTTTATCAATATCGATACAGATGTTCCTTATCGATACCGGTATTTATTGGTACTGTTATCGGTACTATATGTATTTAGTGTAAGTAAATATGTGAACAAAATGCATGTTTTATCACCATTTTTATCAGCTTCATTTTTTAAAAATCATCGCTTCCGTATTTGTGATTATCCCAAGCTCATTTTCAAGTCCTAGGGCTTGGTGATATGGCAAAATAAAAAATAATTATCCGGTCTTGATAAATATCAGTTATTTACATTGTTTTTTAACCTGCCTTATTTAAGTATCTGTCCTAAAAACCTAATAATCTAGGGATTACTTTATCATTTTATTAACATTCTAAGTAAATAAAAAGGAAACTAAATGAGAAATATCACAATACCATAACGATGTACCAATACATTTGAGTTTACATGCTTTCAAATAAAAAAAAGCACACACAAGATACAGCTGGATAAAAAAAGTAATGACAGCCATATCATTAGTCCAGAATTTTAACGGTCCGACCCAATTACGAACCGAAATAAAATACCAGTACTCTGTATACATCCCTAGTTATCAGCCTCCTTGACTACAATTAATCGGTATCAGCACTGAAAAAACAGATTAGTCTATCCCTGATTCCCCGCAAGGCTTATTAAAAGTACTTTTAAATGGTCTAAATACTAGCATCAAGGTGAGATTTTAGACACTGCACTTCCATCACATCTATCGCAGCACATTTATAATTGATTGAATATTGGTGAAAAACCCTATAATGTGGGGGCTCATATATTATCCAGCGGCAAATATGGACGGTAAAATTCAAACGCTGCAAAAATGGTTACTATGTTTCTTCTCCTGAATCCGGTTTCCCCCAGATTGCCAATATACTTGTAGCGGTGAGGCGTAGCTAGGGGTACAGACGGGGCGGGATGAAATATGACATTGTCATACAATTGGAATAATCGGTAAAGATGCATATATTTTCTTTAAAAAGTCTCAAAAAATGTCATGCATACATTTAAAAACAAATATGTGTTATTAGTAACTAAAATATGATAGAATGTTGTACGTGCTCAAGACACAGAAATGCGTGTGCCAAATTAAAATGCTAACGTTAGCATGCCAACAGTTAGAATGCGACAAGTACCAAGATATTTGACTCCGAGGCGTACACATGTTGAAATAGCTTGCATTCTAATACGCATCGTTAAGCACCAAGTTATGTGACTCTGAAGTGTACAACAAAAATAGCTACTGTAACATGCTAGCATGCTAACGTTTGTATGCTAACAGTTTGCATGTGTTACGCACTGAGTTTATTGACTTTAAGGAGTATGCCTGCGAAATTGGCTAAACAAATTTCCATCCATCCATCCATCCATCTTCTTCCGCTTTTCCGAGGTCGGGTCGCGGGGGCAGCAGCCTAAGCAGGGAAGCCCAGACTTCCCTCTCCCCAGCCACTTCGTCCAGCTCTTCCTGTCATATGTCATGGTAATGTTAACATACTAGCTTGTTGATGGTAGCATGCTAACAGTGAGCATGTGTGACTTACCAAGTTATATGACTCTGGGGTAGGATTGTACGGTATACCGGTATAGTACCGTGATACTAATGAATCATAGTCAGTACTATACCGCATCTAAAAAGTACAGATTCACTATTTTATTTAAGGACAATCAGAATCAGAATCAGAAATACTTTATTAATCCCCGAGGGAAAATTAAAATTTCCAGCACAATTCCATTCAAGATCAGATAAATATTACAGGGAGACAGAACAGGATCGCTGACGGGTCTGCCAACTTCCGGCGCCAAACTTGTAATAAGAAACATATGTTTAATGTACCCTAAGATTTTTTGTTAAAATAAAGCTAATAATGCATTTTTTTGTGGTCCCCTATATTTAGAAAAGTATCAAAAAGTATCGAAATACATTTTGGTACCGGTACCAAAATATTGGTATCGGAACAACACTACTCTGGGGTATACGGTTGCAAAATTATCCAAAAAAAGTTAGCCATTGTCCTGTACCAAGTCCTATTACTGTAAGGTGTACAGCTGCGAAATTTCAATCAATCAATCAATCAATGTTTATTTATATAGCCCTAATTCACAAGTGTCTCAAAGGGCTGCACAAGCCACAACGACATCCTCGGTTCAGATCCCACATCAGGGCAAGGAAAAACTAAACCCAGTGGGATGACTATGAGAAACCTTGGAGAGGACCGCAGATGTGGGTGACCCAACCCCTAGGGCGATTGGCGCAATGGACGTCGAGTGGATCTAGCATAATATTGTGAAAGTCCAGTCCATAGTGGATCTAGTATAATAGTGAGCGTCCAGTCCATGGTGGGACCATCCCGAGCGGAGACAGGTCAGCAGCGCAGATGTCCCCAACCGATGCACAGGCGAGCGGTCCACCCTAAGTCCCGACTCTGGACAGCCAGCACTTTATCCATGGCCACAAGGGAGAGGTGGGGCACAAATTTTGACATTTCGAAATTTGCTAAAAACGTATAAAATTCACAAAAAAAAAAGTTTGCATGCTAACATTAGCATGCTTGCAGTTGATTAACAAGCGCAAGGAGCATTTTGACTATGGAAATGTTGAAATCAGTTGAGAAGTGTGTGATATGTAGAAGTTCATATATTGTCCATTTATTTTCAATGAGAAAAAAAATGTCTTTCACAATGATTGTGAATGATAGGCAAAGTTCCCCCAAAAAGTGCAGTTCTGTCTTACCGCCGACATCAGCGTACCGCGCAATTTCTCTCCTTGAAGAGCGCTTCTTCCTTTTAATATTTGCACATTTTGTAGATCTGTCTGTAGGTATTTCTTGAAGTACGTCCACATTCTGGCCATATTTTCGTTGAGTCAATAGTGTGTAAATATCCATTAATACAATATATTACTTTAATTTGTTTTCACATAAAAGATACACATTTTTACGGCGTGGTGGGTTTTATTTTTCTGCGCCGTTGCGCCACAATCAATTACAAGGAGGGGAAACCCTGCATAACCTGAAATGGTGCCAATCCGGACTGGACTGTTTTGCACTGCGTTGGGATGATAACAAATAAAAGCTTGGCCGCGGCAGGACAGCGTGAAAAATGGTCCAATTTGCCTTTTGAGGTGAAATCGATGGGGCAAGCCCATGCAGTCGTGCCACAAGGAGTTTACACCAACAGCTCCCCAGACGCAAACCCTTACCTTTGCAAGGAAGTTAGTTCTTCATTTCCCAATGAATGATGTAGGAATCCTGCTCACATGTTTGAAATGTTTTAATATAAGCTGACCATATTCTGAAATCCCAAAAAGAGGACACATATATGCGTGCCAAGGCGGGCAGCACGCCAAAGCCGGGACTAGGTGAAAATTTGCCAATGATACTCGAACTTGCTTTATAAATAATATATTTATTTAAATAAAGCATTTTTTCTCCTCTGTTGACAGCAGTGTTGAAAACAAATGATAAATGTATGCATTATGCTGTTATATCTCACATTCTATATTGTGTTTTGGAAAAAGGTTGTCATAAACGTTACTTAATTCATTAAAAAATCCAAATAAAACAAATTTGTGTACATATGTAAATGTATTCAGTTATAAACATTCATTCACTTTCTTCTTTCCTTCATGGATCTAAACTTTACCACTGCTGGTAGTTTTTTCTATGTTTTTATTTAATAAGTTGTAGGTGTATTTATTTCAGTATAAAAGTATAAAAAGTGTTTTGCTTCGGTCATGAAATGATGATAATGGTGTGCCAGGGCATACATACATTTTATATTTAACGCTTAAATCTCTGCAGTCTACATCAACTTGAGATCTGTCCCTCATTTCAAAATGTTTTAGTTTTTTTTATGTTGTTTTTTTGTTTGGTTTTTTTTCCACCCTTTTTTATCAAACAAAACTGTTTTTAATGGAAAACACACAAAATATGCAAAATTTTCCACCAAAAATATTTTTCAAAGTGGAATATTTGATGTGAAGTAATCGGAACCTTGGATAGGTCAATAATTCATAATAACATTGATTTTGATTCAATATTATGTTTTGAGCAATGACAGTTTGAAAGAAAAAAAAACAGCTTTGTTTTATTAGTCAACATTGCAACTTTTTCTAAATTACATTTCACCTTTAAGCTTTTTTATTTCACTTTTGTTATGTTTTTGTTTATTTTAATAGCATTTTTAGAATGTGCCGTGGGCCTTTAGAACATTAGCTGTGGGACGCCAATGGCTTCCGGGGCACACTTGTGATACCCCTGCTATAGATGATAAAAAATTAAATCTGATAAATCTATCAATAAAAAGCAGAGCCTGGCGACGCATGCGCGTTTATCATAACTCTCTCTCTGTCTCTGCCCCTCCCTCACGAATGCGGCGGCGTGCACACACCTTCACAATTTGTTTTGTTTTTAACCCCTTCTTAACTCTAAGCGTACATTGAAAATACACACAACCCAACTCAAAATGCCGGACATTTGAGGCATTTAAGAAACTCCGCCCGGACAGCCCCGCAAAAGAGGACATGTCCGGGGAAAAGAGGACGTATGGTCAGTCTATTTAATGATGCAGATGTATTATTGAAGTGTCCAACAAGTGTGGTATTTAGCATGCAGGGCTGAGTTTTTTCCTGCCTTAATTGCTGACTGGAGTGTGGCACATGTCTGCATTTGCCTCACTGTGGAAACTATTTGTTTCTCAAGATTACGGCGCCATGTAGAGAGAGGTCTGACCTGGAAATTGTTTGCTGCTTCTGAAAGCTGTTTTGTTGTGTGTCTACTTGTTTTTTGAGTTTTGATTATTTTCTCTCCATGATGCACCTGTTGGGGGAAAAAAAACCTTTCCCTCTCGCTTGTCGCTAATTTTAATTAATCAGTGTTTCATGAGCAGGGTGAAAGCTACTCAAGGGCTCATTTCATGCTTAGTGAGTCTTTGCAGACAACACGGCGTCCTCACGTTTCTGTTGACGGCAAAGTGGCAAAAGCCAGCAATATGGCGTGTAATGGCACTTCTGCAGCCTGTGAGCAACCACCGATCCCAGATGGCTTCCGAGCAAACATTCTGATCTGTTAACTGTACACTTTGTGTTATTTGCGCTTGGGCTAACTGTTTCTTCTCTTCTTTTTCAATAAGCTTACCAAGTTTAAGAGCAAGAACTGTGCTTTGCATTCATGATCAGCGTCATACAGAGTTAAGGAGACACAAACAGGGCTTCGTTAACGACATCTAATTGGCCTTCTGGCTGTGCTTCTATCAGTAAGCTTCAATATTATTACTATGTACACTGCATACTTAATTCCTCAGAACACACATTTTTAACAGACTAGTGCTGTCTCAAATCAATTACAGTTGTTGCACTCTTACCAGATATCAGTGCGTTTCTTACCTAGACCTTCAGTGATGTCCTATACTTAGTCCGACTTCACCTCTCAAAATACCGTAATTTATGTCACCACCTGGACATGGCTGGAGATACCATACAGAAACACACTTGCACTCTACTGGGCATTGGATCCCTCAACAGTGTACAAAAGGGTCTATTTTTTTGGCACATTTATCATTCAATAAACCCGCTTCAGCAATTAAAACATATCCTATGAGGTACTGCCAAAATTAAAAGAATTGTATAACACCAATGAAACATGAAAAAAAACTAAGAAATAAAATATTTGAACTCACAATTTGTAGCGCCCATCCGACGCCGTATAAGCTAGTGGTACCGTCGTAGTCGGTTGATTCGTGTGAAAGTGGCGGCCATTTCCCCATTTCACTGCTGGTGTTGTGCCAAAATGGGATTGCCTGACAAAAATGTATTTCCTTCGCGGGAGCGCGCACCGCTCGCTAAACCTGCATTGCTTGGCCTTGTGTACGACAAACACTTTATCTTTGTGGTTATTGTACCGGTGCGTTTTCTGTGGCTTTCTATGGCTCGTATGGTTCCGATGCCACTTTCTGTATTCGCAACTTGTGATTGGTTACTCACTTGGAAGTGAGTATCCAATCACTGGCCAGCAAGAAAGCCTTACTGACAAAAACTCGTGATCTGATTGGCTATCGCAATTGTCCATCAACTCTGTGTGTCCGTTCACTTACAGTGCCCGCATTGTTGATTCTGAAGGCCCCGGGCAGATTTCGTACAGCATGGCAACATAAGCTAACTGAACTCTGATTGGATACAAACTCTAAACTAAAAACAACAGTATTGGAAGGAGCATAATATGACATGAAGAGAATATGAATATATTTAGATATTTAGAGAAAGTAAATAAAAAATTACTTTTATCTTTAATTATGATCATGATTTCTGGTTATATTAGGCCAGCAGAGAAGGCCTTGCTGGCCTTGACGGCACACCACAGCCAGATACGAGAAACGGAATATTTACCCGCTTCGTCTTGTTAAATGCAACATCCTGGTACTGACAGTATATCAGCACACTTGAATATTTTAATAAACAGCTGAGGAGGCCAGTAAATTAGTTGCCAAATCACAGTAAAATCGTGGATAAATGTCTTTTTTTACCAAAGCGCTCCCCCTTGAATCTGTTCTGCTCAATCTCCAGGCTTGAATAAAATCTCCCATGAAGCATTAGATATTTATGTCCAGCTGCACTGCAGAGCTACTGATTTTTCATAGGCAGCGGAAAAAATTTATAATTTTATGACAGAAAGGAATCAAGGATTCTTTTTTCATTGCAGCCATTTGTTAAAATCAAAGAAGTTCATTTTGTTTGTCTTTAATGGACACTCAGCACCCCGTAGGGACAGTAAGAACAGAAATGTTTAATTTTTTGCAAATTTATTAAAAAAGAGAAACTGAAATATCACATGGTCATAAGTATTCAGACCCTTTCCTGTAACAATCATAATTATCTCACATGCTGTCCATGTCTTCTGATCCTCCTTGAGATGGTTCTGCTCCTTAATTGGAGTCCAGCTGTGTTTAATTAAACTGATTGGACTTGATTTGCAAAGGCACACACCTGTCTATATATGACCTTACACCTCACAGTGCATGTCTGAGCAAATGAGAATAATGAGGTCAAAGGAACTGCCCAAAGAGCTCAGAGACAGAATTACTGCAAGGCACAGATCTGGCCAAGGTTACAGAAGAATTTCTGCAGCACTCAAGGTTCCTACGGCGTAAGCCTCCATAATCCTTAAATGAAAGAAGTTCTGGACGACCACAACTCTTCCTAGACCTGGCCGTCCAGCCAAACTGAGCAATCATGGGAGAAGAGCCTTGGTGAGAGAAGTAAAGAAGAACCCAAAGATCACGGAGGCTGAGCTCCAGAGATGCAGTAGGATGATGGGAAAAAGTTCCACGAAGTCAACTATCACTGGAACCCTCCACCGGTCATGGCTTTATGGCATCATGGCCCGAAGGAAGCCTCTCCTCAGTGCAGAGTTGCAGACATATGAAAGCCTGCATAGAGTTTGCCAAAAAAAAGTGAAGGACTTCTAGACTGAGGAATAAGATTCTCTGGTCTGATGAGACCAATATTGAACTTTTTGGCGTTAATTCTAAGTGGCATGTATGGAGAAAACCAGGCACTGCCTAATACAATCCCAACAGTGAAACATGGTGGTGGCAGCATCATGCTATGGGGGTGTTTTTTCAGCTGCAGGGACAGGACTACTGGTTGCAATTAAAGGAAAGATGAATGTGGTCAAGTACAGAGTTATCCTGGAAGAAAACCTCTTCCAGAGTGCTCAGGATCTCAGACTGGGCCGAAGTTTCACCTTCCAACAAGACAATGACCCTAAGCGCACAGCTAAAATAAAAAATGAATTGCTTCGGAACAACTCTATGACCATCCAGAGCTCTGACCTAAACCCATTTGAGCATCTTTGGAGAGACGTAACAATGGCTGTCCACCAACATTCATCATCCAACCTGACGGAACTGGAGAGGATCTGCAAGGAAAAATGGCAGAGGATCCCCAAATCCAGGTGTGAAACACTTGTTGCATCATTCCCAAGAAGACTCATGGCTGTAGATCAAAGGGTGTTTCTACTCAATACTGAACAAATGGTCTGAATACATACGATACATATTTCAGTTTTTCTTTTTTAGTAAATTTGCAAAAACATATCTACATTTTTGTTTTTATTATTTCAAGATTGGGTGCTGAGTGTACATTAATGAGAAATAAAATGAACTTTTTTGATTGCAAATGGCTGAATGAAATAAAGAGTGAAAAATGTACAAGGGTCTGAATACTTTCTGTATATATACAGTCGTGGTCAAAAGTTTGCATACACTTGTAAAGAACATAATGTCATGGCTGTCTTGAGTTTCCAATAATTTCTACAACTCTTATTTTTTTGTGATAGTGATTGGAGCGCAAACTTGTTGGTCACAAAAAAAACATTCATGAAGTTTGGTTCTATTATGAATTTATTATGGAATCTACTGAAAATGTGACCAAATCTGCTTTGTCAAAAGTATACATACAGCAATTTTAATATTTGGTTACATGTCCCTTGGCAAGTTTCACTGCAATAAGGCGCTTTTGGTAGCCATCCACAAGCTTCTGGCAAGCTTCTGGTTGAATTTTTGACCACTCCTCTTGACAAAATTGGTGCAGTTCAGCTAAATTTGTTGGTTATCTGACATAATCGATCAAGAAAAACAGAGAGCGCAGAGGCATGACACCAGGCTTCTGCACGGACACAGAGCACGAACAACCAGACTGAAATCCAAAGGTTGCTTCCTACAGCATACTTGCCAACCCTCCCGGATTTTCCGGGAGTCTCCCGAAATTCAGCGCCTCTCCCGAAAACCTCCTGGGACAAATTTTCTCCCGAAAATCTCCCAAAATTCAGGCAGACCTGAGTGAGCCTGTTTTCACGTCTGCTTTCCCACAATATAAACAGCATGCCTGCCCAATCACGTTATAACTGTAGAATGATGGAGGGCGAGTTCTTGGTTTCTTATGTGGGTTTATTGTTAGGCAGTTTCATTAACGTCCTCCCAGCGCGATAACGACACACAACAGCAGTCACGTTTCCGTCTACCGTAAAGCAGTTCGTCTGCCGTAAACAACAATGTTGTGACACTCTTAAACAGGACAATACTGCCATCTACTGTACATGCATATGTGACAATAACATCTACAGCTTTTAGAGAGTGCAGTGCACAACTGCGCACACAACAAGGAGACAAAGCAGAATGCATCATCAGAGAGGGTGTTCAGCATGGTTAGAAAAATAGTGACAGAGAATAGAACAAGGATGGACAATTCAACCCTTAACTCAACAATGAGTAGATGAGTGTTATGTGTGTGTATATGTGTAAATAAATGAACACTGAAATTCAAGTATTTCTCTTATTTATATATAAATATATATATATATATATATATATATATATATATACACATATATATGTATATATATATATGTGTATATATATATATATATATATATATATACATACATGTATATGTATATACATATATATATATATATATATATACATATATATATACATGTATATATATATAAAATAAATATATATATATATATAGCTAGAATTCACTGAAAGTCAAGTATTTCTTATATATATATATATATATATATATATATATATATATATATATATATATATATATGTATATGAAATAATTGACTTGGTGAATTCTAGCTGTAAATATACTCCTCCCCTCTTAACCACGCCCCCTCCCCAACCACGCCCCCCCCCCACCCCCCCTGCCCCCACCTCCCGAAATCGGAGGTCTCAAGGTTGGCAAGTATGTCCTACAGACCCCGACCTCTCCAGACATCC
This sequence comes from Nerophis lumbriciformis, assembly GCF_033978685.3. Classification (NCBI taxonomy): domain Eukaryota; kingdom Metazoa; phylum Chordata; class Actinopteri; order Syngnathiformes; family Syngnathidae; genus Nerophis; species Nerophis lumbriciformis. The sequence goes on along the minus strand of NC_084552.2, from coordinate 20,501,742 downwards.
AAAGAAACAAGGACCAACACCTGAGAAGAGCAAGGGTTCAGACTAAAAACTCCTCCATCCATTGTCGATCCATTCACCCCTGAATGGATGGAGAAAGGAATGCCTTGCCAATGATTACCGTCTCCAATGGCCAACCAGGAAGACCCTAACCCTACTGATGATGTGTGGCACCGGGCAAAGCACTGACAAAAAAATGCAATTACCACACAGAAGACAAGTGCAGCCAGCAGTACAGACCATTTCTTACCGACTGGAGTTCGATGATATCCCCTAGCACAGCCCCCAAGACCTGGGCCAACCAACCCCACTTGTAACCTGCGCTGACTACTGGCAAAGCTGTAGCTAAAGGTTTCAAAGAAGAAGACTTCAATAGGAATGTTGTGTACAGAACTCTGTTAGCATAATTCCTGGTGGAATATTTACTTACTTATTATTTTGTTCACAACTTCTTACTGCGAGAGGTGGCCCTTTAGTCACAATTTTCTCAGGTTAGTCATTCCCTTTGCACTTCTTAACCAAAATGGCAACTCTTGAAGATGGTAAATATCACTTAAGGGCTTAAGCTGGACTTTGAGTTGAAAGCTGGTGCTTTTAGCTTGATGCCGAGAACTCTCACTCTATCGTGGGTATGGAAAGTATTCAGTCCCTGCACATTTTTCACCCTTTGTTTATAATGAAACAAAGGGTGAAAAATGTGCAGGGACTGAATACTTTCCATACCCACGATAGAGTGAGAGAAACAGAAATGGAGAAATATTTGCATATATATGTGTGTATGTATGTATATATATATATATATATATATATATGCAAATATTTCTCCATTTCTGTTTTTTTTCTGTGAAGATGGTGTGCTGAGTGTGCATTAATGACGAATAAAATCATCATATATCTATATACGTATATATGTATATATATATATATATATATATATATATGTGTGGGGAAAAAAATCACAAGACTACTTCATCTCTACAGGCCTGTTTCATGAGGGGGTTCCCTCAATCATCAGGAGATTTTAATGGGAGCATTCACATACCATGGTTTATATAGGGCACAGAGTGGGTGGGTACAGGCTGGTGTAGGGGCGTGGTGATTGGCTCATGTGTTACCTAGGAGGTGTTTCCGTCTGTGGCGGCATGCTGATACAATTTCGCTGCGCTTGTTGAGGGATGACAGGTCTGGACGGTATATGATAAACAGTTTCTCTTTCAAGCATAGGTTGCATCTTTTATTACCACTATTGTAAGGTGTGCTGGATGCAAGAATTTGCCATGTTATTGAATATTCAACATTATTGTCTTTGAGGCCCCAAATGTGTTTGCTGAGTTCTGTGGTATTCCGCAGGTTTTGGTTCCTGAAAGAAGCCTTGTGATTGTTCCATCTGGTTTTAAACTCTCCCTCGGTTAATCCTACATATGTGTCGGATGTGTTAATGTCCTTGCGTGTTACCTTAGATTGGTAGACAACTGATGTTTGTAAGCACTCCCCGTTGAGAGGGCAATCAGGTTTCTTGCGGCAGTTGCAGCCTTTGTTGGTTTTGGGGTCGCTCTGTCTGGGGGCCGACGGCTCATTTGCAATTGACCAAGCAACCCCCCCGTACCAAAAAGCCCTTGATGAAAGTGGATACAATTTCACCCTCACCTATGAACCCACGCCAGGAAACCAACCAAAAAAGAACAGAAAACGAAACAACATCATCTGGTACAACCCCCCATACAGCAAAAACGTCTCAACTAACATTGGCCACAAATTCCTCACTCTGATTGACAAACACTTTCCCAAAGGCAACAGCCTAAGAAAAGTATTCAACAAGAACAACATTAAATTGAGCTACAGCTGTATGAACAATATACGACAAATTATCTCAAACCACAACAAAACAATTGCAAATGAGCCGTCGGCCCCCAGACAGAGCGACCCCAAAACCAACAAAGGCTGCAACTGCCGCAAGAAACCTGATTGCCCTCTCAACGGGGGGTGCTTACAAACATCAGTTGTCTACCAATCTAAGGTAACACGCAAGGACATTAACATATATTACGCTCTACTACGGTATCGAGCACTATTTTTTGGATAACCTTATTAAGACATATATATATATATATATATATATATATATATATATATATATATATATATAGTGTGTGTGTGTGTAAATATATATATATACATATATATAATATATATGTGTACCACTTTTGACATGTGTTTGGGGTCATTGTCCTGTTGGAATACCCAATTCCGCCCAAGACCCAACCTCCAGGCTGATGATTTTAGGATGTCCTGAAGCATTTGGAGGTAATCCGCCCTTTTCATTGTCCCATTTACTCTCTGTAAAGCACCAGTTCCATTGGCAGCAAAACAGGCCCAGAGCATAATACTACCACCACCATGCTTGAGGGTAGGCCTGGTGTTCCTGGGATTAAAAGCCTCACCTTTTCTCCTCCAAAAATATTGCTGGGTATTGTGGCCAAACAGCAAAATTTTTGTTTCATATGACCACAGAACTTTGTCCATGTGATGTCAGATGAAACACAAATATATATATTAGGGATGTCCCGATCCGATATTTGGATCGGATCGGCTGCCGATATTTGCCAAAAATTGCGTATCGGCAAGGCATGGGAAAATGCCGATCCAGATCCAGTTTAAAAAAAAACTCCGGTCCGTGTTTTCCAACGCACCTATTTAAAAAATACATTCCACTTTTCTGCTGCTCCGTAATTTCCGTTCCGCATTTTCCAGCACACCTTCAACACATCCACAATTCTCACGCAGTTGCTTTTAGCTGCCGGCATTACACGACAGGCTCTTCTCACTCTTTCCTGTGTCTCCCTCTCACAGACAGCGAGCGCACCTTCTTACACACGTCACATACTGTCACGTCATACGTCACATACGTATACGTCCTTTCCCAGCAGAGAGCGAGGTAGCGGCATGGCTAACGTTAGCTGTGATGCTAGCGCAGCCGCTAAGGTGCGCGCCTGCTCAAGCGTCCTCTGCGCACGGTAAATCTATGCCACGCCCAAAATCAAATAAAAAAATAAGCGCATAACAATTTTCGACACACGGACACGACAGAGACAACAGTTTTCGTCATCATTGTTCAAATATTGTGACGTCTGTCGAGACGCTTATCTCCATTCGGTGCCACACGTCCACACCATCAAAATGCCGAGGCAGGCAAAAATTTCCACATCAACACCGTATGAAAAAATTAGGGATTTTTTTAGTTGTGATTTCCTTCTCTGCATGAAAGTTTAAAAGTAGCATATATTAATGCAGTATGAAGAAGAATGTTTTGATGTAGACATGCAAGCCTTGAAAGAACATTTTGAACACCAAGACTACATTTCCTGCAAATGGGTGCATTTCTACCCTATATTTTAACTTTAGATTTATTCTCATATCAAACTCTTTTGGCTGTCTTTTTGACACTTACATCAGGCGCCCCCCTCCACACCCTGGATTATAAATAATGTAAATAATTCAATGTGATTATCTTGTGTGATGACTGTATTATGATGATAGTATATATCTGATAGTATATATCTGTATCATGAATCAATTTAAGTGGACCCCGACTTAAACAAGTTGAACAACTTATTCGGGTGTTACCATTTAGTGGTCGATTGTACGGAATATGTACTTCACTGTGCAACCTACTAATAAAAGTCTCAATCAATCAATCAAAACACATAGAATAATCATACTGCTGTGATTATATGCATCAAGTGTTCATTCAAGGCTAAGGCAAAATATCGAGATATATATTGTGTATCGCAATATGGCCTTAAAATATCGCAATATTAAAAAAAGGCCATATCGCCCAGCCCTAGTTCAATGATGCCATTTCTGTTTGTCATGTATAATTTTGTCTATTTTGTGTTTATCCTTGAATAAACAGGTCAGTTTCTTGTTACCAACCATTGTGTATTATTCAAACTCCCCTAATTCAGCTGGCTAGTTGTTATCAAGAGTACTAAAACCCTTTTCAACATGATTCTGACAACTAAGTAGGCTAAATAACTTTAAACTTTAATACATGCTCGGATAGGCCAGTATCGGTCAGTATCGGTATCGGTCAGTATCGGTATCGGATCGGAAATGCAAAAACAATATCGGTATCGGATCGGAAGTGCAAAAACCTGGATCGGGACATCCCTAATATACATATATATATATATATATATATATATATATATATATATATATACTAGGGATGTCCCGATCCGACATTTGGATCGGATTGGCCGCCGATATTTGCCAAAAAATGCGTATTGGCAAGGCATGGGAAAATGCCGATCCAGATCCAGTTTAAAAAAAAAACTCTGGTCCGTGTTTTCCAACGCACCGATTTAAATAATACATTCCACTTTTCTGCTGCTCCCCGAGTTCCGTTCCGTATTTTCCAGCACACCTTCAACACATCCACAGGTCTGTGGATTCTCACAGTTGCTTTTAGCTGCTGGCATTACTCGACAGGCTCTTCTCACTCTTTCCTGTGTCTCCCTCTCACAGACAGCAAGCGCACCTTCTTACACACGTCACATACTGTCACGTCATACGTCACATACGTATACGCCCTCCCCGAGCAGAGAGTTAGCAGCATGGCTAACGTTAGCTGTGGTGCTAGCGCAGCCGAGCAAGCAACGTTCCCTCTAAGGTGCGCGCCTGTGCAATTGCGCACTGCTCAAGCTTCCTCTGCGCACGGCAAATCTATGCCACGCACAAAATCAAATAAAAAAATAAGCGCATAACAATTTTCGGCACAGAGAAAACAGTTTTCGTCATCATTGTTCAAATATTGTAACGTCTGTCGAGACGCTTATCTCCGTTCGGTGCCACACGTCCACTCCATCAAAATGCCGTGGCAAACATTTCCAGATCAACACTGTATGAAAAATATAGTGATTTCTTTAGTTGTGATTTCTTTCTCTGCATGAAAGTTTAAAAGTAGCATATATTAATGCAGTATGAAGAAGAATGTTTTAATGTAGACACATAGAATCATCATACTGCTGTGATTATATGCATCAAGTGTTCATTCAAGGCTAAGGCAAAATATTGAGATATATATCGTGTATCGCGATATGGCCTTAAAATATCGCAATATTAAAAAAAGGCCATATTGCCCAGCCCTAGTTCAATGATGCCATTTCTGTTTGTCATGTATAATTTTGTCTATTTTGTGTTTATCCTTGAATAAACAGGTCAGTTTCTTGTTACCAACCATTGTGTATTATTCAAACTCCCCTAATTCAGCTGGCTACTTGTTATCAAGAGTACTAAAACCCTTTTCAACATGATTCTGACAATTAAGTAGGCTAAATAACTTGAAACTTTAATACACGCTCGGATAGGCCAGTATCAGTCAGTATCGGTATCAGATCGGAAGTGCAAAAACAACATCGGTATTGGATCGGAAGTGCAAAAACCTGGATCGGTACATCCCTAATATATACGTATACATACAGTATATATATATATATATATATATATACATAGACATAATATTATATATATAATAATACATAATAATAACATAAAATAATGATAATATAATGTATAATGTACATATATATGTATGTATGTATGTATGTATGTACATATATAGATATATGACGATTTTATTTCTCATTAATGCACACTCAGCACACCATCTTCACAGAAAAAAACAGAAATGTAGAAATATTTATATATATATATATATATATATATATATATATATATATATATATATATATATACACAGTATATATATATATATATATATACAGTATGTATGTATATATATATGTATATATATAAACATATATATATGTATGTATATATATATATATGTATGTATGTATATACAAGTATATATATATATATACATATGTGTGTATATCAGTGACGTGCAGTCAGAAAAAAAATGTAAAAAGAAAAAAAAAAAATTTAATTGTTATTTGTATCCAGTGATTATACTATAAAGTTATTTTCCATTTAACTTCACCAGTTTTAGATTATTTTTATTCAAAATCGCTGAATTTTCACATTTGCCGTTCAAATACTGAGAAGAGACGGTGCGGTGAACAGCAGCCAGTTGAGGCACGTCACTCAGTGCCGCAACATGGATTGCGCAATGACTCGGCTAACTGCTGGCCTGCTGTGCAGTGAGACTGTATTGCTATATGAACTATATTATACATTTCCATAGTTTAGTTAGCTGAGGTATATAATGTACAGTGTATTTTGTCAACAACTGTATGTGTGTAAAGTATTTCTTGTGCTGAGCGATCATAAAACGGCTGCAAAAGACGCACTGGCTGAGGCTCGCCTCCTGCACCCCCGCCGTAGAATTGTTATATCAACTAAAGCCCACACTTAAACTTTCCACGTGCAAGATTGAATCTATTTTTAAAAATTATTTCATAAGAAGCCAAAAAGTGCAAAAACAATAATGTTGGTGTTGGAGGAGTTGTGAATGACTGCAGGGACACTTTAGATACACCTGCAGACTGCAGGTGTACCTAATTCACAACTCCTCCAACACAAACATTATTGTTTTTGCACTTTTTGGTTCTTATTAAATAACTTTTGTAACCTATTTTCATGGGATTTCCTCTTTGTGATGTTAAGTTCCTGTTATGCGCTGTTATACAGTATATGCCTTGAGCTCTTATTTTGAAGGCGCTAAGAGCGGAAGTGATGTCACGTTGCGGAGGTTTTTGAAAGAAGGTAAATAAAGTGGTCCTCGTGTAAACTGGAGCCTCCGTGTTTGTTATTTTGTAGTTTCATACAGTATAGGCGACATTTATAAACGCTCGGTTACACTTTTTTAAATAGATTCAATCTTGCACGTGGAAAGTTTAAGTGAGGGCTTTAGTTGCGGCGCATGGACTTAATTTCTAAGTAAAGGTAAGACCATAATAACGTTTTTTTTATTAAATGTGCTTTTTTGTGTGCTACAGTTTGTATGTGTAAAGTTAAAGTTAAGTTAAAGTACCAATGATTGTCACACACACACTAGGTGTAATGAAATTTGTCCTCTGCATTCGACCCATCCCCTTGATCACCCCCTGGGAGGTGAGGGGAGCAGTGGGCAGCAGCGGCGCCGCGCCTGGGAATCATTTTTGGTGATTTAACCCCCAATTCCAACCCTTGATGCTGAGTGCCAAGCAGGGAAGAATGCTGGTATGAGCTTTTAAACATAACCCGTTAACTGCTGCCAATCAAATGGTGAATAAGATACTCTTTAGGGTTCATATGTTTGTAAATCTGACTGTGATGAAGTCAGTGCCTCACCAGCCATCAACCTCACCGCACGTCACTGGTATATATATATATATATATATATATATATATATATGTATGTGTGTATATATGTATATATATATATATATATACTGTATATATATATATATATATATATACATATGTGTATATATGTATATTTATATATACGGTATATGTATATATATATATATATACATAAATATGTGTATATATGTATATATATATATATATATATATATACTGTATATATATATATATATATATATATATATATATATACATACATATGTGTATATATGTATATATATATACTGTATATATATATATATATATATATATATATATATATATATATATATATATGTATGTATATATATGTATGTATGTATATATATATATGTATATACTGTATATATATTCATACAATGAAACAAAGGGTGAAAAAATTGCAGGGGTCTGAATACTTTTCGTACCAATGATAGAGTCAGAGCTCTCGGCATCAAGCTAAGAGCACCAGCGTTCAGCTCAAAGTCCAGCCTAAGCCCATAAGTGATATTTACCATTTGATTTTGCCATTTTGGTTAAGAAGTGCAAAGGGAATGACTGATTTGAGAAAATTGTGACTAAAGGGCCACCTCTCGCAGTAAGAAGTTGTGAACAAAATAATAAGTAAGTAAATATTCCACCAGGAATTTTGCTAACAGAGTTCTGTACACAGAATACCTATTGAAGTCTTCTTTTTTGAAACCTTTGGCTGCAGCTTTGCCAGTAGTCAGCGCACGTTACAAGTGGGGTTGGTTGGCCCAGGTCTTGGGGGCTGTGCTAGGGGATATCATCAAATTCCAGTAGGTAAGAAATGGTCTGTACTGCTGGCTGCACTTGTCTTCTGTGTGGTAATTGCATTTTTTTGTCAGTGCTTTGCCCGGTGCCACACATCATCAGCTTGTTAAGGGTCTTCCTGGTTGGCCATTGGAGATGGTAATCATTGGCAAGGCATTCCTTTCTCCATCCATTCAGGGGTGAATGGATCGACAATGGATGGAGGAGTTTTTAGTCTGAACCCTTGCTCTTCTCAGGTGTTGGTCCTTGTTTCTTTGGATGTCTGGAGAGGTCGGGGTCTGTAGGAAGCAACTTTTGGATTTCAGTCTGGTTGTTTCATGCCTCTGCGCTCTCCGTTTTTCTTGATCGATGATGGATCATCTGGTGGGTGAAGGACACATGTCAGCTTGGACACAGGCACGGGACAGGAGATGACTTGTGCATTACGAGATGATCCAGTAGGTGTTGTATAGGTTTGTGTCAAACAGTTTGGTGTAATGGAATTGACTCAAATGTTTTAAGAATTCTCATAATACATAATACAATTTTAAGGAGTGTTTAAAGGCAGGTGAAGGAAGTCGGAAACAAATCTCAAAATAAGATAAACAAAATAGAAAGCACTTTGAAGCACGACATATGTTTGCTTATTGTTTACAAGCCAATTGTTGTTCCCCTTTATCTCCTCCTCTTGAATAAAAGCAAGCTCCACCTCCTTCTAACGAGCCGAATAATGAGAAATCCATGGCTGCTGGGCGCTCACTATTCTGCCAGCAGTGCACAACATGCAGGGGAAAAAAAAACATCAGTTTAATTCACCCAGCGTGGTATTTATGCTATGTCTGCTTGTAAATAGCACGCAAGTAAATGCATGATCACAGGGCTTAGCTTTTCATGTATGAATATAGACTAGTCAACTGCAAGTGTGGGTGTACATTTTGTTTCTTTTAAATGCTATGCAAAGTGCTATATATAATGCATATATATTAGCAGTGGCGGGCCGTGCGTTTCCCACCTAGGCGTTCAGTGATCTTTGACTTCAATGATTACCTCTCAAAATACCATAATTGATGTCACCACATGATCATTGCTGGAGAAATACTATACAGGAACACATTTACACCCTACTGCGCATTGAATCACATCAACAGTATACAAAACGGGTTATTTTCTGGCGCATTTGAAAATGAATTATAACGCATCAGCAATTAAAACATATACCGTAAATGTATCTGCTTTGCTTATGGAACTTCCGGTCAATAAAGATTGATTCAAAGTACACACTTATCAAATATATATCAACTGCCCTGACCACATGATGGCGACAAATACACATGTAACAATGCTAATTAAATGAAAAGCATGACACACTTTAACAACAAGAGTTTACAACTTTTAGTTGTAACAGAACAGCTACTGTCAACAACTTGTGATCCCAACTGTCTCTCAACTGCATGTGTTCTCAAATTCATCCGCTAACGGTCCCGATGAGTATCCAATCACAGAACACGTAAATGTCACGTTCAACGTGAGGCCATCTAGAAGGCCTTACTGACGACAACTTGTGATCTGATTGGCTTTCGCAACTGTCTATCACTGTTTGTCCCCGTTCGCTTATAGTGCACGGACGCCAGCGTTGTTGATTCTGTTGTTGATTTCGTACTTCATGGCAACATAAGATAGCTGAATCCTGATTGGATACAAACTAAAACTAAAAACAACAGCACTAGAACGTGCATAATGTGACATGAAAAGAATATGAATAATTTTGGATATTTAGGGAAAGTAAATTAAAAAATAATTGTATCATGATTTCTGTTTACGTTAGGCCAGCAGAGAAGGCCTTGCTGGCCCTGATGGCACACCACTGTATATTAGGCGTAAGCAATTCTGCAAGTTTTCCAGTTTTCAATTAAATACAGGCCCTGTATTTCGGATACAGATACCAATACTTTTTACTTAAAAAATGTCTAGCTCATTGAATTATTTGTGATTTTGCCTTCAACTTGTTGATCTGACAACAGTTTTCGTACATACAACAACATAAGATAATGTTACAATTAGTGTTGTCTCGATACCAGTACTTTGGTACCAGTACCAGTAGCAAAATGTGTTTCGATACTTTTCGGTACTTTTCTAAATAAAGGGGACCACAAAAAATTACATTATTGGCTTTTTGTTAACAAAAAATCTTACAGTACATTAAACATGTTTTTTATTGCAAGTTTGTCCTTAAATAAAATAGTGAACATACAAGACAACTTGTCTTTTAGTAGTAAGTAAGCAAACAAAGGCTCCTAATTTAGCTGCTGATGTTTGCAGTAACATATTGTGTCATTTTCCATTCTATTATTTTGTCAAAATTATTAAGGATAAGCGGTAGAAAATGAATTATTAATCTACTTGTTCATTTACTGTTAATATCTGCTAACTTTGTTTTTCTACATGTTTTATCTACACTTCTGTTAAAATGTAATAATCACTTATTCTTCTGTTGTTTGGATACTTTACATTAGTTTTGGATGGTGCCATAAATTTGGGTATCAATCCGATACCAAGTAGTTACAGGATCATACATTGGTCATATTCAAAGTCCTCATGTGTCCAGGGACATATTTCCTTAGTTTATAAACATAATTTTTTTTTAAACGAAAAAAGATTTTGTGATGCTAAAAAATATCGATGTAATCATAGTAGTATTGACTAGATACACTCCTGTTCTTGGTATCATTACAGTGGATGTTAAGTGTAGATCCACCAATGGCGTTTGTTTACATTTTTACACCGGTGAGCTACGGTGTGTAGTGAAGCATGTTTAGCTATTCCTCGTCCTGCAGGGATGATACTTTTAAGAAACTTACTTTATTTGTCGCTATGGAGACACGGATTAGTGATTTAGAAGTAGCTACAACACTGTCAACTGCGGCTGGACTTTAGCCACTAGCTAGCTAGCCATGTCTTAAAGCACCTTTCAGTGTTATAGCTTCACCTTCATCGTTAGTTTTTAAGCCAAAATGCGTCCGTTCTCCATTTTCTGTCTACACACTGTGTCTGCTTGTAAGTACACCGTGATTGTGCGCTGCCGAACATGCTCGTCTGCTCGTAAAACCAACAATGACACGATGTGATGATGACGGGGGGGGTGGACCGGTATTTTTTAGAGGCGGTATAGTACCAAATATGATTCATTAGTATGGCGGTACTATACTAATACCAGTACACCGTACAACCCTAGTTATAATAATCAATCCAATCCAGTTCACTGTATTCCTTTTATTAAATAATTTGTTCATGATGTCCAGGACACGGCAAGTCTTGCTCTCCAAGTAATCCAAGGATCCAAAGGTGGCATCTGCTGTAATCCAGGTGCGAACAGGCAGGAAATTAAAAGCAGACAAAGCTTTGCCCGTGGTTGAGTCACAGCCAAGGGAGAAGGCACTGGCGAGGTCCACAACCACAGGATGTACAGACTGATCCCTGGGCTTGGTAAAAAGGTTGGACAAGGCCAAGGGCAAAGATTGACAACATCTCGTTCAAGAGGAAGTGTGGGCAAGGAGGAAGAACAAGCTAGCAGGATGGTGAGAATGGAGCAGCAAGGAGCATGGACTAAATGAGAGAATGTTCTGCAGCAAAAGATCACCTGATCCAACATCTGCAAAGCAGACTACCATCGCATCAGGCTTTTATTCTGGGCTGTTTGCGATGTCCTAAGTCCAGCTCACCTCCACGTCTGGGGCAAGACAGAGACACCATCTATTGGTGGTACGGTATATACCGGTACCAAAAAGTACTATGATACTAATAAATCAAAAACGGTACTCTTTTTTCTTTTTTTTTTTTTTTTACGGACATAACGACGCGCCGCAGTCACGTCGTGACATTGTTGGTAAAACGAGCAGAGGCGCATGTTAGGCAACGCACATGCAAGGGGTACTTACAAGCAGAAACATTGTGAAGACAAAAGAGGGAGAATGGATGCATTTTGACTTGAAAACTAACACCAAAGGTGAAGCTTTAAACATTGAAGCGCCGCTCTGCAGCAGTGCTTTAAAACACGGCTAGCCAGCTAGAGACTAACGTCTATCCGCCGTCGGAAGTGTTTCAGCTACTTCTAAATAACTAATCGTTGCCTCCATGGTGACAAACAACGTAGTTTCTTACAAGTATCATCCCCGCAGGACGAGGAATAGTTAAAACATGCTCCACTACACACCCTTGAAGGATACAATAGTTAACTGCTAACAGCAAACTAGCTCTCTTAAATGTAAACAAATGGGTGGATTTACACAGACATCGACTGTAACGGAGGGAAACCCAACATTCAACCACGGGCAGAGTCTTTTCACCTTTGTCACTGACTGGCAATTATAAGTGGATCTTGGCAAACAGCTGAAGTTCTCAGAAGGATTACAGCTTCAAGGCTCCCAGCAATCATGATCCTCTTGTAAGAGTCCATCAGGAGTTGGTCATTTTGAAGCCCACAGTGCCGGATAAATGAGGCCAATGAGAAGAAACCTGAAAAGTGCCAGGAGTTGGTGGACGAGAGCAAACTGGAAAACTTGCTCTGAACCTCTTTAGGTAGGCTGCCAGAATTTGCAGTCCCTCTGTAAAGAATTTGTGGTGCTGGGCCTCGCAAAGATGAAGGCCATCGGGGCTGCAGAGAAAGGTACAAGGTAGCCACGGCTCAAAGGGGCAGATCCGTGGAAAAACACTGCTGGGACACAGACCACGGTCTGAACAACCCTGGTTGGATTGCCCTTCATGTGAGCGTCTGATGTTAAAAAACCCAAAACAATCAGTGACCCCAGATTACATCACTGGTGATGTGTCCCAGTGCATCTGCACGATGTATCTTTCACTTATTTACAGTATACTGTGTAGCCCATTTTGAAAACAGCCATTTGTGCAGAACTGTCCCAGTTTTCACTTACCTTCCAAATTGGCTAAATGTAGACACAAAAACAGCGTCCGCAAACAGTTTCACACTTGGTAAATCTCATTGCAGCCGCAAAGTAATTACATTTGCATCTCTTCCTCCCAGTATTGCAATTCTTATAATCACTTTATATTCTTTATGAACATGAAGACAAAAACTGCAAATGGATTGCGCTCACTATTTTGTTCATGTAAGAGACGCAATTCTCAGCGCGCAATCTTAGTTGACCAGCTTTACATGAGCCATCAAGTTTGTTGACATGCGAACCCTCAGTAAATCAACCCAAAGCGCACAAAGGCACTTAAGTGCCAAGAGGAGAATAGGGCCCTGAGTTGCTTGAGAATCTGACAACATATACATGTAACAACATTAACAATGTAACAATATGAACAACACCAACAACAAAAAACTAAGATATTTGTGAAAATAAATATAGAAGAGAACTTAAAAAGATCAATCTCATTACACTCCTATCAACCCTGTTTTGATACTACCCTTGGTATCAATACTACAGGACTTTCTGTTTTGAGCTGTCAATGCTTGTGATTAATTAAAAAAATTAAACAAAACATTGCATTAATCATGTAATGTAGAAACACAGATAAATCCCACATTTTGTTTTAATCGCACATGCTACTTCATCTTAATCGAGGGTGGTTATCTGAAAGGCATCGTAGGTTGCAATACGGTCATTGATCAGGTCAGTACAGTCCAAGACTCCAAACAATACATGTGTGTGGAGGGAGGTGTGGCGAGCACGCCTGCAGGAGAAAAGGTCACCGCCTCTGTCTATGGTGCTTAGGACGAGCACCATCAGATAGGGGCGGGGCATGTACTGACGGCGAGACATATCTGGCAGGTGATTAGATTTCACAGGTGGTACGTGTTGTCTTTAACAGTAAGCGGCCGGGAGCAGGAGGGAAGAGCGGATACGGACGTGGCTGAAAAGTCGCGTCCTGCTGGAGAGAAAACTTTTGATAAAATCTATGTACATTAAAACCTGGTTAAAAACTGCACGCTTGGCTCTGGTGCTGTGTCTAACAGTGGTACTGCTGGGAAGCAACTTCCACAATGTGCATCTCCAATAGTGTCTAAAATCAGCTAGTCAGTGATATTTGAATTGGGACTGTATTGAATTGAGTCCATGGATAGTGTAGGGTAGCTAGGGAGGCTTTAATGTAGTTGTTTGATATTAACACAAGCTCTATATTCCAATTTAAACACTCCTACTGGGAATGCTACTTTATTATGCACAAATCTTTGCTGTTTTATACCAATAGGCGTTGAATTTGCATCCAATTTGTCAAGAATTTCCCCCCATACGGTGTGTGCTGTCTCGCTGCTTATGCAATGGCCCTATGCGTGCATTCACACGTGTCATGGGTGTTCAAGGTGAGGTGAAGGTGGCCACTCCATGCAATCGTCATATCCCACAATGAATTTTCCCATTCTTCATCATGGGCCTATCTTGTACTAAGCAGTGTGTTTGTTTTGATGCGGTATAACCTCTTTGGTTCTCTAATTGATTGATTGATTGGTTGTGCATGTAAACAGTCTGGCAGCTCCTCCCCAGGCAGCTTGATTGACAGCCTGACGCTCTCATGGGGATTCGATTGTGCTCTGAGATGACTGGCAGAGGTGTCAGCATCGAAGCACATTGCGGTGTGATTTAACTATCATGTAACATCTTTTTTAACATTTTTCAATGTGCAGTAAAGTGTATTTCTGATCTTGTCACTCGCTACCGGGCAGGAGGGCAACACGACAGTGCGGCTGGATCAAAAGAGACGTCGGAGACGCTTTGCTGAACAAAAAGTAGTTTTATTACAACCGAGCGTCATTAAAGAGGTCTGCAGTACCTGGAGGAACTCCGGTCAAAAAATGGAGGACTGCTGACTGGAGAAGCCAAACCACCAGTCTTTTATTCCTTCTTTCTCTGTCTGGGTGTGTGCTTAAGTCAGGACAGCACAACCTGACCATGTAAGGAGATGTTTGTGTATAGTGACTGGACAACAACTGCTTTAAGTCATAACTCGAATGTTGGCGTTGAACTAGATAGGTAGTCTTTTCACAAGGATATGGTTATCACTTTTGCATTACGAAGTCCCAATTAGGGCCTCTCTCCTACGAGAAGTGATCCAATCCACCTGCGAATGTCAAACTAAGGAGCCTTATGTTATATATATTATATAATTACTTAAACTTGGTGGTTTGCTTTCTCCAAGGTGAATATAAACATTCACCATATGTAGTACATAATATGAGTTAATTATTTCACTTCAGCAGCACTGATCATATTCATCAACTATTGGACTTTAATTAGGTCCACTTACTTGTAGTGAAGGGAAAATACAGTGCTTTCGCATTCCAGCAAAATTGATTGAGTAAGAGGCGTAGCCCATGACTGTATATCTGTGGCATTAAGAGCTGATGAGAGCAGCAATTCTAAAAAAAAAAATCACTGGCTGTCAACCCTTAAAGAGTCCTAATTTAGTGGGTGGTTTCAACTGGAAGTGACATTTTGTCATATTTTTCTCTGCAAAGTCCCCTTGATGCAAAGTGATATTTAAATGATTTGAAAAACACCTCCTTCTTAGTGAGCGTGATACCCACCCTAGCCAAGTGAACCCACCCCTTGAATATGCCCGACGCTTTGCAAAAAGTAAAAAAAAAAAAAAAAAGCAGCTGTAGCTCATGTTTTTAGCAACACTATGTTCTTTAGTAGAGGTGGGACTTTTTGGACACCTCACGTTTCGAGTACGATTACAATTCAGGAGCCATACGATTCGATTAAAAATTTATTATTGAAACATGTTTACATGTTTACATTTCTTTTTGTTTCACTAAACAAGCATTCATCACTTGCAACTTTTAAAAACAGTGCATTTATAACAAGAAACAGTTGAATTAATTCCCAGTATATTTATTAAATAAATGGAAATGTGTGCAAAACTGGAAAATACATGCCCCAAAATAAAGGAGCTGGTCAGATCTCTCAGTAAGGTAACTTGCTGCCAAATTTTAGAACTGTCTGCATTGCTTTATTTACAATAAATAAATGATCAATTATTGGCGTTTACTAATCGATTTTACAATCGCCCATGTCCAAATTGTGATGCATCTAAAAATCGATTATTTCCCCCACATCTATTCCCCAGGACATGTTCTGAAACGCTTCTGCGTGCAGGAAGTTGACCTTGGTGTGTTTATTCTGCTTTCATTTTTGTGGTTACATCATTACTGTAGTTAGCGTTCTTTCTAGTAGGATTTAAGATTTCCATAATATAAGCAGCAAGGTCCAGGGGTTCACGGCCCGCAATTACTCTAAACTATGAAGTTTAGTAGAGGGCTACAAAATATCGGCCCCTGGGGTGCAAGTTTGAGAACATTGATCTACAAAACCCAAAACCAGTGAAGTTGACACTTTGTGTAATTCTTAAATGAAAACAGAATCCTTTTCAACTTATATTCAATTGAATAGACTGCAAAAACAATATATTTGATGTTTGAACTGAGAAACTTATTTTTTGGGGGCAAATAATCATTAACTTAGAATTTATTGCCAGCAACACATTGCAAACAAGTTGGCACAGGGGCATGTTCACCACTGTGTTACATGGCCTTTCCTTTTAACAACACTCAGTAAACGTTTGGGAACTGATTAGACCCATTTTTGAACCTTTTCAGGTGAAATTATTTCCCATTCTTGCTTGATGTACAGCTTATGTTGTTCAACAGTCCGGTGTCTCCGTTGTGGTATTATAGGCTTCATAATGCGCCACACATTTTCAATGGGAAACAGGTCTGGACTACAGGCAGGACAGTTTAGTATCCACACTGTTTTACTATGAAGCCACGCTGTCGTAACACGTGGCTTCATGCATGGGTAACTTACACATCTGTGAAGGCACCATTAATGCTAAAGGGTGCATACAGGTTTTGGAGCAACATATGTTGCCATCCAAGCAACGTTATCATGGACGCCCCTGATTATTTCAGCAAGATAATCTGAAATAATCAGATTATTTCAGCAAGATAATCTGAAATAATCAGGGGCGTCCATGATAACGTTGCTTGGATGGCAACATATGTTGCTCCAAAACCTGTATGCGCCCTTTAGCATTAATGGTGCCTTCACAGATGTGTAAGTTACCGTCCCTGATTATTTCAGCAAGATAATCTGAAATAATCAGGGGCGTCCATGATAACGTTGCTTGGATGGCAACATATGTTGCTCCAAAACCTGTATGCACCCTTTAGCATTAATGGTGCCTTCACAGATGTGTACGTTACCCATGCCTTGGGCACTAATACACCCCATTCCATCACAAATGCTGGCTTTTGAACTTTGCGCCTGTAACAGTCCAGATGGTTCTTTTTGTTTTTGGCCCGGAGGACACGACGTCCACAGTTTCCAAAAACAATTTGAAATGTGACTCGTCGGACCGCAGAACACTTTTACACTTTGCATCAGTCCATCTTAGATGAGCTCGGTCCCAGCAAAGCCGGCGTCGTTTCTGGGTGTTGTTGATAAATGGCTTTGGCTTTGCATATTAGAGTTTTAACTTGCACTTACAAATGTAGCAACAAACTGTAGTTACTGACAGTGGTTTTCTGAAGTGTTCCTGAGCCCATGTGGTGATATCCTTTACACGCCGATGTCGCTTTTTGATTAAGTACCACTTGAGGGATTGAAGGTCACTGACATGCCGCTTACGTGCAGTGATTTCTCCAGATTATCTGAACCTTTTGATGATATTACAGACTGTAGATGGTGAAATCCCTAAATTCCTTGCAACAGCTCGTTGAGACAATTTGCTCACGCATTGGTTCACAAAGTGGTGACCCTCACCCCATCCTTGTTTCTGAATGACTGAGCATTTCATGGAAGCTGCTTTTATACCCAATCATGGTACCCACCTGTTCCCAATTAGCCTGTTCACCTGTGGGATGTTCCAAATAAGTGTTTGATAAGCATTCCTCAACTTTTTCAGTCTTTTTTGCCACTTGTGCCAGCTTGTGCACGCATCAAATTCCAAATGAGCTTATTTGCAAAAAACTAACACCATCTTCCAGCGTGAACGTTACGTATCTTGTCTTTACAATCTATACAATTGAATATAGGTTGAAAGGGATTTGCAAATCATTGTATTCTGTTTTTATTTACACAACGTGCCAACTTCACTGGTTTTGGGTTTTGTACAATATATATTATTGCTCCTTTTCCAGACATGACTTTCTTCAGGTGTCTGATTGGCTTAAATACCCTCACAGACAGTGAATATAGCCCTTACTTTGTGGTCTATTGAGGGTTTTTCCCTGCTAAAGTGGTAAAACTGAGTGTTCATGTTTCTAAAAGTTGATCCACTTTGGAAGTGTCAGGCAATGCCGAGGCTTGACCTTCAGCAGTCCTCTGCGTTATCTCTGCGAGAGCGATTGTCATTCACTGGACAGCTGCCCGCCACTCCAGATGATGATGACGATCATAACAAGGTTTCAGAAGAACCTCAAGTGACTTCACGTTGGTCAGATGACATTTTGAGCTGTTGGTTCATGCGTGGCTCAGAAAAAACACTTAAAGGACGCTGGTTGTTAGGTTTTTTTGGCTTTTAAGGGCAAGCGATGGCTGTGTTGCATTCAATATTTCAGGAGCAACAAGGCTGTTTGAGAGGGGCTCGTGTGCCGATGGGAAATGAAGTGAGAGAGGCGTTGATGGTGGCTCACGGTGAACTTTAAGTGAACCACTTTGCCCTCTCGGCGCATAGAGGACAAATAATAACCACTCAATAATTCAATAGCGAAATACAGAATGGCTTTTTAAATGATAGGAAAGTTCTTTGTTAACTTTAGACTCCCACACTAAATATAGCTCACACCAACTGTTGCTGTATGTGTTTAATATTTCAGGATAAAAAAGACGAGACCACAGCGAGGACAGACGTATTTTGATATACTGTAGGCAACATGTCTCCTTCACCTTATAAAAAGGCAGTTTTGATCCTCTTCAGTCTTTATCGTCTAACAATCATATACCCTACATTGACCAGAGACAGGACAAGCACTATAGGACCAAGACAAAACCTGTTTGCCTTTAAATCGTTACGAGCGCATCTAATTACTAACCTGTAATTGGCCAGCCCGCTATCACTCCATCTGGTTGCAAACAGCTTGCACACCGCTGTTTTGCTAGTAGGCCAGGGGTGTGCGTGCCTTGTCTGCCTGTTTAGTAAGGGTGTAACAGTACACAAAAATTTCGGTTCGGTACGTACCTCGGTTTAGAGGTCACGGTTCAGTTCATTTTCGGTACAGTAAGAAAACAACAAAATATACATTTTCTGGTTATTTATTTACCAAAATTTGTAAACAATGGCTTTATCCTTTTAACATTGCTTTAAAGGCCTACTGAAACCCACTACTACCGACCACGCAGTCTGATAGTTTGTATATCAATGATGAAATCTTAACATTGCAACACATGCTTACTAAAGTGCAATTTTAAATTTTGCGCGAAATATCCTGCTGAAAACGTCTCGGTATGATGACGTCAGCGCGTGACGTCACGGATTGTAGAGGACATTTTGGGACAGCATGGTGGCCAGCTATTAAGTTGTCTGTTTTCATCGCAAAATTCCACAGTATTCTGGACATCTGTGTTGGAGAATCTTTTGCAATTTGTTCAATGAACAATGGAGACAGCAAAGAAGAAAGCTGTAGGTGGGAAGCGGTGTATTGCGGCCGACTGCAGCAACACAAACACAGCCGGTGTTTCATTGTTTACATTCTCGGAAGATGACAGTCAAGCTTTACCATTGGTCTGTGGAGAACTGGGACAACAGAGACTCTTACCAGGAGGACTTTGAGTTGGATGCGCAGACACGGTACCGTGAGTACGCATGCAGCTGCGGCTTCCAAACATTTGACCGCTTGCCCGTACGTGCGTGCCGCTATGTGCATGTCACGTACGTAACTTTGGGGACTTTGGGAAAATATATGTGCTGTATGAACTTTGGGGAGGTGAACGGTACTTTGGGCTGTGGGATTGAGTGTGTTGTGCCGGTGTTTGAGTTGTATTGGCGGGTTATATGGATGGGAGGGGGGAGGTGTTTGTTATGCGGAATTAATTTGTGGCATATTAAATATAAGCCTGATTGTGTTGTGGCTAATAGAGTTGTGTTTATTTACTGTTTTAGTCATTCCCAGCTGAATATCAGGTCCCACCCGCCTCTCACAGCATCTTCCCTATCTGAATCGCTCCCACTGCCCTCTAGTCCTTCACTCTCACTTTCCTCATCCACAAATCTTTCATCCTCGCTCAAATTAATGGGGAATTCGTCGCTTTCTCGGTCCGAATTGCTCTCGCTGCTGGTGGCCATGATTGTAAACAATGTGCAGATGTGAGGAGCTCCACAACCTGTGACGTCGCGCTACTCGTCTGCTACTTCCGGTACAGGCAAGGCTTTTTTATCAGCAACCAAAAGTTGCGAACTTTATCATCGATGTTCTCTACTAAATCCTTTCAGCAAAAATATGGCTATCGCAAAATGATCAAGTATGACACATAGAATGGACCTGCTATCCCCGTTTAAATAAGAAAATCGCATTTCAGTAGGCCTTTAAAATAGCTCTGTAGCTACTTAATATGTCCGTGTGTATTCCGTCCTACGTGTTTGTGTCCGTGACGTAAACAAGTTGACAAATAGTTAACATTAAGATCCCAAGAAAGGGGAAAAAAGAGTCCAGGCCTTTTATCTTTAAGAAGCTTTAGTGGTTTTCACAGAGAATGCACTTTTCCTTCCTTCTTGTCTAATTGGTCATTTCTTTCTTTGTTTTCTCTTTTCCTTGTTTCCCTTTTGTTTTCGTCATCTTCTCTTCTTTATTTATTTGTAAAACTGTATGAAGTGACACAAAATATATGTCAAATAAACACTACTAAGTAACTACATTTCTACAAATGTTTGCTGCATAACATGTTTTCACACATACACACACAGCCCATACAATAGCATGTAAACAGTGCTCATAAAGTTATGTAAATAGCCGTACAAAGCCCATGTAACACTCAAAGCCACACATAAATAAGATTTATATGTGGAATGGTTGCAAACAACACAAGATAATATATATTATATACTGAGGAGGAGAGACACAAACATTGCACCTTCCCTTAGAGGAGTGAGCTAGTGAGCAAAGAAGCTACATGCTAAGTAGCAACAAGCTAAAACAAGAGAACAAGATATCGTCGCACAGTACTATTCTACATTTACACACACACACACACACAACGTCTTCATGTTACTCATAAAACAGACACATGACTTACAGACAATGTTTCCAAGACACTTTGTGGGAAGAAACAACAAACTTGGAGCGCTGAAACACATACATTTGTCCCGTGTGTAAACGAGTGAGCGTCTGACTGTCGCGCGGAGACTACCGGAAACTAGAAGAGGGAGCAACTCGCCTTCAAAATAAAGGTCCCTTCTCATTACTTGATAATGTTACATCACAGTGTGGAAACTCGTTTGGTGCACCTCCGTTCTGAACCGAACCCCCCATACTGAAACAGTTCAATACAAATACACATACCGTTACACCATTACTGTTTGGTAATTAGTTGTGTTACTATGCCGAATCAACAATCACTATACTCAAAAAATGTTAATCACATGATTTCCGCGTTCACGTAACCGCAGACGGATTCCCAGGATTGGCCATTGAAGGGTATTTCTGGTCTTGTCGCCCCCTCCTGGGCAGAAGTACAACACGGCTGCGTAGCTGGATCAAAACAGACGTCGAAGATGCTTTGCTGAACAAAAAGTTGTTTTATTACAAGCGAGCGTCATCTAACCAGAACTGCAGTACCCGGAGCAATGTAAGTAAAAAAAAATGGGGGACTCCTAACTTAGAGAAGCCAAACCATCATTCTTATATTCCTACCTTCTGTCTGTGTGTGTGCGCTGGGTCGGGAGAGCACATCCTGACCATAAAAGGAGATGTTTGTGTGTAACAACTGCTTTAATTTAACCTCTTAAGGCCCAAGCTGTTTGTTTACATGCTTTTTTTTGTATTTCTCTTTGCTATTTGGGCTTATTGGACCCTAATTAGAATAAAAACTAAGAATCATCTTTTTATATGATGTACTTAGTCCATAAGTAACAAATGTGTACTTCATGTTTAGTGACATGCTAATTCTTATTTTTACACTTTTTTCCCCCAAATTCCATTGTATGTTATACTCTTCTGACACCACCAGATGGCAGTATAAATGTCCACATAAGGGCCATAAGACCCCAATTCAGTAGTGTACACAATTTTGAAAACGAGCTAAAAGGTGCTGTCCACGCATGTGGCCAACTAAGCCTTTAGAGCAGTGGTTCTTAACCTGGGTTCGATCGAACCCTAGGGGTTTGGTGAGTCGGCCTCAGGGGTTCGGCGGAGCCTCCACACACACCAGACTCATCGTGTAAATAAAAACTTCTCCCTATCGACGTATTATGGATACCCCCAAACAATGTTCCCTCTAATTTTCCATATGCGTGAGCAAACGTAAAAACTCCTTGAACTGGCTTGAACTTGAAGTGGAGCACATGTGAGCGACGTCAGACGTGCACATGCACTGTGGCCACACCTGCAGCACACCTGTCCCAAACCTGACGAAATAACAAGTTAAATGTTTTACTATTATAATCAAATGACAGCAGTCATTTCCATGATATTATTTTCTAATATATGTTTTTGGCCCACTTACAATGACAATAACAACAAATATTGTTTTTCATGAGCTGTGCACTAGTATTGTATGTCTGGGTGGGGGATCCTGCTTTGGGAATAATTTGTACCCCTTTCAGATATCGCATTTAGTTCCCACTAAAACATTCACATGTTGCACAATGAGATGTAAACATGGGATCATGTGTACATTCCTGTAACTTTCTGTTCACCCACATCTGCGGTCTTCTGATTTCTGATTGTCATTCTCATTGACATCCCACTGGGTTGAGTTTTTCCTTGCCCTTATGTGGGATCTGAACCGAGGATGTCTTGTGGCTTGTGCAGCCTTTTGAGACTCTTGTGATTTAGGGCTATATAAATAAACATTGATTGATTTATTGATTGATTGATTGACAAAAATGTGACTGATTTGCTGTCGTTGTAAGGAGAAGGATTATTTGTTTGGGGAAATAATTTGTCCGGTACCGCTCATTTATTCCCGAAACACTTAACCGCCCCAGCAGGTCAGCAGTTGCAACTTGAAACTCTCTCTTCTTCTTTTTTAACAGCTCATCAAGCTCAGAACAGCAGCACAATGCTCTCCTTAACAATAACAGCACTGTGCACAATGGTCTGACAGTTCTAACAAAATAAAGGTTTAAAAAAAAGTACCTTACACAAGCATAACATACTTAAAGTACCAGTAGAGTGGAAAAACAAGTTGACTTTATATGCTTATCTGTGTTTAATTGAATCCATTCAACCATATCCAATTGTATTTACAATCCGTTAAGTATGTGAAAACACCTTTTAAACATCACAAAATGCCACAAATTCAGTCAACTATTTTGAATATTCTGCTCCGAATACCTTCAGCGATTTTTGGAGCGTGACATCACTGGGGTAACGCTTCTGCACTCTGACCATATTACCAGATCAGTCATACTGAAAATAAAGAGATGGGGTGTCTATCATTCACAATCCTGATATCAGAAAATAAGTAATATGCTTGTTTTTTTTTATGCATTCGAAATCGTAAATAAATAGCTAACAATTGAGTCAACAGATCGAGGGTTCTCTGTTGCGCTCATTATACTCTCTCCAAAAACATCCAGAAGGTGCGAACAATGCTCCGTTCACATGTTGTGACCTGAAATGTAGCCAAATATGAGTGATGTTGTTATTATAAGCGCCGACGCAGACGGACTATTTTAGCAGCGCATTGATAGCAGTCAGCTAATGCTAGGTTATACTCGAATGTTTAAGACGGCTGCTTCTGCTTTGTCTCAAACTCGCTAAAAATCCATTTTAGATTACAATTTTATGCATCTCTCACCTGGTAGTAGACAAATGTGGCCATCGACCGACAGGCTGGTCGACTTTCACATTCCCGCGAAATGGTGAAAAAGACCCCAAAAAACGTTTCCTGCAGAATTTTTTTTTAACCCTTTGTGAACATTGCGATTAATTCTTCACCTAAGCGGGATTATTTGAGCATCCCGTTGGTCGGCATCCCAGTGAGGGTGGAAATATTACTGTAAGTGTTTGTTTTATTGTGGTTTGTTATTGTTAGTTCTAGAGATGTCCGATAATATCGGACAGCCGATATTATCGGCCGATAAATGCTTTAAAATGTAATATCAAATCAAATCAAATCAAATCAACTTTATTTATAAAGCACATGCAAATATCGGTATCGGTTTCAAAAAGTAAAATTGATGACTTTTTAAAACGCCGCTGTACGGAGTGGTACACGGACGTAGGGAGAAGTACAGAGCGCCAATAAACCTTAAAGGCACTGCCTTTGCGTGCTGGCCCATTCACATAATATCTACGGCTTTTCACACACACAAGTGATAGCAATGCATACTTGGTCACACTGAAGGTGGCCGTATAAACAACTTTAACACTGTTACAAATATGCGCCACACTGTGAACCCACACCAAACAAGAATGACAAACACATTTCGGGAGAACATCCGCACCGTGACACAACATAAACACAACAGAACAAATACCCAGAACCCCTTGCAGCACTAACTCTTCCGGGATGCTAACTCTTCCCCCCCCCCCCCCCCCCACACACACACACACATGGCTTGGCATTGTCTTGCTTAAATAAGCAGGGGCGTCCATGAAAAAGACGGCGCTTAGATGGCAGCATATGTTGTTCCAAAACCTGTATGTACCTTTCAGCATTAATGGTGCCTTCACAGATGTGTAAGTTAAGTCTAAGTTAAGTCTTGGGCACTAATGCACCACAGATGCTGGCTTTTGAACTTTACGTCGATAACAGTCTGGATGGCTCGCTTCCCCTTTGGTCCGGATGACACGATGTCGAATATTTCCAAAAACAATTTGAAATGTGGACTCGTCAGACCACAGAACACTTTTCCACTTTGCATGAGTCCATCTTAGATGATCTCAGGACCAGAGAAGCCGGCGGCATTTCTGGATGTTGTTGATAAATGGCTTTCGCTTTGCATAGTAGAGCTTTAACTTGCACTTACAGATGTAGCGACGAACTGTATTTAGTGACAGTGGTTTTCTGAAGTGTTCCTGAGCCAATGTGATGATATCCTTTAGAGATTGATGTCGGTTTTTGATACAGTGCCGTCTGAGGGATCGAAGGTCACGGTCATTCAATGTTGGTTTCCGGCCATGCCGCTTATGTGGAGTGATTTCTCCAGATTCTCTGAACCTTTTGATGATGTTATGGACCGTAGATGTTGAAATCCTAAATGTCTTGCAATTGCACTTTGAGAAACGTTGTTCTTAAACTGTTTGACTATTTGCTCACGCAGTTGTGGACAAAGGGGTGTACCTCGCCCCATCCTTTCTTGTAAAAGACTCAGCATTTTTTGGGAAGCTGTTTTTATACCCAATCATGGCACCCACCTGTTCCCAATTAGCCTGCACACCTGTGGGATGTTCCAAATAAGTGTTTGATGAGCATTCCTCAACTTTATCAGTATTTATTGCCACCTTTCCCAACTTCTTTGTCACGTGTTGCTGGCATCAAATTCTAAAGTTAATGATTATTTGCAAAAAAAAAAAAGTTTATCAGTTTGAACATCAAATATGTTGTCTTTGTAGCATATTCAACTGAATATGGGTTGAAAATGATTTGCAAATCATTGTATTCCATTTATATTTACATCTAACACAGCTTCCCAACTCATATGGAAACGGGGTATGTAGATTAGAAAAGACAAATCTAAAAAAAAAACTTGAGACCTCCCGCGGGTCGGAGTTTGGACGCTGGCAGGCCGTATTTGGCCCGCTGGCCATAGTTTGGGGACCACTGATCTAAACTTTACCGCTGCCGGATATTTTTTTCCTATACTTTTATTGTAATATTTTAAGAATGTGTTTGCTCTATTTTTGAGACAAAGAACACAATCTAAAGTTGTCTTTATTTTTTAGTTTCAATGCCAAGATTTTAATAGTCCGGCCCCCGTGTGCACAGATTTCCTCCATGCGGCCCCCGAGCTAAAATGAGTTGGACATCCCTGATGTACAGTATTACAGTATGTGTAACAGCGGCAGAAAAAAAAAAGGGCAGCATAAAATAGAGCGTAGATCCAGCAGAAAATTGACATTATAAACAAAGAGAGGTAGCTAACATAGAAGCGGTCGGACAAAAAAAAAAAAAAAAATGGAGACTTCCCGCGGGCCGGATTTTGGACACTGGCGGGCCGTATCCAGTCCGTGGTCCGTATGTTGGGGATCCCTGGATTAAATGATTGATTGATTGATTTTATAACATATTATTTATAATATTTTCTACACACTCGATGGTGGTAAAATAAGAGTAAAAGGAGGAAAAAAAAAAGGAATTTAAAAAAGCTAAAACGGATAATCTGAAATTGATTGTTTTTTTCTTATTGCTATTGTTATTTAAATAATTGTTGTTACTATTATTATTATTATTTTACTTGTTTGTTCGTTACTAATGTATATTTGGTTATTCTTTTCAATTATATTTGAAATTGAGTTTTGGTGATGTGCTTTATAAATAAAGTTGATTTGATTTGATTTGATACAATAAATCATCTGGTTTTTAAATGAATGAATAATCGTGGTATTAATCATGATTTCAGTATCAATTAAAATAATCGTGATCATCCAGCCTTCCATTTTCGACCGCTTGTCGCTCTTGGGGTTGCGGGGAGGGCAGAGCTTATCCCATCTGCATTCGGGCGGAACCCTGGACAGGGCCAACACAGATAAAGAGACAAGCATTCACTCTCATATTCACATATTAGGGCCATTATTTTTGCCATACTTGTCCGCTTACAATAGAGGACGCCACAAATGTCATTCATGTGAAAACATTAGCGCACGTCATGACTTTGCTGACTGCGATTATTTTTCCAACCCCCCACCGGTACCAGCACAGTGGCGCTGTTCTAAGCCCCACTTAAGTGAAGGGCGTGCGATGCGCTATATCAGGTGTAAATTGTACAAGTGTAAAGGGTGAAAATGTTGTGTGTTGCGTGGTGCAGATGGTATAGTGGCCGTGCCAGCAACTTGAGGGTTCCAGGTTCGATTCCAGCTTCCGCCTTTCATGCCGTTCCGTGGGCAAGACACTTCATCTTTGCTCCTGATGGGCCGTTGTTGGCACCTTGCATGGCAGCTTCCGCCAGCAGTGTGTGAATGTGTGTGTGAATGGTCATTCCAGGTTTAGCAAAGCGCTATATAAATACAGACTATTTACCGGACCAGACCATTTATCTTCAATATCAGTTTTGAAGGATCATCTCTGGCCTCGGCTTTGTTTACTCTCTGAGTTCCTAATATATTCTTTGAGTCATGAATAATTTCCATCTTTGTCTGTCATTCGAACAAAAACCCCTACGCTTGTTTTTGTGTTTTCATCAGCCGCGCGCCAACCCGACCCTCACCGCATGCATTATTCAAACCCTTCAGCACTCCACCCCCCAATCCTCCTTCTCAAATGGTGAACCATAGGGATTTGTTTCACGAATGACCCCCCACCCGCCCCCGTCTCTGACGAGAGACAGGGTGTGTCATTACGGAGCTCATGGCAATCAGCTTGCTATCTTTGTGCACATTTTAGGAAAAACTCAGCGGGATGGCTGCCTTTGATCATTATCATTTCCCATGTGTGTCTGTGTGTGTGTTTGCGTGTGTGTGTGTGTGTGCGTGTGTGTGTGTGCATGTTGACTCGCTGACAGGCGGTAGTTAGTCCATGTGTGTGTTTTTGCTAATGAGCATATATGACCGTGCAGCTGTGATCAACAATTATTATGTTAACGCATCACTGTTCATAGCCCGGAAAACATTATCACAAAAATATGTAGGAAATCGTAAAAAATCTTTAACCACTTCCAACTATTATCACCCCCTGGCATTAACACACAATTCACAAATTGAGTATAAAGTCACTATCCACTGTTCTTGGTCTTGTGAAATACTCTACATTAGGTGAGGTTAGGTCAACAACTGTTCGCTTCATAGCCTAGCTTTATATACATATCTACAAAATCCAAAACCAGTGAATTTGGCACGTTGTCATTCGTAAATAAAAACAGAATACAAAGATTTGCAAATCCTTTTCAACTTATATTCAATTGAACAGACTGCAAAGACAAGATATTTAATGTTCCAACTGAGAAACTTCATTTTTGTTTTACAAATAATCATTCACTTAGAATTTAATGGCAGCAGCATGTTGCAAAAAAGTTGGCACAGGGGTATTTTTACCACTGTGTTACATGGCCTTTCCTTTTAACAACACTCAGTAAACGTTTGGGAACTGAGGATACCAATTTTTTAAGCTTTTCAGATGGAATTCTTTCCCATTCTTGCTTGACGTACAGCTTAAGTTGTTTAACAGTCCAGGGTCTCCGTTGTCGTATTGTACGCTTCATATTGCGCCACACATTTTCAATGGGAGACAGGTCTGGACTACAGGCAGGCCAGTCTAGTATCCGCACTCTTTTACTACAAAGCCACGCTGTCGTAACACGTGGCTTGGAATTGTCTTGCTGAAATAAGCAGGGGCGTCCATGATAATGTTGCTTGGATGGCAACATATGTTGATCCAAAACCTGTATGTACAGCATTAATGGTGCCTTCACAAATGTGTAAGTTACCCACGCTTTGGGCACTAATACACCCATACCATCACAGATGCTGGCTTTTGAACTTTGCGCCTATAACAGTCCGGATGGTTCTTTTCCTCTTTGTTTCGGAGGACACAAAGTCCACAGTTTCCAAAAACAATTTGAACTGTGGACTCGTCAGACAACAGAACACTTTTCCACTTTGCATCAGTCCATTTTAGATGAGCTCGGGCCCAGCGATGCCGGCGGCGTTTCTGGGTGTTGTTGATAAATGGCTTTCGCTTTGCATAGTAGAGTTTTAACTTGCACTTACAGATGTAGCGACAAACTGTAGTTACTGACAGTGGTTTTCTGAAGTGTTCTTGAGCCCCTGTGGTGATATCTTTTACACACTGATGTCGGTTTTTGATGCAGTACCGCTTGAGGGATCGAAGGTCCTTAATGTCATCGCAGATTTTCTGAACCTTTTGATGATATTACGAACCGTAGATGGTAAAATCCCTAAATTCCTTGCAAGTGTCTCTGTTGTGTTTACTGAGGGAGGTGACGGCAAACAGACACCAGGGGGCAGTAATACAATTATTTAATATATATATATATAATAATTCAATATATATATATATAATAATAATAATAACAAACACTACTGAACTAAGGAAATGGAGTGTGAACTAGAATACAAGAGTGTGTGGTGTAAGACTATGTGTGTAGTTAGCTGAAGTGTTTTACCAAGTGTTGACGAGAGCAAACGAGGCAGTCCATGGGGCAGGCAGGTGATCCGGGGCGAGAGAGGCGTCAAAGTCCAGGGGCAAGCGAGGAGTCAAAGAAACGAGGGAGGCAGTCAAAATCCAGGGCAACGGAAGGTAAACAGGTACACCATGAGAAAACTAAGTTCCCGCGCCGATCCTAGGGTCCACTGGCCCTTTATTGAGCTTACCCTCATCAGACCCAGGTGTGTAGATTGTCTGATTGTCTGCAGGCTTGTAGCTGCGTGGGCGTGCTGCTCGCAGCGCGAGCAGGGGCGTGTCCGAGCACGCTGTCAGCGGAGCCTCCAAGTGTTCCCGCAGAGAAGGGAGACGCAGACTGCGCGTGCGCCGTAACAGTCTCAAAGGGCTGCACAAGCCACAACGACATCCTCGACTCAGATCCCACATCAGGGCACGAAAACTCTCAACCCAATGGGAACAACGAGAAACCCTGGAAGCAGATGTGGGGACCCCTGCCCCTTCGGGAGCTCAGTGCAATGGATGAAGAGTGGATACGGTTAATAACGTGAGAGTCCAGTCCATAGTGGGGCCAGCAGTCGATCCTTTTGTATGTAGACAAGTCAGCAGCGCAGAGACGTCACCAACTGATGCATAGAGCAGTGGTCCACCCCTCTAACTGTTACCGGGAGGGCATTCCAGAGTACTGGAGGCCGAATAGAAAACGCTCTATAGCCTGCAGACTTTTTTGGGGCTCTAGGAATCACGAATAATCCGGAGTTCTTAGAACACAGATTTCTTGCCGGGACATATGGTACAATACAATCAGCAAGATAGGACGGAGCTAGACCGTTTAGTATTTTATACGTAAGTAGTAAAACCTTAACGTCGCATCTTAAGTGCACGGGAAGCCAGTGCAGGTGAGCCAGTATAGGTATATGTATATATATATATATATATATATATATATATATATATATATATATATATATATATATATATATATATATATACAGTATATATATACAGTATATATATATTAGGGGTGTAACGGTACACAAAAATTTCGTACGTACCTCGGTTTAGAGGTCACGGTTCGGTTCATTTTCGGTACAGTAAGAAAACAACAAAATATTAATTTTTTGGTTATTTATTTACCAAATTTGTAAACAATGTCATAACATACATATACACACAGGGTCCATTGCCATGCTTAATGTGGTCAACATATATAAAATAAAAACTAAATAAGATAAGGCTCAGAATGGTTTAACAAAACCTTTCTACATATAAAGTGCTTTTTTTGATTGATTGATTGAGACTTTTATTAGTAGATTGCACAGTACAGTACATATTCCGTACAATTTTACATTTTGTACCAACTGTAATCTTTTAATGCCAGACATAGGGAGACCCAAAAATAATACGTTACAACAATCGAGATGAGACGTAACGAACACATGAATAATGATCTCTGCGTCGGTGGTGGACATAATGGGACACATTTTAGCGATATTATGGAGATGAAAGAAGGCTATTTTAGTAACACTCTTAATGTGTGACTCAAATGAGAGAGTTGGTTTGAAGATATAACCCAGATTCTTTACCGAGTCACTTTGTGTAATTGTTTTGTTGTCAAATGTTATGGTGGTATTATTAAATAGCAGAGGTGGGACCAAGTCATTGTTTTGCAAGTCACAAGTAAGTCTCAAGTCTTTGCCCTCAAGTCCGAGTCAAGTCCCGAGTCAAGACAGGCAAGCCCCGAGTCAAGTCCAAAGTCAAGACTGGAAAGTCTCAAGTCAAGTCCTAAGTCCTGCATTTTGAGTTTCGAGTCCTTTCAAGTCCTTTTAACCACAGACTAATATATTAACACAGATTGTGTATGCTTTTCAAATGCTGTATTTATTTATTAAAACAAGTGCATTTTAAATTGCAGGAAAGAAAATTGTGCTGACATTGCACTTTATAATAGCACTATTAACCAGTCATTTTAAACATTAACTCATTCCTTTACAGAACAAACACATTGAAAAATAAAGAGCAAATGTACTTATTTGTACAAAAGTGTTAACATTGAAAAAACATGACATATACGTGAACATAACAAAAAAGTTGTACTTTTTATATGTCAGGGCCCTATGCTGCATTGCATTTGCAAAAGACCAAATTAGCCAAGAGTCTGTCAGTCATTTGTGCACGATGGGGGCGTAGTATGATGCCACCATGGCTGAAAACTCGCTCCACTGGAGCACTGGAGGCAGGCACTGCCAAGACTCTCATGGCCACTCGGAACAGTGAAGGAAGAGTCTTCATGTTCAATGCCCAGAACAAAAGGGGGGAGAGAGTTGTTTTGGGTTGGTGCACTACTTGTAAGTGTATCTTGTGTTTTTTATGTTGATTTAATTAAAAAAAGAAAGAAGAAAAAAATTATTTCTTGTGCGGCCCGATACCAATCGATCCACGGACCAGTACCGGGCCGCGGCCCGGTGGTTGGGGACCACTGAGGTAAACAACCAACAGTATGTCAGAAAGCTAGCTAAAACGGTACACATATTCATAATATAGTATACATTTTAACTGACCTTTCATTTTACTATTTTTGTCTTTTTTTAGGTGGCTAAAATACGCGGTGCTGCTGACCGCCGTCTAACGTTACGTGTGATATATTGACTAACGTAACCCTGCTTGAAAAAAATCACTGAACAAAAAGTATGAATAAGGTAGTGAACTGCAACAGATTCCCGTGTTTGCAATAACGTTATAACGTTAGCAGTGAGTTTACAGCCTCACTGATTTAACTACACAGCAAATAAAAGTCACGTTACTTAGCCAATAAACGTTATCTTACATTCAAAACTTACCGTTCTTTGTGCAACTTCAAATGCCGGACGAAGTTGGAAGTTGTTGCCTCTCCATCAGTAATTTTCGAACCGCATGTGTTGCATACTGCAAACCGTTTTGTGTTGACCACCTCGTAATTTTTATACCCAAACAAAATTATTTTAGGTATCATTTTTTGTTCACTGACGTGTGGTTTGGACATGTCTTCTTCGTTGGTTGTCCTGCAATTTGATTGGATGAATGCTGTGTGATGAAAACAAAGTAGATCTAATTTGATTGGCTGTTGTACTGAGACCACACCAGCTGACACACGCAACGCTGATAGACAAGTACACAATGAAAAATACGGAGCGCTCCCGAATAACTTTTTCATCTTTGGGTTTTGGGGAAAGTAGCAAGTCATGTCAAGTCATGTCAATTCAAAAGGCTCAAGTCCAAGTGAAGTCACAAGTCATTGATGTTAAAGTCTAAGTCGAGTTGCAAGTCTTTTTAACATTTTGTCAAGTCGAGTCTAAAGTCATCAAATTCATGACTCGAGTCTGACTCGAGTCCAAGTCATGTGACTCGAGTCCACACCTCTGTTAAATAGGTGCCGGTGTCGAGCAGGACTAACATTTCCGTTTTCTTAGCTTCAAGATGCAAAAAGTTGCTGGACATCTATTGTTTAATTTCATCATCCCGTTTAGATGAAGAATTAATCATAATTCTCAAATTGGTAAAAAATTGTTTTTTAAAGACAGTAGTGTCCTTTCGTGTCTTTCTCACAATCTCCAGGCCTAAGTTGAATGTCAAACTTGACCAACTTCTCGGTTTAAGGCCACAACCTTCTACTAAACGTAGAGAGGCATGATTTACTGTATAATCTACAGTATAATTTACTTTGACCAATTCAGAGGCCATGCAGCATCTCACAGGCTCAGTCTGTCAACAGCTGCATAAGCTAGTTAAATCTCTGTGATCACTGTGCTGCTATAAGTAGTTCTTCTGCGTAACAATATCGCTAATACTTGCTTAATATTCAGGTCACGACATGTAAACGGAGTAATGCTGGCGGTTTTTGGAATGTTTTTTTAGAGGGTTTTATGGGCGCAATAGATGATTCACTTTAGCTTCATTTTTTTTGCCAGATAGTACTTGCCGTGAATTACAAAGGACCCTAGCATTCATATGCCCGATATTTTATTAACAAATAATTTTTATGTACTAAACCCGTTTCCATATGAGTTGGGAAATTGTGTTAGATGTAAATATAAACGGAATACAATGATTTGCAAATCCTTTTCAACCCATATTCAATTGAATGCACTACAAAGACAAGATATTTGATGTTCAAACTCATAAACTTTATTTTTTTTTTGCAAATAATAATTCACTTAGAATTTCATGGCTGCAACACGTGCCAAAGTAGTTGGGAAAGGGCATGTTCACCACTGTGTTACATGGCCTTTCCTTTTAACAACACTCAGTAAATATTTGGGAACTGAGGAGACACATTTTTTAAGCTTCTCAGGTGGAATTATTTCCCATTCTTGCTTGATGTACAGCTTAAGTTGTTCAACAGTCCTTTGTGGTATTTTAGGCTTCATAATGCGCCACACATTTTCAATGGGAGACAGGTCTGGACAACAGGCAGGCCAGTCTAGTACCCGCACTCTTTTACTATGAAGCCAAGTTGATGTAACACGTGGCTTCGCATTGTCTTGCTGAAATAAGCAGGGGCGTCCATGGTAACGTTGCTCCAAAACCTGTATGTACCTTTCAGCATTAATGGCGCCTTCACAGATGTGTAAGTTACCCATGTCTTGGGCACTAATACACCCCCATACCATCACAGATGCTGGCTTTTCAACTTTGCACCTATAACAATTCGGATGGTTCTTTTCCTCTTTGGTCCGGAGGACACAACGTCCACAGTTTCCAAAAACAATTTGAAATGTGGACTCGTCAGACCACAGAACACTTTTCCACTTTGTATCAGTCCATCTTAGATGAGCTCATGCCCAGCGAAACCGACGGCGTTTCTGGGTGTTGTTGATAAACGGTTTTCGCCTTGCATAGGAGAGTTTTAATTTGCACTTAGAGATGTAGCGACCAACTGTAGTTACTGACAGTGGGTTTCTGAAGTGTTCCTGAGCCCATGTGGTGATATCCTTTACACACTGATGTCGCTTGTTGATGCAGTACAGCCTGAGGGATGGAAGGTCACGGGCTTTGCTGCTTACGTGCAGTGATTTCTCCAGATTCTCAGAACCCTTTGATGATATTACGGACCGTAGATAGTGAAATCCCTAAATTCCTTGCAATAGCTGGTTGAGAAAGGTTTTTCTTAAACTGTTCAACAATTTGCTCACGCATTTGTTGACAAAGTGGTGACCCTCGCCCCATCCTTGTTTGTGAATGACTGAGCATTTCATGGAATCTACTTTTATACCCAATCATGGCACCCACCTGTTCCCAATTTGCCTGCTCACCTGTGGGATGTTCCAAATAAGTGTTTGATGAGCATTCCTCAACTTTATCAGTATTTATTGCCACCTTTCCCAACTTCTTTGTCACGTGTTGCTGGCATCAAATTTTAAAGTTAATGATTATTTGCAACAAAAAAAAAGTTTATCAG
Organism: Nerophis lumbriciformis; assembly: GCF_033978685.3. Classification (NCBI taxonomy): domain Eukaryota; kingdom Metazoa; phylum Chordata; class Actinopteri; order Syngnathiformes; family Syngnathidae; genus Nerophis; species Nerophis lumbriciformis. Next base: position 20,466,741 of record NC_084552.2, on the reverse strand, counting down.
TTTGAACATCAAATATGTTGTTTTTGTAGCATATTCAACTGAATATGGGTTGAAAATGATTTGCAAATCATTGTATTCCGTTTATATTTACGTCTAACACAGTTTCCCAACTCATATGGAAACGGGGTTTGTATTTGTTTCTGTATAATTCTGTATGAATCTGTATCACTATGCATCTGGCAGTCATTTCCCATAATATCAATTAGTGGGTAGATAATTAACTGTACTTGGAACGCCCTCTTGCCATAGCCAGACTTGATATGCCGCCCCCTCTTGCTGTGACATCATCTACAGAACTGGAGCCTATTTCCCCACATAGACAGCAAGGATAAAGACATATGCAACTATTACTTTGATCACTTAACTGCAGGTTTTTGTCACCTTGGTATACGATTACTTCAAAATGGTTAACATTATTAGCAAAAAAAGAGATCGGCATTTCCTGGTTTCCTGATTTTCCATCTCCTCCTCCATAGACGCCAAAGGTTGTTTCCTCATGCTCTTTCAGCATTTTCTCAAGCATCTTGAGGAAAACATCAGTAGAAGAGGATGCAAAATTAAATACTAGTGGCTTACCTTCTTTTTCTCTCGTGTTTGATCGGTAGGTCTGCCCTTTATTCTCCATTTACGGCAGGCTATGACGCAGTCTTTCTCCTCTAGATGGTGTTACTGTTTTTCGGAATAAAATTTAACTTGAGTCTTTTAATTTTTTTTTCGATCCAAAACCCTTCTTTTTAAAGTCAGAATCAATAAAATGATCGCTGCAAATTACACTTCTCTCGCTTGATCCGTCCCATTTTGCAGTCCATACTTTCCTCATATTCCTATAATTTGGAAATGTATGCAGGCTGACCCCATCTTTAGTTGTATTGCAACAATGTATCTGGCAGGAATATTTGATCATTCCTTCAAATTATGTGCAAAGATAAGGTGATTTTGGATGAAGATGCTACCAAAACACATACTACGGAATATGAAATTGCCTCCAGTCTTCTGTTGGTGACGTCAGGAAGCTGATGCAGGCGCTACAGTAAAAGTGGCCATTCCAAATTGTGCTGAAACTCGTCAGAAAACAAGAAAAATAAAACCCTACCGTCTCTATTTTGGGGGGAATTTTATTGCAGACATATTTGTTTGTGTCCAGAACTATATCCTGCTCAGTGGCCTAGTGGTTAGAGCAGTGGTTCTTAACCTGGGTTCGATCGAACCCTAGGGTTTCGGTGAGTCGGCCTCAGGGGTTCGGCAGAGCCTCCGCCGTGGAGGTCAAGACACCACCGACTCATCGTGTAAATAAAAACTTCTTCCTATTCGCGTATTATGGATACCCCCAAACAATGTTCCCACTAATTTTCTATATGCGTGAGCAAACGCAAAAACTCCTTGAGCATTCAGTGGAGCACATGTGAGCGACGTCAGACCGACAGCACACCTGTCCCAAACCTGACTAAATAACAAGTTCAATGTTTTATTATTGTAATCAAATGACAGCAGTCATTTCCATGAGATTATTTTCTAATATAAGTGTTTTGGCCCATTTACAATGGCTATAATATATTGTTTTTCATGAGCTGTGTACTTGTATTATATGTCTGGTTGGGGGGTCCTGCTTTGGAAATAATGTGTACCCCTTTCAGATATCGCTTTTCGTTCCCACTAAAACATTCACATGTTGCACAATGAGATGTAATCATGGGATTAGGTGTACATTCCTGTAGCTTTCTGTTTGTAAAATATATCTTTATTAGTATTTCTTTAATATAACAACATCATTTTATGATAACGGTTCGTGTTCGGTGAATGCGCATATGAAACTGGTGGGGTTCGGTACCTCCAACAATGTTAAGAACCAGTGGGTTAGAGTGTCCGCCCTGAGATCGGTAGGTTGTTGAGTTCAAACCAAAGACTATGAAAATGGGACCCATTACCTCTCTGCTTGGCACTCAGCATCAAGGGTTGGAATTGGGGGTTAAAGCACCAAAAAGGATTCCCGGGCGCGGTCACCACTGCTGCGCAATGCTCCCCTCACCTTCCAGGGGGTGATCAAGGGTGATGGGTCAAATACAGAGAATCATTTTGCTACATCTAGTGTGTGTGTGACAATCATTGGTACTTTAACTTAACTTAACTTAACGTATATGAAATAAGTCCCAATGATGTCAGCAAAAGAGTTGCTCTTTGAGGCTTTAAGTTTTAAACCAACGTTTTGAACACAATTCTGCTAGATCTGTCGGGCTTGCTCATGTTTGGGTTTGCCTGTGTTCCATCCATCCATCCATTGTCTACCGCTTGTCCCTTTTGGGGTCACGGGGGGTTGCTGGAGCCTATCTCAGCTGCATTCGGGCGGTTGGCGGGGTAGACCCTGGACAAGTCGCCACCTCATCGCAGGGGTTTCCTGTGTTTTGGTGTTTTAATTCCTGTCCAGTGTTATTTCTCGTTTCTACTTCCTGTGTTTTGAATCACATCCTGTCTTGGTGCTCTTGTTTTGTCAGTATTTCCTGTTTGGTCTCTGTGTTTTGAAGCACCTTTACTTTCTGTTCCATGTCCTGTCAGCACACCTGATTCTCAATTAATTAGTTCTATTTAGTTCCACCTGGGTCCCTCCTTCAGTGCTGGATCATTTTACTTTTGAGACTGATGCTGAGTGTGCTGTTTTTGTTTGTTCCCTGCTTCCTGGACTATTAAATTAGTTTTACTTGCAAGCCTTCTGCTATCTCTGCATCCTTGGGGTCCCGCTGCAAGCAATACCCACCCGACCGCCACGAGATCCTACTGAGAAATGAAGGAGAGAGCGGCAGTTTTATGTTTTTGTTTTCTTTAACAACAAGAAACCATCTAAGATATTGTCACAACAACTTTTTAGAGCTTCTGTTACGAGGCAGCTGCTTGAATTTGATTATTTTGTATGCAAATGTTGCATGTGTCAGCAGTCCAACTGCAGTTTTATCAATTATTAATTGGGTAGACCAGGGGTTACCAAAGTCTGACCCGGAAGCCATTTGTGGCCCATAAGTGGGCTTTAGTGGTATCTTCGGAACATAAAATGGTAAGCACACATTTAAGTTTCACATTAAAACAAATACAAATGATCTACCTGTAACACAAAGCTGAGATTAGACTGTTTAATTTAATTGTTTAGCATATCACTGCATTTTTAGCATGTAATTACCGTATTTTTCGTACTATAAGGCACTCTTAAAATCCTTGAATTTTCTTAAAAATCGACAGTGCGCCTTATAGCCCGGTGCGCCTAATGCACGGAATAATTCTAGTTGTGCTTACCGACCTCGAAGCAATTTTATTTGGTACATGATGAAATTATAAGTGTGACCAGTGGATGGCAGTCACACATAAGAGATACGTGTAGACTGCAATATGACGCCAGAAAACAACACCAAAACTTTAAATGTTCCGTTGAAAATAAAGAACGTTACACACGGTACTCAAAATTCTGTCAAAATGTTTTAGTATGACTATGAAACCACACCGCTTGATGGATTGTTGGCCTATTATGGCTAGCGTAGTGGGAGATACAAGTATTACTATGGTGTGTGTATAAGGACCGCAAAATGGCACCCATAAGCAGACATACTGGCATTTTGTTTCGTAATATTATGCAAAACCAACTTTTCTTACCTTCTGGTACCTGCTGTTGTGTATTTGAGATCCGCATAAGTCCTGAAAATGTGCGCAAGTCTGCCACTGTAGTCCGTAGTCGATAAGCTTCTTCTTTTTCGCTATCTTCTTGGTATGGGGCATTCACCTTCTGCTCTTGCCATTTTTAATATAAAGTAGTGTAAAGTTTTAACTTATATCTCTCTATAGAAGTGCTAAAAAATACCAGTGTAGTGGGTTTACATATTTCACCCACGGAACTTTAGTTATTAGAGAGTTCCGGTCGGACGTTTTTTCACGGGACACATTTCTAGCATTGTTGTTGCACTATTGAGCCACGGATGAGGAGATGCTGCTCCGTTATTGATTAAAGTAAAGTCTGAATGTCATTAAAACAGTTAGCTCCATCTTTTGACACTTCTTCCACCCCCGTCCTTGCACGCTACACCGCTACAACAAAGATGACGGGGAGAAGACGCTGCCGAAGGTGAGCCACGTAAATAAGACCGCCCACAAAACGGCGCATCCAGAAGCGACTGTCAGAAAGCGACAAGAAGATGATCTGTAAAACATAATCTATGCAACATTTTGACCAAAGAACCACCATTACATGTTATGTAGACCACAAGGAAGTGTTTTACATTTACAAAAAAAACTTTAATATGACCCCGTTAATGCGCCTTTTGTATGAAAATATACCTGAATAGACTCGCTCATCGTCAGTGCACTTTATAATCCGGTGCGCCCTACGGTCCAGAAAATATGGTAAGTACAAAAAAGATGAATAATATACAGTAATTGTCACATATTTCCATGTGTCTGTATATGGTCCTTGAACACTCATGGTATAGGCCAGTGATTTAAAAATGATTTAATTTCACTTAAATTGGTACAAAAAATATTGTATATTAACAGCAAATAATGCGCTGCAAAAACTGAAATCTAAGTAAGATTATCCATCCATCCATCCATCTTCTTCCGCTTATCCGAGGTCGGGTCGCGGGGGCAGCAGCCTAAGCAGGGAAGCCCAGACTTCCCTCTCCCCAGCCACTTCGTCCAGCTCTTCCTGTGGGACCCCGAGGCGTTCCCAGGCCAGCCGAGAGACATAGTCTTCCCAACGTGTCCTGGGTCTTCCCCGCGGCCTCCTCCTAGATTAAATATCTCAAATAAGGGTGATATTTGCGTATTTTCTGTCTGATAAGATAATTCTTCTCACTAAGCAGATTTTATGATAGAGTTTTACTTGTTTTAAGTGTTTTGGTCCGAAATTATCTCAGTATGATATTACAGCTTGTTGCAGATATTTTCTGACCTATATTGAGTAAAACATGCTTGAAACTAGAATATGAACTGATGCAAAGCTGTGTCATCAACACTCACAAGTATAAAACTACTTTTTCAAAGTAAGAATTTCTTATTTCAAGTATGAAATTAAAAAATCCTGACTTTGACACAATTGTGTCTCATAATTAAAACGTTGCTGTTTTATTTTCAATGAAACAATAGAACATACGTACTCATATAGTAGTACAGTTGGCACAGTACAGTAAACTAATATTTAAACATTTAACATGTGACATTTCAAACGATTTTGAACAGAAATAGTTAATGCGCATTCAGATACATTTTTCAAAATTACAATAAAAAAAATTTGGTTGGGGGCTGGGCTGTAAATATATATATATATATATATATATATATATATATATATATATATATATATATATATATATATATATATATATATATATATATTCCTTGCGCACTAATTGACTGAAAGAGCACCACTTGGCGCGATGATGTCATGTTATCGATGGGAAAATGCAAGAAATGTAATGCCGAGCGCATATCATTATGTCAAGATAATGGCACTAGCATTTACTTAATTTAAGAATATTTTTCAAAATATTGAGAAAAAAGGTCTCATATTTGTTATTTCTATCAAGAAAAGTGCACTTATTAGTGAGAATATACTTATTTTAAGGTATTTTTGGGTTCATTGAGGTTAGCTAGTTTTACTTGTTTTGGAAAGGCTTGACAAGCCAAATTTTCTTGTTCTATTGGCAGATAATTTTGCCTAGTTCAAGTAAAATACCCCTAATTTTTGTATTTGTTGTTCTTGTTTTTGAACACTTACTTTTTGCAGTGTGTATTTTTGTTCATCTATTAATGCCAGGGACATACAGTACAGGCAGAACAATTATCTATGTGTTGACATTCGTACAACACAATAAATCATGGCACTCTTGGTGTTAAAATATGTGGCAGATAGAAAATACTGGTATCGGCAGAAGGGCTTGCAGGTGTGCCTAATGAAGTATCCTGTGAGTGAAATGTGAATGATGACATGAGCGCCTGGCAGTCTAATGAAAAATGACCCTGAGATGGATGACGCTGTCTCACTGCACCGTCTGCTGGCCGTCCCTCTTCTGCCCTCACTCTCTCATATCTTAAATGTAGTGCTGAGGATTACGAGAGGAGAGGGCGAGCGGGGGTCACGCACAACTTTTATATTAAAACACCAGCGTATGTTGCGGCCGAAATCCAAATCGGAAGTGATCTAAGTGAGGACTAAGAAGACGGAATGGAGAGGAAAGGAATGGTGATGTAAAAGAAAGAAGTGACATCGGGACAGGACAATGATCCAAGATTACTTTTTGATGATCCAATTAGCATTAACCTTCCATCCATCCATTTTGGATAGGCTGGAGCCTATCTCAGCTACAATTGGGCGGAAGGCGGTGTACACCCTGGACAAGTCGCCATCTCATCGCAGTAGCATTAACCTGATCACACATATTTTACATGAGCTATTGCATAAAAGCATAATGGACATTTCTGTGGGTTCCCATTGAATTCATCTGTACATACCTGATGGACCGTACAGTATATGTTCAAAGAGCCATTGTGTTCCTTTGTGTTTTAGCCTCTCATCTCTGTCGTGTGTGATCACATTTGTATCTACAGTGCTTCACTTTTTCCACATTTTGTTATGTTACAGCCTTATTCCAAAATGGAATCAGTTCTCAATTTACCGGTCGATCTACGTTCCCATCCTCACCTATGGTCATGAGCTTTGGGTTATGACCGAAAGGACAAGATCACGGGTACAAGCGGCCGAAATGAGTTTCCTCCGCCGGGTGGCGGGGCTCTCCCTTAGAGATAGGGTGAGAAGCTCTGTCATCCGGGGGGAGCTCAAAGTAAAGCCGCTGCTCCTCCACATCGAGAGGAGCCAGATGAGGTGGTTCGGGCATCTGGTCAGGATGCCACCCGAGCGCCTCCCTAAGGAGGTGTTTAGGGCACGTCCGACCGGTAGGAGGCCACGGGGAAGACCCAGGACACGTTGGGAAGACTATGTCTCCCGGCTGGCCTGGGAACGCCTCGGGATCCCCCGGGAGGAGCTGCACGAAGTGGCTGGGGAGAGGGAAGTCTGGGCTTCCCTGCTTAGGCTGCTGCCCCCGCGACCCGACCTCGGATAAGCGGAAGAAGATGGATGGATGGAATCAGTTTAATTTTGTCTTCAACATTTTACCTACAACACCCCATACTGACAATGTGAAAGTTTTTTTTTTTTTTAGAAATCTTTGCAAATGTATTGATAACAAAAAATGAAGAACTCACATGTACATAAGTATCCACAGCCTTTGCCATGAAGCTCAAAGGACAACCATCTATGCAGCAATCCACCAATCAGGTCTGTGTGGTAGAGTGGCCAGACGGAAGCCATTCCTTCGTAAAAGTTTGCCAAAATTAACCTGAAAGACTCTCAGAACATGAGAAACAAAATTATCAGGTCTGATAAGACAAAGTCGTGTTTAGAGGAAACCAGACATCGCTCATCTCCAGGCCAATACTATCCATACAGTGAAGTATGGTGGTGGCACCAATCATGCTGTGGGGATGGTTTCCAGCGGCATGGAATTGGAGACTAGGCAGGATAGAGGGAAAGATGAATGCAACAAAATACATTGACATCCCGGATGAAAAGATACCAAAGGAATGGCTTCAGGACAACATTGTAAATGTCCTTGAGTGGCCAAGCCAGAGCCCAGACTTTAAACCGATCTCTGGTGACATCTGAAAATAGCTGCGCACCAACACTTCCCATCCAACCTGACGGAGCTGCAAAGATAAATGGGCAAAATTGCCAAAATAGGTGTGCCAAGCTCGTGGCATCGTATTCAAAAGCACTTGATGCTGTAATTGCTGCCAAATGTGCGTCAACAAAGTAAGGAGCAGAGGCTGTGAAGATTTATGTAGATGTTATTTCTTAGTTTTTTTATTTTTTACATACATATATATATATATATATATATATATATATATATATATATATATATATACAAACTCCATTTCCATATGAGTTGGGAAATTGTGTTAGATGTAAATATAAACGGAATACAATGATTTGCAAATCATTTTCAACCCATATTCAGTTGAATATGCTACAAAGACAACATATTTGATGTTCAAACTGATAAACATTTTTTTTTTTTGCAAATAATCATTAACTTTAGAATTTGATGCCAGCAACATGTGACAAAGAAGTTGGGAAAGGTGGCAATAAATACTGATAAAGTTGAGGAATGCTCATCAAACACTTATTTGGAACATCCCACAGGTGAACAGGCAAATTGGGAACAGGTGGGTGCCATGATTGGGTATAAAGGTAGATTCCGTGAAATGCTCAGTCATTCACAAACAAGGATGGGGTGAGGGTCACCACTTTGTCAACAAATGCGTGAGCAAATTGTTGAACAGTTTAAGAAAAACCTTTCTCAACCAGCTATTGCAAGGAATTTAGGGATTTCACCATCTACGGTCCGTAATATCAAAGGGTTCAGAGAATCTGGAGAAATCACTGCACGTAAGCAGCTAAGCCCGTGACCTTTGATCCCTCAGGCTGTACTGCATCAACAAGCGACATCAGTGTGTAAAGGATATCACCACATGGGCTCAGGAACACTTCAGAAACCCACTGTCAGTAACTACAGTTGGTCGCTACATCTGTAAGTGCAAGTTAAAACTCTCCTATGCAAGGCGAAAACCGTTTATCAACAACACCCAGAAACGCCGTCGGCTTCGCTGGGCCTGAGCTCATCTAAGATGGACTGATACAAAGTGGAAAAGTGTTCTGTGGTCTGACGAGACCACATTTCAAATTGTTTTTGGAAACTGTGGGCGTCGTGTCCGCCGGACCAAAGAGGAAAAGAACCATCCGGATTGTTATAGGCGCAAAGTTGAAAAGCCAGCATCTGTGATAGTATGGGGGTGTATTAGTGCCCAAGACATGGGTAACTTACACATCTGTGAAGGCGCCATTAATGCTGAAAGGTACATATAGGTTTGGAGCAACATATGTTGCCATCCAAGCAATGTTACCATAGACGCCCGTGCTTATTTCAGCAAGACAATGCCAAGCCACGTGTTACATCAACATGGCTTCATAGTAAAAGAGTGCGGGTACTAGACTGGCCTGCCTGTAGTCCAGACCTGTCTCCCATTGAAAATGTGTGGTGCATTATGAAGCCAAAAATACCACAACGGAGACCCCCGGACTGTTGAACAACTTAAGCTGTACATCAAGCAAGAATGGGAAAGAATTCCACCTGAGAAGCTTAAAAAATGTGTCTCCTCAGTTCCCAAATATTTACTGAGTGTTGTTAAAAGGAAAGGCCATGTAACACAGTGGTGAACATGCCCTTTCCCAACTACTTTGGCACGTGTTGCAGCCATGAAATTCTAAGTTAATTATTATTTGCAAAAAATAAATAAAGTCTATGAGTTTGAACATCAAATATCTTGTCTTTGTAGTGCATTCAATTGAATATGGGTTGAAAAGGATTTGCAAATCATTTTATTACGTTTATATTTACATCTAACACAATTTCCCAACTCATATGGAAACGGGGTTTGTATATATATATATATATATATATACACACACACATATATATATATATATATATATATACACACACACATATATATATATACACACACACACACACATATATATATATATATATATATATATATGTGTATATATATATATATATATATATATATATATATATATATATATATATATATATATATATATATATATATATATATATATATATATATATATAAATTCATATAATCATATAATGGGGTATTGTGCATCCAGAATGTTCTTCAACATAACAAAATGTGAAAAAAAGAAGTGCTGTCAATACTTTCCCGATGTACTGTATATGATATTTGTTCACCAGGTTTGTGCGGCAAGATTCGGGGTTTAATGGTAGTTCATAATCACCGGTTCATTTTAATACAATTAATTACAGTAAGGCAACAGCATACAAAACTGCTTAGATTTTACTACTTAAATGGGGGGTTTTTTCAATGAAGCATAAAAACACTGAAAACTGCTTGCAGGTAATTCTCCATTTGAAAAACTAACACATAAATCAAATGAAAATATGAATCTATTGTACAGAGAAGTTAAAAGACACGGGGCCATTTTGATACGTTTTGTGTATTAAAGATGCTACAACCAACTTAGCTTAACATTAGTTTAACATAAGATTCAAGATTCAAGATGATTTATTGTCAATTCTTAACATGCACAAGACACATAAGAACTGAAAAGTACATTTTCGGCATAGTCCCACTAAGAGCAGACATACGTTACTTGGAGACAAGACGGGATCGCCAACGGATCAGTCATTTTTACGGCGCTCCTTCAAAAAGGTGGGGAAAAGGTGATATTGGGAAAGGGGGGAAGAGTAAAAAAAATATCAGCCAAAGGCTGGACCCACGGGAGTGGTTCCAGACTGAGTCCAAGGGAAAAAAACTAATTTGCAATGCACATATAAACACATTACATTTAATCACGACAAACTCGCAACAGAGGGAGGGGGAGTTGGAGCAAACAAGCGGTGGTGAAGGCGTGGGGCGGGGGAGGGGGTGCGGGGCGGGTGTGCCCAATCGTCTTGGGTATGATGTGTAATGTTTTTGTAGACTGAGGCCGATCTGCAAGAGTTCGACTCCAGGTGTGGTTGAAGAAGAGGGAGGTCGAAGCGTCCATCGTTGAGGTGTCCTCTGGGGTGTTTTTCAGAACAGCCTGTTCCTGATAACACAGCGTCAAGGCCATTCGAGGGAGTCAAATCGTAGATTAGGATGTTTTTTTTCCGCGAGCAGACAAAAAAGACTTGTCTGCTCTATTTGTCCATGCGGGTTTCTCTCAAATTAAATTAAATTATCCTTTTCAGCAAACTTCTCCATGATGTGATCCATCTTGCGATTCAGTTCAGAAATCGCCGCAGTCTGTGTTCCCACAGCCCTGCCCAAACCTTCCATTGCGATGAACAGCCTTTGGGCTCCTTGAGTGGCTGCCATCGACGATACACCAGAGCAATGCCCAGCCCAATCAGCAGGTGCCCCGCGATCACGGTTCCAAATAGGTAGATGTCTTCCACGTCCTCGATGGAAAGGACTGAGAGGCACATGATTCTCCATTTATCCCAGGAGTCTCTCACATACCCCGCAGCAATGGTTCCATCAGGGCAGCCAGGCTCCCCCGAACCTCTTTTCTTTGTCGAAAAGACTTTGTCAATTGCGTCGAGAGTCCAACTGATCATATCCACGTCTGATGTTTAGATTTGAGGACAGCGCAAAGAAAGAGGCTTAAAAAAAAAAAGTTCAGACAAGACAAAGATGAAGAGAGCAAGCTGGGAAGGAGGGAGTGGAGAAAAATGCGACCTCCCTCACCAGAGGCAAGACAGGAAAAACAGCATATTAGATTAACATTTAATAATAATAATAATAATAAAACAGTATTACTACATTTTATTTTCAGAACATGCAGATGTCCAATAAAAAGCTAGCGGTGGCCCGAAAATGGTCCCCAGACCACAGGTTGGACAGTTCTCTTAATATCATTCGGTTTTCTGTGTTCTCAGGTATGTTCTGTTAAAATAATGAAGCACGTTATGCACTGAATGAGAGCCAGGAAATGTTTTCGCAAAGCCTCGTCGCCAGAGACCCTCTTCACTCGCATTGAGATCAGTTTCCTGGTTTCTGCCTGTAACTAATATAAATTGTTCTGTTTGTTAGCCTTGCAAATCTGCACCCTGAACACCTGTGTGCAACACTACTGATTCCTGTATCAGTAAAGGAAACACAGCCATTACAGGAAAGAAAGACAAGGGAAGTTAAAGATGGTCAAGATGTGTATATCAAATAAAATGGTTGTAGGTAGAAGTGCAACAGTGTATTCGTTATCAGAGTTTTGGTACGGAACAGTTGTACCGTATTCCCACATGGTACAAATCAGAATATGAATATAATAACCGTTAGTTACACCCTTATAATGTTGTCCAGATACCAATATTTTGGTACCGGTACCAAAATGTATTTCGATACTTTTCGGTACTTTTCTAAATAAAGGGTACCACAAAAAATTGTATTATTGGCTTTATTGAAAAAAAATCTTAGGGTACATTAAACTTATGTTTCTTATTGCAAGTTTGTCCTTAAATAAAATAGTGAACATACAAGACAACTTGTATTTTAATTGTAAGTAAGCAAACAAAGACTCCTAATTTAGTCTGCTGACGTACGCAGTAACATATTGTGCCATTTTCCCTTCTATTATTTTGTCAACAGTTTTAAGGACAAGCGGTAGAAAATGTATTATTATTATACTGCTTACTTTCTCTTTTAACATGTTTTATCTACATTTCTGTTCAAATGTACTAATCACTTATTCTTCTATTGTTTGATACACAAATTTAGGTGTCAATGCGATACCAAGTAGTTACAGGATGATAAAAAATGTTGATGTAATCATAGTTGTATCGACTAGATACGCTCCTGTAATTGATATCATTACAGTGGATGTTAGGTGTAGATCCACCCATGGCATTTGTTTACATTCAGGAACGGCGTCATTAGCGGTGATGCCAGTAAGCTAGTGTAGTGAAGCAAGGATGATACTTGTAAGAAACTTACTTTATTTATCGGCATGGACACGGATTAGTGATTTAAAAGTAGCTAAAACACTGCAGACTGCGGATGGACTTTAGCCAGTAGCTAGCTAGCCATGTCTTAAATTAAAGCACCTATTCCTCAATCAATCAATCAATCAATCTTTATTTATATAGCCCTAAATCACAAGTGTCTCAAAAGGCTGCACAAGCCACAACGACATCCTCAGTTCAGAGCCCACATAAGGGCAAGGAAAAACTCACAACCCAGTGGTACGTCGATTTGAATGACTATGAGAAACCTTGGAGAGGACCACAGATGTGGGTGATCCCCCCCCCTCTAGGGGAGACCGGAAGCAATGGACGTCGAGTGGGTCTGACATAATATTGTGAAAGTCCAGTCCATAGTGGATCTAACATAATAGTGAGAGTCCAGTCCATAGTCGGGCCAGCAGGAGACCATCCCGAGCGGAGACGGGTCAGCAGCGCAGAGATGTCCCCAACCGATGCACAGGCGAGCGGTCCACCCCGGGTCCCAACTCTGGACAGCCATATTATATATATATATATATATATATATATATATATATATATATATATATATATATATATATATATATATATATATATATATATAGCTCGAATTCACTGAAAGTCAAGTATCTATTTTATTTATGTATATATATATATTTATATATATATATATATATATATATATATATATATATATATATATATATATATATATATATATATATATATATAAGAAATACTTGAATTTCAGTGAATTCTAGCTATAAATTTACTCCTCCCCCTTAACCCCGCCCCCCCCCCCCCCCCCCCCCCCCCCCCCGAATTTGGAGGTCTCAAAGATGGCAAGTATGGTTGCCGACCCCTGATTTAGGGGTTGCACACTTTAATGCAACTGACTCACTGAGATGACCTCTGACAGGGAAAAGCAGAAAGTGAAAAACTCGCCCAAACTAGTACAATATGAACATTTCGAATATGATATATTAAGGACACTATTTGATCTTTCCAGATGCATGCAGGTGGTCGTGCCGCCTCTTGCTTCCTTTGGTTTATTGAGCCCACGTATTGCCATCGATTCCCGCTAATCCGCTAACAACTGTTCAGCAGCTTTGTGCGCTTCAGGCCCACGTCTGGATTTGCTGAGCTTTTCTTAGTATCCGCGTAAGCAAACGTCCTGATAGTTTTGTTATTTGACACTCTTGTAGTGTTTGTTTGGCAAGCTGCACGGCATTGCACCAAATTACAGTTCAGTTGCGGTGGTCACGTATTTGCTTTGGTGCCACAGCAAAGACAAACATCTCCTCTCCCACTGGGCGGACGACGTTAGCGAGCAGAGTCCCCGGCCCTCGTTGGCGACGGGGGCCTGGTCCTCGCTGCTTGCTCATTATTCCATCCGTCGGGGAGGAGGGGAATAAAAAGAAATGGTAGAGAAGTGAAGCTGTTGTCACAGTCAAGGATGAAGGGTCACTATAAACCGATTCCATTTCAAGGAGGTCACATTGACATCTCCTGGTGCTGTCCTCTGCCTTTATTCCTTTTTATTCAACAAGTAACACCATCCCAATGCATAGTACCTCAAATCAAAAGTATTTTTTCTTTCTCCAAATGACAGATGCAATATTTGTAGCCTCAAAAGATTCTGTGCCTTTTTGATTTATTCATGACTCACGTTCCCACGGGGTGATTGATGGCTTGTTCTTATAAGGCGCTACAAACTTGCAGTCATAAATCTGACGCTTGGAGGAGCGTGATATCTATTTTCTTTATGCAAACAGCACCAGTTTGTGGGAAGTACTGCCATTTTGTCATATATCCTCAAGAGAAAATATGAAAGAAGTACAACTCAGAGCAGTCAGTGTACAGCTCGTGTATAGGAGTATAGCTTGAGTATCAATACACAGCCATTGTTGCCTAAATAGTTGACCAGTGGTGGGCCGTGCGTCTCCCACCTAGGCCTTCAGTGATGTCCAACTTCAATGATTACCTCTCAAAATACCATAATTTATGTCACCACCTGACCATTACTGGAGAAATTCTATACAGTAACACATTCACGCACTACTGCGCATTGAACCACCTCAGCAGCGTGCAAAACGGGCTATTTTCTGGCGCATTTAAAAATCAATAAACCTGCATCAGCAATTAAAACATATCTTATGTGGTACTGTCAAAATTAAACTTGCAAAAAATATATTAAACGTGGAAAAATAATGAAATAAAAAATTTGAACTCTCAATTTGACGCCGTATAAGCCAGTTCTAGTAGAAATGTCGGGCATTTCCCCATTTCATCGCCGGGACAGCTAAGCTAGCTTCCGGGGTTGACCGACATCGTCTCACAAGATGTAGTTTCTCTTTTAAATATCCTTTTTCAAAGTGGCCTTGCAAATATATATCTGCCACCTAATTAACGTTTTGTTCTCCTTTGTGCGTTAAAAAAGTGAGTATCGGGGATTTCTCTGCTCGCCCGGTATTGCTGCAGCGCAACACTTCCTGTTTCAGTAAATTGCCACTTGTGATTGGATACTCACTTTGGAATGACAAGTGAGTATCCAATCACAGTCTCGTTAACATCAGGCTACCGAGATAGGCTTCTGTCAACAACTTGTGATCTGATTGGCTATCGCAACTGTTCACTGCTCGCTGTACATATTCTACGAAGTCAGACCTACACTGTTTCAATGTCCATTTCTCAGATGATATAATTGTTGATGACTGAAGTGCTGATATCAACCAAACCTAACCCCCCCGCCCCAACCTCCTCCACATCCCACCCCCCGGATTGTAAATAATTCAATGTATATACTCTGATGATTAACTTGTGTGATGACTGTATTATGCTGATAGTATATATTTGTGCCATGAATTGATTAACGTGGACCCCGACTTAAACAAGTTGAAAAACTTATTCGGGTGTTACCATTTAGTGGTCAATTGTACGGAATATGTACTGTACTGTGCAATCTACTAATAAAAATCTCAATCAATCAATCAATCAATCAATCAACTGTATGTGTTCTCAAATTCATCCGCGAACGGTCCCGGTGAGTATCTAATCACAGGACGCGTAAATGTCATGTTCAACGTGAGGCCAGCTAGAAGGCCTTACTGACGACAACTCGTGATCTGATTGGCTATCGCAATTATCTATCAACTGTATGTGCCCGTTCACTTACAGTGCACGGACGCCCGCATTGTTGATTCTGAAGGCCCCGGGCAGATTTCGTACAGCATGGCAACATAAGCTAGCTGAATTCTGATTGGATACAAACTCTAACCTAAAAACAACAGCACTGGAAGGAGCATAATATGACATGAAGAGAATATGAATATGTTTAGATATTTAGGGAAAGTAAATAAAAAAATAATTGTATCTTTAATTATGATCATGATTTCTGGTTATGTTAGTCCAATAGAGAAGGCCTTGCTGGCCCTGACGGCCCGCCACTGGAATTGACAATACAAGTGAGTAGCAAGATAGATGTGCCTTGCTTACTTGCTTGCTGCACAAGTGCTGGCGCCACTGAGGGAGCTGCAGTTTGTTAAGCCGAAGATGAGTTTTAATGTGGACTGTGACTTTTACTTTTTGAGTTTAATGAGGCATAACAGCATGCAGCATGTCATGCATTGTCTTGATAGGGTCATCAAAGCTGCCTGTCTGCTCTTTGTTGCAGTGCCTGGTTTTCGGGTCACAGGGCGGAGTCACCTTTGTGCACATCTGATACCCATTTCCGCTTAACTACTCAAGTTCACTCGGCGTCAGTAGATTCCTGATGGCTCACCCTTCCAATCGTGTTTGTCGCCTCTGCTATAGCTCAATTCACTCCTCTTGTTCCATGTGGCTCTGCCCCGGTGCTGTTGTGTACTGCAATGTTTGGGGGTGAGCCCAAACATTGGTAGTTTGGGCTCACCCCCAAACTACCAATGTTTGGGGGTGAGCTACAGTCTGGTGTGCCGTGGGAGATTATGTAATTTCACCTAGTTGGTTTAAAAATATTTTTTGCAAACCAGTACTTATAGTCTGCAAATAATGTGCCGTTGTTGAGTGTCGGTGTTGTTTAGAGCTCGGCAGAGTAACCGTGTAATACTCTTCCATATTAGGTGGCAGCAGGTAGCTAATTGCTTTGTAGATGTCGGGAACGACGACGATGGTTTGTAGTGATCACAATATGCAGACGACAGCGATCAAAAGCTTCTAATGCTTAAACCAAAAATAAACAAAAGGCAAGTGCCGCTAAGAAAAAGCATTGAAGCTTAGGGAAGGCTATGCAAAACAATACTAAAACTGAACTGGCTACAAAGTAAACAAAAACAGAATGCTGGATGACAGCAAAGACTTACGAGTGTGGAGCAGATGAAAATGACAATCAACAATGTCTCCACAAAGAACGATAGCGTCCGCACAACTTAAATAATCTTGATTGCCAAAACAAAGCAGGTGCGGGGAATATCGCTCAAAGGAAGACATGAAACTGCTACAGGACAATACCAACAAAACAGGAAAAGCCACCAAAATAGGAGCGCAAGACAAGAACTAAAACACTACACACAGGAAAACAGCAAAAAACTCAAAATAAGTTAAATAAATAACAATATTGTAAATATTGTGTTAGATCCACTATGGACTGGACTTTCACTAATATGTTAGAGCCACTATGGACTGGACTTTCACAATATTATGTCAGACCCACTCGACATCCATTGCTTTCGGTCTCCCCTAGAGAGGGGGATGGTTACCCACATATGCGGTCCTCTCCAAGGTTTCTCATAGTCATTCACACCGATGTCCCACTGGGGTGAGTTTTCCTTGCCCTTATGTGGGCTCTGTACCGCGGATGTCTTTGTGGCTTGTGCAGCCCTTTGAGACAGTAGTGATATCGGGCTGTATAAATAAACATTGATTGATTGATTAATTGAAGTCAGGGCGTGATGTGACAGATCATGACAGTGCACCTACTTTGAGACAAGAGCTATAGTTATGCATGCTTGGTTATTGTTTAAAGTCATATCCAACAATTGCAAGAACGACTTTTTATTGTCAATATCGACTACTGAGTTTCTTTTTGTTATGATTTCCGCTGGTGGTGTGCCTCCGGATTTTTTCAATGAAAAAAATGGGCCTTAATTCAAAAAAGGTTGAAAAACACTGGTGTAGTGTACTGTTTCCTCTCCACATATTTTGAGTGCGTTTTCCATTTCTCCACTCTTTTTGCGTGCATCCTTAGTTGTTTTTCCTCACTCTATTTTGAGTGCACTTTTTGTTATTATTTTTATTATTTAAAAAAAATAAAATAAAACTAGCAACTTTTTCAGTTTTTTTGGGGGGGAGGGTTCATTTGTGTCTTGCTTGCAGTCAAGCATGTTGGTGCTACACTGAACAAAAATATTAAGGCAACACTTGTTTTTTCTCTTATTTTTCATGAGTTGAACTGAAAGATGTAAACCTTTTACTTTATATATACAAACTTATTCCTCTCAAATATCGTTCACAAACCTTGTCTAAATCTGTGTTAGTGAGCATTTCTTCTTTGCCAAGATAATCCATGCCACCTCACAGGTGTGGCATATCAAGATGTTGATTATTGCACAGGTGTGCCTTAGGCTGCCTACAATAAAAGGCCACTCTGAAATGTGCAGTTTTATCACACATCACAATGCCACAGATGTCGCAAGTTTTGAGGGAGCGTGCAGTCAGCATGCTGACTGCAGGAATGTCCACCAGAGCTGTTGCCCGTGAAGTGAATGTTAATTTCTCGACCATAAGCCATCTCTAAAGACGTGCCAGAGAATTTGTCAGTACATCCAAAAGGCCTCACAACCGCAGACCACTTGTGACCACACCAGTCCAGGACCTCCACATCAGGCAGGTGCACCTCCATGACCGTCTGAGACCAGCCAACCGGACAGCTGTTGCAACAATTGGTTTGCATAACCAACACAATTCTGCACAAACTGTGAGAAACCGTCTTAGAAAAGATCATCTGCATGCTTGTCGTCCTCATCGTGATCTCGACCTGACTGTAGTTCGTCCTTGTAACCGACTTGAGTGGGCAAATGCTCACATTCGATGGCGGTCTGGCACGTTGGAGAGGTGTTCTCTTCACGGATTAATCCCTGTTGTCACTGTTCAGGGCAGATGAAGACAGCATGTGTGGCGTGGTGTGGGAGAGCGGTTTACTGATGTCAACGTTGTGAATGGAGTCGTCCATGGTGGGGGTGGTGTAATGTTTTGGGCAGGCGTATGTTATGGACCTGGGAAGAAAAAGGAAAAAACTGTCCAAAATGTGAAAAATTACGAAAATCGAAAGTCTCCCGGGAGAGCAAAAATGTGAAAACGGTGGAAAATACCCTCCCGGGATGACTCACAGCGGTAGGGAAGGCCTAATAAGGCTCAAAGGCCAAAAGCTCAAAAAGCCCCAAACAGCACAAAATGTGGGAAAAAAGGTGAAAAATGTCAAAATTCCCAGCTTGGGGAGTGACTTCAACAACTCCCAGGGAGAGCCAACATAAATACCCCTGGGAGGACCTGGGAAGAAAAATGCACAGAGACACCGTGACGAGACCCTGATGCCCGTTGTTGTACCATTCACTCGAGACCATCACTTCATGTTGCAGCATGACAATA